>NC_136514.1:60427387-60819887 GCF_053919585.1 Euprymna scolopes | reverse complement strand
TCACGTCGGTTTCTATTTAACCCATAGTTGGAACCCTAACAGGTACTACCACACCGGGTCACAGTGGACCTGGGAGCTATGGTAATTAAAGGGTGGCTCCACACTCCCCAAAGCCCACACGCTGGGGCCTCACCACTGGATATAGTTTAAGGTCATATCCAGGACCCCAAATTGAGGGACTTTTACCCTCTGCAGGGGGGGGCAGTCGGCGTATTATGATGTCTCACCGACAGGGCCGATACATCTTGTAAAACTCGGGAATGTTTTTGTCGAACTCGGGCATCTATACGAAATTTTGAATGGAACCCTTAATTTAACCAACAGAGGTAGCATGCACTCGCTCCGGCAGCCAGGACTAGTTAGACACCTTAAGTAATTCGCTATTGTGTTCTTCATATCGCCTGCAATTAGGAGTGAATTCTAAACCTCTAAGAGAGTGTCACTTAGAACTGAATTTTATGTAATATTTTATTTGTTACACCACATGTTCTTATGGATTCCGAAGTTCGACAAGACACACCGAAACATTGCGATATGAGATCAGTAGTTCAAATAATCCAAATAACTCATTTATTTTAGAAGACAATAATGAAAGCCAGGTAATATAAATAATACAAAACAATGAAATTTATCTTTGCGTTCAAGATAGAGTATAGATTGTGCATTTTTGTTGGTTGGCTGTTTTTGTTTTACGGCATACCTTTTTCAGGTTATTTAATGCCGAATCTAGTTATTTTGAGGAAAGATTTTTAATGGAATATATATTTTTTTTTAAAGTCAGATTCTATTTAACCCATAGTTGGGACTCTAACAGGTACTACCACTCCGGATCAGAGTGGACCTGGGAGCAATGGCAATTAAAGGGTGGCTCCACACTCCTCAAGGCCCGCAAGGTGGGGCCTCACCATCGGATATAGTTTTAGGTCATATCCAGGACCGTGTGCATTTTTGTGTAAGCACCATGAGAGAAGTGGGAAAATGGTGGATTCTTAATCCTCTCTGATTTCTACCCAGCACAATCATGTGAAAATACTTAACGTCTATTAAAACCAGTGCACAAACAGAAGATGCCCGCTGCACCTCATAACATTAACAACAACCATAAAAACTCTCTATTTTCAAGATAAAATAAAAAAAATAAATCGAAATTGAAATTCTTTCCACAAACTCATCCACCAAATTTATTCTAATGCTGTTCATTTCTTCAAATATATGCACTAACAGATCCAACACATTTTGATGGTGCTGAAATAAACGTTCTATTGTTTCCCAGCATACCTATTAAACATATATTCCATACATATTCATCATAGTAATCAGACATGATAATAATTACGTACGATTAACAAGTTAAAAATTATAAAAGCCAATCAATTAAGATTATAGAAAATAAAATATATTTAGTACTTAATCTCCCTTTAAAATCTTTGATCTTTGCGTGCTATTTTATGAATACCCAAAGATTTGATAAATCATAGAATCGATAAAAATATTCTTAAGTTGATTGCAAAATGATGTAAACTGTAATAGAAATAATTATTAAGGATTGGAATAATAAATCGCAAATCATAAATAAGGAATAGGGCGATCTGATTATTACCGGTATTGATAATAATTTAATAAATATTAAATTGCACAGTTTGTCTATATTTTCAATGACAAAATAATTTTGGATTATGTAATTAGATGGAATGATGTTAAAATAAAAATTAGTAAAACATAATGATGTAATCAGCAAAAACATGATTTATGATTAAGGTTGAGATGATGATGTGGTTAATTTGTAATCTTTTAGAGAAAGACAAAATTCGAGTATAAATGAAGAAGAATAATGGGGAAAAATGAGAAAAAATGATGAATGAAGCCAATGAAGTGTAAATTAATTTTTTCATGTATTTTGATATATGGTATTTTCTCAATTGACCAGTTTCCCTTTGATCTGAGTGAAAAGAGAGAAAAAAACAAAACGAATGACTACTTGTGATGATAGTCTTTGTTTTTTCATGCTGTATTATTCCAGTCTTTTTATATGTGCCTTTATTGTCTTTGACTTCCAATTCACTCAGCAAGAAAGATAGATAGATAGAGAGAGAGAGAGAGAGAGAGAGAGAGAGAGAGAAAGAAGGAGGAGGAAGAGAGAGTAAGTTTGGATTTGTATCTTTTTATGCTTCTGAATTTTTTAGATAAGGCTTGATAATGAATATTATTTAGATTAATCAGATTACTGTTCTCATTTAAGTGTTATTTGCACTACGTTTCAGCCGATGTAACCTCCGACCTTTTTCAATTATAACTTGTAAAATTTGGAAATCTACATGGAATTTCTATCCGTTGGCATAGCATGTTCTCGTCCCATCGCGAATTCACAGTTGTATTCTTTGTAACGCCCGCACTGATAATCCTCAAAATTCAGAAGAGTGTCACTTAAAACTGAACAGTACCTAGTACTTTATCCGTTACGATATGGGGGCTTATGCCAAGGGTATTTTTTCAAATGATCTACGTTATCCTTTTATTTTTAAAAATAATTAACTAATTTTGTAAATTGATTTTTGTCATATTCAAACAACTTAAACCAAACTCAGTAGGTGCACCAACGGGTCTTATTACTTACAGTAGATTATAGATTTATTAGTTCGTTCTGTACCGACGTACAATGCCAATATACGCAAGCAGTAGCAAAATGGTCTAACAGATAACACAAGGGGAATAAATCAAGTGACTCACTTTCACTGAATAACTATTGCAGTTCCAATCCAAGGGAGATAACTTCATATCTCTCGCTACTGTAGTTGTAAATTGCTTAAAAAGAAAGGTGGATGAAGCGTCACGGACACCATTTGTCACAGAAGGCGATGTTCATGTAATTCTCGCTAAATACTTATTCATAACACACCGCAGATGTGATTCATTTGACATAATTTCATTTGCCTTTATATAATTATGAAAGAGAACATAAAATGTTTTGAACGTTATATGACAGATAAAAGTGTAATAATGCGCATAGCATGTTTATGAAATGAATTCAAAAGAAACAGCAAATCCGATTTGCTTTCCTTTATCCTTTAATTCTGTTGATATTTACATCTTTACATAAGGTGCAGCTGCATATAACTGAAATCCTATTAGAAATATCTCATACGCTAACCTGAAAGTTCTGTGGGGATGTGTTTAGACTAATGCACACTGTCGAGTCTCATGCAAACGGCTATAACAAGTGCATACTCTTTCTTATAAAGGATCATAGCAGTTGAGAATCTGTCACTGATAATCTATCCGAAAGGAGTATATTAATTTAAAGCTGACTAGTTTTGACTATTATAATCGAGTATTACAATCTAGTCAGTCACCTTTTATTCACAGTTGTAGCTTCTAATATGCATATATTTCAATGCCCTTCTTGGGCTGCCATACACATTCGTATTTATGGCTTACACTAGTCAATCATATTTTGGAGAATCATAGTGTGGAGAAACCCGGATGCATTCATATTCTGTATTAACAGTGTGGAAAGTCACAGCAATAAGCGCCTACAATTGGTGTGTGTCGTTATTGCTATTGCTCTCTACGCTGTAGCGTAATCAGTTACTGTGCCATACTTATAGACAGTCGATTAATGGTAAAAGAATCGTGACTAGGATGTGCTGTTCCATACCAGAGGCTGTGACTCCAAAAGACAGCGACTCTTATTTGACTGCAATAACCAATGCCATTTACAAATGGTCCAGGTAAAGGGAGCTGATGTTATGTCACCAACAGTAGGCCCTAAGCACACTCCCAACTAGGTTGGAGACTACATTTGCATGAAGGCATTGGAAAGTCGCTTTAAGACGAACCGAGATAATAAGTTCACAGTCCGTCCTGGTGGATGGGATACACTGACACGTGGAGGACCTGCACCCCGCTACAGTGTCTTCTCGCCAGAAGATTCTGACAGCATAACATCTTTGGAGAGCGAGTCACAGAGTCTAGTATACAATGATGATGAAACAGAGCTGGACGATTTTCACAAGTCAGAAGTGGAAGCTCGTGCTCCCGAGGAAGTTCACAGTTCTGAAGAAGCCCCAACAAAAATGACTGCCACTGCCTATGTGAGAGTGAGAACAGGAAGGGGGGGGGTAATAATGATGTGGAGAGTCACAATGTTGGGCGATGGTATTTATTTTAATATAATATGCCAGAGATTTCCATCTTGCTTTGGAAAGGAGCTAGTTTATGGTGCTCTTCCATAAATTCTTCTTTAGGTTAGGGATGTTGGAAGATGCAGACGTCATGACTATGTGTTATCAGAGATTGAATCATAGCAGCACGAATACTGCAAGTGGCACATTCAAAGTTTTGCCAGGTGAGGAAGCGAAGGCGGCTTTTATTCACAACAGTGGTGGCAGCAATGACTTGTGAACGCATAGGCGGTGATTATGACGAAACATATCTGCAATGATTTTCTGGAGAAATAATGTCGAATGTGCAGCGATGCTTAGGAGTGGTGCATACCCAACTTTCGCCAGTGGAAAACACGGCTCTTTCTGTAAAGCTTCATCTGACAGTGGCAGCAGAGTTATTTTTTTTCTGTAAAAATATTTCAGTCCATTTGTTGTACGTCCTTTTTTATATAAATCCTAATCTAAATATGCAGCAAACAGATTAGGACACATATATAATTGCTAATTTACATGTATTACAAAGATTTTAATAATTAGTTCTAATTTTATCATTCTATTAGATGACAAGCTCAGAAGCTCAGATTTTTGAATTGGTTCAGTTGGCCATTCATATCATTTTTTAGTATGATCACTTGCATCAAATTGTAACTTCCATGTATTAGGGGAAGTCACCACTCTTTAAAACAGAACAAAGAAGGACAAAGTAAGAGTCGGTTGAACCTCTATATAAGAGAATCACTGATTGGCTATTAAAATATAAATCCATTGGAAGAAATAACAGCATATCTGACTAGCTAGCTAAAGTAAACAGTGCCTGTATACATAATGTGAATTTTGCCTGACAAATGCTCCCGGGGATGAAACGTGGTGAATTATGTATGAGTTATGATACTGCTTAACTCACGTATTAAGCTCGGATGAAGTAAATACTAAAAATCGATACATAAAAGTTTATATCTCCTATAAAACTTCATATAAATACATGTAATAATATATATATATATATATATATATATATATATATATATATATATATATATATATATAATTTGAATAATTTGTTAATATTTATTTGAAAAATATTATATTATATATATATATAATATATATAATATTTTTCAAATAAATGTTAACAAATTATTTTTTAGCTAGTTAGTGTTATTTTTATACACTAGTCTTTCATGCTTCTGCAATCATTAGTGTGGAAAGTGATAATTACTGTTAGTCAGGAGAGTTGAACCCAGTCACAAAACCACCATTAACTTTGCTAGCACATTTACTTCAGTGGCATTGGCAATTAACACAAGAAATGAAGGAAATTAAGTACCCACGTAGTAATAAATTTTAATACAGCCTATAGGGAATAACTCACCTTTTTTAAATTGAAAGACACAAAATCCTGATTTAATTCATTGTTTTTAACTACTGTCATTTCTCCACAAGTAAAGGGGTGGATGTATGAAAATTAATTTTAGTAGTTCTCTGGGGGCACCCTTAATCTTATTTAGTACTTTTAGTAGCGCTTTGGACGCCTCCTGAAATCTATTTTTTTTCACTTCTCACATAATAATAATAAAAAAGAATTTCTCTTCTAGTAGAAATTAAGACTAACTAGCATCTTCTAATTAGTTTTTATGGTCATTGGAAAGCCAGTAGCCTTGTTAGTATAAAATATAAAGTAGGAATTTGGAATAATAAACATTTTATATACTATTAAGTTAAACTATTTATAATGATAAAAATGCCCAAATTATTATGAGAGACGCGGGGAAAATATCAGAAAATCTAAGGGTCCATCAAATTTCCACTAAAAATCTTTTTGGGGTTTTAACTTGAGTATAAAAGTGCAAAATAGGTATCTTAATGTATTTTATTTGAAATTAAAGTATTGTGTTGTAATATTCACCTGTTTTTTTAGTAATATGAGAATGGCAAATAAGAAACGATTTCACATGTATTCATTTAGATAGTTAAACGAAAAATAAACATGATTTTAACCAGTTGTTTGGTTATGGAACTGAGGCTGTAGATGTAAGAGACCACCTTTAAGAGAGTATTACGAGTTAACATTTATATTATTTGCCTCTATGACAGGATTAGACACAAGGTTGAGTTTAGTTTTAAGATACCTCTCTCTCTCTCTCTCTCTCTCTCTCTCTCTCTCTCTCTCTTTAATCTGTAAATAAAACATCTGTGTTCTGCTCATAAATGAATTAACAAAAATATTAACAAGGGAATGTGTTTTGTGTGTATATTTTCCTCTTGTACAGGAGGCAACAAAAGCCCAAGTACGAGGTGAAGTCCACACTAGGCTTCAAGTATGCCTGAGTAACCTCGTCTGCATTTCCAGATAGGGAGACTCAGGCGATTTGCAATAAACGAATTTCTTTCAGAGAGAAGATAACGTTTGGCAAAGTGGAGCTTCTAGGCTTGAACACATCTGGGGAGGAACTGCTCAGAGCACCCTTTCCTGCTTGGACAGGGTAGAAAAGAGGTTTCAAAATCTAG
Source organism: Euprymna scolopes (assembly GCF_053919585.1). NCBI lineage: Eukaryota > Metazoa > Mollusca > Cephalopoda > Sepiida > Sepiolidae > Euprymna > Euprymna scolopes. The sequence goes on along the minus strand of NC_136514.1, from coordinate 60,813,216 downwards.
GGAATGAGGACCTGCTTCAGCTCTATCGTTATTTTCGTGGAAGGTGCTCAACTGAGCTTCAATCTGTCCTCCTTGGAAAACATTCACAACAACCACTTGTCTAGCTACAAGTGTCAACAATTTCCCATATTCTCTATATATACCTCAAACTAAAGGTAATCCCATAAGCAAAATTTCTTTCATAAGCTTTGGAATACAATATTGCAGGACTACTTCTCAGTTGAATACAACATTATCATTTTCAAGTCCAATGTAAACAAGTTCTTCTTTAATCTTTCTCTTAAATAATAAAATTTTACCCACTTTTCATCATTACCGAACATCAGAGTGTTGTCTCATCGGCCAGTCAATAACCTGAATCCTTGATAAGTGGTGATCCCCTAAAATAAAGAAACATTATCTCATCTTTTTTTTATTATTCAATTTTCACCCCACACAAGGCACAGGGCCACTTTGAAGTAGGGGTTACTATCGGAGACATAAGTTGCAGGGGTATTATGAAGAGAGACGAACAGCAATATGTCTGTTCACATTACACTTGAATTTCTGCATGTCAGTGCAGTTGGGAAAACAGAATCCCAGAAGGGAGTTCCAAAGTCTAGCAGTTTTGGGGAAAAAACTATTGGAGTAGAAAGCCTTCATACGCCTAGGGATCTCTACTGTGAAGGGGTGGGATTTAGCTGCTTGTCGGGTTTGTCAGTGGTATTCACGCCGAGGAGGTACAAGTGCTTGTAGTTCGTCAGAGCATTCACCATTAAAGTACTTGTAGAACAGGCAGAGGGATGCAAAATTTCGTCGATGGGACAGAAGCTGAAGCCTAGATGACAGTTCAGGACCTATCAGGTTGGCGACTCTCTTTTGAACCCTGTCCAGGAGTGAGAGACAAGTAGTAGATGCACCAGCCCAAATGTGACAACAGTACTCCATACATAGGTGAATGGTGGCCTTGTAGAGGTATAAGACACTTTCAGGCATAAGTAGTTTTCTAGCATGGTAGAGCCCAATTTCCTTGCAGCAGCCTTGCCAATGTTCTCAATGTATCCATTCCAGTTCATGTTCCCTGTAAACGTTAGGCTCAGGAGTTTAAAGGAAATACTTTTGGGTAATGTGTTCTTGGTCATTGCTATTTGTGGGAGAGAAGGTTTCTTGTAGTTATTGAAGGAAACATGTTTAGTCTTGGCAACATAGAATGGAACCATCCTCTTTTGTCCCCATTCCATTACAGATTTGAGGTCATCCTCTAGTGTTTCTGCCATTTCCTTGGATATGTGTTCATTTGTTTTCCTCTCGTGCCTGTTGTAGAGAGTGGTGCCATCACCAAATATACCCATCTCCGAAACAATTTTATCAGGGAGATCATTTATGAATATCAGGAATAATAAAGGCCCAAGGATAGACTCCTGAGGCACTCCCGCATTTATATTATATTGTTTAGATGTACGACCATCGAGGACAACCTTGATTTTTATCTTACTTAAGGATGAAATTACATTATGTATTCTTCCAGTGATACCATATGACCTAATTTTCTTAAAAGATCATCATACCACACTCTGTCAAAAACCTTAGATATATTTAGAGCTACCGCTCTACCCTCCCCTGTTTTGTCTAGTGAATGGTATATATGTTCAGAGATTACAGTTAGGATGACTGCTGTGGAATGGGCTTTCCTAAATCCATATTGTTTGTTGGTCAGGAGTTTAGCAGCTGTAAGTTGATGGACCAGATGTTGATGGCTTGAGTAATTAAGGACTCAAATATTTTGGCGAAAAGCGGGAGAAAGCTAATGGGGTAATAATTTAATGTGTCAGATCTTCCGCCAGAATTCTTGAAAATTTGTACCACAGAAGCGTTTTTCCAGCAGTCAGGAAAGCAAGATTCGTTTAGGCATTTATTAAAAAGTTTGGAGAGAACTGGAGCAATCTCAGCAGAGCATTTTTTAATAGCACAGCCGGGATGAGATCCGATCCATATGTTTTTGAGGTGTCTAGGTTTTTTATGATACCATCTACTTGAGAATCTCGATAGCAACAAAGCCACCATCAGAGTGAGCATTTACAGATGGAATTAAATGCATTTAGAAACAATTGTAAAATATTGAAGTTGAGAAAACAGCTTTGGGGATTATTAGATGAACTATTTAGCAGAATTTTCTCACTAAATTGACATTGTATTAAATGTGTAAGTACTGCACAATCGGGTTAGAGTTTGAAAGAAAGATGTCACCTTAAAACATACAAATTATATTAATAACTAGCAGGACCAGTCACTGGCGTTGCCCAGTGGAAGCATGACACAGATCCAGAACAGAATCGTTAAAGGACCCCCTCGAAAACAAATTAAACTACGGTTGTTGTTGGTGGCCACTGCCGTCCTTGGAAAACAGCAGACACTAGTGGCCGTGGCCCAAATGAAATAATCCAGCTTCCACTGTCAGGCATTGTTTTCTAGTGGCAACTAGTAAAAGCTACTGTCTGTCTGCCATTGTCAGCACTATTGGTTATAGGCGATTAGTGCTGGTTTTGGGCGATAACCTGCAGGTACTGGCGGATTCTAAAAAAGCATTAAGGGAAAAACATTATTACATACTTATTTGTCATGCCTAAATCAGTATAACTTCAAAAAAGTGTGTCATGCCTAAATCGGTATAACTTCAAAAAAGTTATAAAATGTTCCATTAGAAAAATAATAAGTAAAAGCAGTTTTCGAAGTTAGGGATTCTCACTGTATATTAACTCTTTAGATTGATCGAAATCAATGGCATCTGTTGTTGCAATCCTACGTTTTTTCAGAAAGGAATTCCTGCGGCAGATTTCTTAATATAGAGAAGAGAACACTAATAATTAAGTTTTAAATAATTATTAAAATTTTATAGTTATTAAAGTTTTGTAATGTAAGTAAAAATTAGGTGATTGACCATTGTCGAAGAAGGTCGAAGGTTATATTGGCCGAAATGCTGAGAACAGTAGTCCAAATAATCCAAGTAATATGAACATTTATTTATTTATTTTTTTTTTAATTTTGGCTGGCATATCCTATATTAGGGATTTCATAACAAAGGTAAAGGTATTTTATAATTACTAATGCCTTTTAACTCTCGATGTTATCGGAGTCTCTGTTGTTATTAAACAGATTAAGAAACAGATCGTTTTTATAAAAGGAAATAACATTTTGTAAAGAATTAAAATTTGCAAAATAAGCACTTTTTCTTTCTCTGGCTTGTTGGAATTTGCTTTATTTGTCACTTCCTAAAGCAATGAACTTTATACAAGAACGTGTGAACTCTAAGTATTTTCAACCAATGAAAATCTTTTCACACCCGAAAAGTAACACATATATGTGAAAGTAGTAAGCCAGTGCTAGCTTAGAAAATCTTGTAAGACCTGATGAAGCGAACACGAAAACGTCTGCCCATCGTCCCACACTTGGTGAGTTTGGGCCGAGGGAGGCGAAAATGACTCAATAAATTACATACCAACTTTATTTATTTCATACGCAAATTCTTGCTCACTAGTGAGAGTCAAACATAAACGAATTATTAGTTCCAACTAAACTCACATTAGCAATAATAAGGTAAACCAACGCCACGATTAAAACAACACCATAAAATAGTATATTATAATGGTTTAAATTATTAATGTAATGATCACACGATGATGTAATCATTTCATATTAGCTTCAAAAATTTACCTCTTTAAGCTTTTTATCATAAAAAATTCGCCGCACGTAATTTACGACATTTAAAATTACATCGTAATTTTAAATGTCGTAAATATTTTCATAAAGATTTAAATTAATATCGATTTTTAGAGGGCTTATTTGTTGCATTACATTTTACCAAGTTAACATTTTCTTTGCCTATACTTTGATCGTTGACTTTTTTGTGGTTGTGTTAGTTTATCAAGGAAGCTTAAGTATGCACTCACAATTCACAAACATACACACATATATACACTTTTACAATTACATTAATTTTATTTAAAATTCTTAAATCAGTGTGAGTCTCTTTAGGAAAAAGTTTGTGATCAGATAATTTCGAAAATATCGGCTTACTTTTATATGAACAAACTCATTTAATTTATTCCGTTACGTGGATCTGCAGTGGTGCGCAGGTGGTTAAGTTTTATGTCGCTTTGTTCTTTTTGGAGCTTTTATTTATTAGAATCGGAATCGAGAATTTAGGACATAATTAATAATTGTATTTAAATCAGGAAAATATTGGAAACATACCATTGGTGATTCATATATATATATATATATATATATATATATATATATATATATATATATATATATATATATATATATATATATATATATACCGGGGCGTATATAAATGCATGTGTGTGCAAGGTTTTTTTCATTTTGGCGGAAAATTGCATCTTTGTATTAGTTATTTCACTTGGGGACAATTTTGTGTTAGTTGTCCCGCTTATATTTTTGTCGTCTCACTTTCGATGAACATGGAGGAATATGTATATGATATATAATATATGATATATATTAAATATGATATGATATGATATGATATATATATATATATATATATATATTAAGTAATGTGATTTATAATTTAAAAATTTAAAAAAATTTAAAAATTTAAAAATCAAATTTTAATTAAATTAAAAATCAGTTTCATAAGAAGAAACAACAACAAAGTCAATTATCTGTACGATCGTTTCGGAAATCCGTGCTTTTTATTTGTGGTATACATGAAGTCACGTAGAACAATTATACATAGTTTTTTTGGTAAGCACGGTCTCCTCATCAGCAAATTTAGGAGGATTTCTATTGAATTGAAAAGACACCAAAAATAAACCTAGCATTAAAAGTAAGGCAGATGAATCTGAAAAATTGAAGTAAAAGGTTTGGATTTAAAATTTATAAGAAAATTAGTATAGGTTAGAGATAGAAATGAGTAGAAAATATATATATATATATATATATATATATATATATATATATATATATATATATATTTTAATTTACATAATAAATTTGATTTAAAAATATATAGATATAGTTACCTTTTAGTTTTTCTTTTTTTGAAATCAGGAACTGTATTTAAAGTAGTCATTTAGATGTTTGCTATAGCTTTTTATTTTATTGAATGATGAATTTTAAAAGGGCGACGCTCGTGCAGTAAATTGTTTCCGTTAGCGTATTTTGATTTAAAGACGCTACAGTTAATATCTATAGAGAGAGAATATTTATTTTGCAAGTTTTTAAGGGGAGATAATTGTCATGTGTTATATATATATATATATAAAATCCTGGTGAGGGCTTTGCTATGAGCCGAAAATTTGGAACTTTAAATAAATAAATGGTGGGTTTATTTTTAAAAAATAAAAATTTGCACGAGGTCATTCTTTCTAATCTCATGTTTTGAATTTTATTTTCTCCGTACTTCTAAAAAGTGGATTACTTCTAATTGCTACATATTTGTACATGAACAGGCGCCTATCCATTGGACTGGACAATACACAATCAACATCTTCAACAAATAAACTGTGCCAAATGACACCATGCAAGTAAGAAAAAAAAAGAAAAAAATGTATTGTTTTTAAAAAAATCCTGACGAAGGCTTTGTTGTAAGCCGAAAATGAAACTTTAAAGATATTTGTTTATTTAAAAAAGAATAAAAAATCGCACGTGGTCGTTCTTTCTAACGTCATGTTTTGTAATTTAGTTTCCTCTGTGCTTCTAAAAAGTGGGTTACTTCTGATATATAATAATAATAATATATATATATATATATATATATATATATGTGTGTGTGTGTGTGCGTGTGTGTGTGTGTGTGTGTGTGTGTGTGTGTGTGTGTGTGTGTGTGTGGATATGTTCTCTCCGTGATAAAAACGTTATTAAATGCAAATTCCAAATGTTTAGTAAGCCAATTTAACGCAGATTTGTTTTTAATACAAACAAACATTTTTGTTTATAAATGAAAGTACTTTTCGACGTAATCATCAAGATCAATGTCCAAGTTAAGAGATACGTGTGATCGCGCGCAAGAGTTATATAAGGATATCTTAAGAATATATACTTAAATAGAATATGTCATATTTCTATGTTTGAAATAATATTTTTTATTTCTATTTCAGTTTTTATTATCATTTGTTTTAAATATTTAAAAGTACAACACTGCATTATTTTCCGTGTTGACTGTATTTGGCGGTAGCTCGCTTTTATGTTAAAACTTCTCACGATTAATCAGGTATTCAGAGAGAAGAGCAGCAATACTATAATTTTCAATTTATATTTGTTGTTAAAAGAAGAATACACATGTTGTTATTTAAAACGTGTTCGTTCTAGTTTACGTCTTTCTTTTACGAGCATAAGTATACTGTTCGTATTATTTAACACAGAATTATAAGGAGAAAAGCCAGAAAAATACTTATCAAAGATGGTGCCAGAAACCTCAGAAAACGATCTACAGTCTGTAGTTGCTGCTAACATTCAATGCTGCTTAGACTAAGCTTTTTTCTTTTAACAATTTTAGAAGACTTATCAACCATAGATAACCATGACTAATGACAATCGACCAGACAGTTAATCGTTAAAATTCTTCGTCTTAACTTGATGTAGGTAGCCTGAATTGAAACAACTACATTGAGGACATTGCGAATGTTGCTACAAAAAAGTGGGTTCTCTCTACCGTGTCAGAAATTTACTCAAACCATATAAGAATCGTATTCCTAACAAAGCCACCATCCTTCCATGAATGGAGTATTGTTGCCACTTCTAGTCAGGTGCAGCTACCTTAGCCTCCCATTCAAAATCAAGTCTCCAATGTAATAGGTTACACACTATCAGCCAAGCTCTACCTCCTGTCCCATCGCCATTATGTTTCTTATCTGTGCCTGTTCTATGGGTATTTTAATCGAATGTTCTCTGATGAACTCGTTGCACTTATACCCTCTCAACGTACATGCACCCAACAAATCTTGCAACAAAATCCTACCTCTTTATATTTAAACGAAACACCTTCTACTCTAATAGCTTCTTCCCATAGACTACTAGACTTGGGAAATACTTTTTTCTTCTTTCATTGCACTAATATATAGAAGTTTAAATGTAATGTGAACAGACGTCTTGCTTATCTCCTCACATAGTCCCAGTAAACATGGTCCTAAATAGTAGCTTTTAGATTCCAGTAGCCTTATTTGACGTGAACAAGACACAAAGTATACATTTTACTTAGTAGACAGATTTTTTAAAGAAGGAAGAAGGAAACATGTTCTAAATTACGTTACAGAATCTTCCTATAATTTTTCTTTTAGGCGGGAATCTCCCCTGCACGCAAATGTTTTACGAAAACAACATCCATTTGTCTATTATGTCAAAACATGTTATATTTTTAGCAAATTAAAAATTAAAACTGTAGGATCTGTTCTTATACTACACTTTTTTTCTGTCTTTGGTCAACGAAGCAAAATTCCGTCTAGATTGGAGTAATTTTAGTTTTGCTCCTATCCAGAGTGTCAACCAATCTGGTATCTCACTCTTCCTTGTAGGAAGACAAGTATATAGTTAATGCTTTCCTTACTGCTGGAAAACTGCTTTCTGTGGTACAAATTTTCAATAATTCTGACGAATGAACTGACCCATTAAATTATCGCCCCATTAGCATCCTCCTGCTTTTCGCCAAAATATTTGAGTCCATAATTAATCAAGCTCTAGTCCATCACCTTACAGCTGCTAAACTTCTTACCGATCAACAATATGGATTTAGGCAAGCCCGTGCCATAGTAGATATACTAACTGTAATCTCTGAACATTTCTACCATTCACTGGACAAAGCAGGGGAGGGTAGTGCGGTAGCCTTAAATATATCTAAGGCTTTTGACGTGGTTCGGCACGATGGTCTCCTCAGGAAAATAAGATCATATGGTATCACTGGAAGAATACTTAACATAATAAAATCCATTCTTAAGTAAGAGAAGAATCTAGATTGTCCTCGACGGTCATACATCTAAACAATATGACATAAATGCGGGAGTACCTAAGGGATCTATCCTTGGACCTTTATTATTCCTAATATTCATAAATGACCTCCTTCATAAAATTGATTCGGAGATGGGTATATTTGCTGATGACACTACGTTCTATAACCGGCACGAGGGGAAAACAAATAAACACATATCTAAGGAAATGGCAGAAACACTAGAGGAAGACCTCTGTTCTATCGATGAAACGTTGCATCCCTCTGCCTGTTCTACAAGTATTTTAATGGTGAATGCTCTAACGAACTACAAGCACTTGTACCTCCTCGACGTAAATACCCCGACAAACCCAACAAGCAGCTGCTAAATCCCAGTCCTACACAGTAGAGATAACTTGGTATAAAAAAGCCTTCTACACCAATAGTTTCTTCCATAGAACTGCTATACTTTGGAATCCCTTTCTGGGATTCTGCCTTTTCAACTGTACTGACATGCAGAAGTTCAAGTGTAATGTGAACAGACATGTTGCTGCTCATCTCCCTTCATAATATCCCTGCAACTTATGCCCCCGATAGTAGCCCTCTACTTCAAAGTGGCACTGTGCCTTGTTTGGGGTGAAAATAGAATTAAAAAATGCATAATACCCTCAACAAACTAATACTCCTTCAAAATGTACTTTACATTAGGGGATTACGTGTGAGAATTCTGTAAAACCTGCGAGAAAAATTGCAAAATAATTATTTTAGAATTAAGATAGGGGGATACATTTCGTATATAAATTTAAAGTTTTGGGGGCCATTCTAAATTTTTAGGGCTGCCTTTTTTAGATGAAAGGCCAACTCTTATCAAGGCCTAGTGGCCACTCTATGATAAAGGTTCAGGGTTAGGTAAATGGTAGATAAGATCAGTCATGGTGAAACTTGGGTAGGGTCACACTACCTAAAAGGACGGCTCAATAGAAATTTATTCACGTTAGATTTGAAGACGATAATGTTATAGTCAGCCAGGAAGTGTGCCACGGTATTGTGTTCCACAGATATGCAGTTCTAGGAAATATACTTTGCTCATGGAATTTTCATTTAAATATGAGGTGCGGGAAGTTGTTGTCGGTAATTGCGGCTAGATGTGTATTTGTTGCGAACGTTTTACTAGGAGCGACCATAGATTGGAGTTCTGTCGAGAACCTATAATAAAAGCAACGATAGAGCAGCAACAGACTTCTATGAGGAGTAGAGATGCCTTTGAACTAGAAAATTATGAAAATATGTTATCGTTCTTATTTAGCTATTTATTGTTTAGAATGATGCTGACTATATTTTTATATTATTTATTGTTTAGAATGATGCTGACTATATTTTTATATTATTTATTGTTTAGAATGATGCTGACTATATTTTTATATTATTTATTGTTTAGAATGATGCTGACTATATTTTTCCAACAATTTTGCATAAATCACTCATTTATAATCAACAAATAATAACTTTTACATGTTCTTAACAGCAATATATATATATATATATATATATATATATATATATATATATATATATATATATATATATATATAAAGCTGAACGTCTGTGTGTGTGTCTGATCACGAATAGGCTCCTATATGGTTGACTATTATAGAAACCTGATCACATATAATGATAGAAGATGTATCGAGACACAGGAATGGGTATGTTTCATCTGGCATAATGGTGATACATTAAAATTGTGGGGTCTGCGTATGCGCCTGATCCACAAAGTATGGAAATGAAAAATTAAAAAATTAAAAAAAAAACGTTTACAATAATACTTTGATAAGTATGTTTTAACTTAAATAGGGATGGTATAATAAAATTGTGGGGTTTGCGTTCGCGCCTGGCCGCCATAGAATCGAAATAGGCACAAACTTTAATAAAGACTTTTCATATCTATCTATATACTTTGATAATTATCTTTTAGTTTGAAGAAATATGTTATAATAAAATTATGGGGTGGTCGTTCGCGCCTGACCGCATAGAATAGAAATATGTCAAAAAGTTTAAGAAATTTTTTTTTAATATAAATCCACAGAATATTATAAGTGTTTCAGTGTGAACAGGTATGGTATAATAAATTATGGGGTTTATCTATTTTATTTTTACTTTCATCATATTTTGCTTTGATTTTGATACCCCCAAATTCGAAGCTATCTCTTTACAACCCTTACTTTTCATAACCTATCATACTTTCATAAATCAGAGTCCATTTTCTGTAGGCTGTTTTTGAATCCAGTCAACGACGGGTACTTTTGCTAGTATATATATATATATATATATATATATATATATATATATATATATATATATATCAAAAACTTTAATTAAAAAGATTATCAATATAACCCATATTCATGTGAAAATATAAAAATAAAGAGATTTTATTTGTGCATCATATTTTTAGATATACGCGTGTTCATATATACTTGTATAAAAATATACGTACACGTGTATTCATGCACAGGCATGGATTAGAAAAATAAATAAATCAACTAACACAAATGAATAAACTAAATTAAAATAATAAAAATGTAAGGGTATACGAAATAAATTTATTTACGTTAGGTATTAAAAGGTTTCCAAATAAAGAAATAAAATAATCTAAAATTAAAGTTATTAATTTATGAATAGATTTTTAGAATATAAAATAAATAAATAATTTTTCTCCAGAGACTCTTTAATATGTGTAGGAATAAGAAAAAAAAAAACATTAAAACAAGATGGTAGAGATGTACGTACGCATGCCTATACTTATTTATATAAGTTTAAAAAGTACTTTGTATACACACGATTAAAACAAAGGTTCGAGATTTAAGGAAAAATGCAAGCGTAATCTCCCTTGAACAAGATCAATTTTTCATATGTATAGAAGAATCAATAGTTATTTTAATCAGCAAAAATACCTTTCAAAACAAGATTTGTCTCGAACTTGCCAACGCATAAGCCGGAGGTAACAAAAAATATAAGTTCATGAAAAATAATAAATTCATAAAAAGTAATAAACATAAATAAATAAATAATTTGCGTGCTAAAATTAAAAAATAAAAAAGAACGTTCCGTCTCCATATACCGGAAGACTTGATAAAAATAGTCCAATATTCATCCATCATAAACTGGTCCGCCTATATTGGATTTGAAACCCGCGATACCGATGTTTTCTGACATTCTGTAAAATATTTAAAATAAGTATTATGACCCTTATTTTGAATTTTTCATTATAATCGCGCGCTTTGCTGGGGTTCTTTCCAACAAACAACACATAATTATATATAACCACACACACACACACACACACACACACACACACACACACACACATATATATATATTTAACTTTGTCTGATAAAGTAACTCGAATATTAGAAAAATACACTGCAATAATCATAGGTCACACACTATCAGTCAAGCTCTAGCTCCTGTCCCATAGATACGAGATAGGAAAATAAATTTACATTTGTTTTTTTGTTCGTTAACCCAATATAAAAAATTAGGTTTCTTAAAATTGATGTTAATTTAATCTTCATGAATATTTTATAGCTTAAATTAAAAATTAAACCGTATAGAATGTCGTGTACAGAATTTGTTATGCTGAAAACGTACACATCGAAAGTAAAAAAAAAAAATTAACAATCGATATATGTCACATAAACTTGTATTTGTTTCTGAATTGCAGTCACTCTCATCAATCGTTCCTTCAGCCAAAGCACGTCAAGGGAAAGGCAATATTAAAAAAAAAAAGAAACAAATCGCCAAGTTTGTCCCTACGGCATAATTAATGTATTTTCCTTTGACAGCTTAATTAAAACAATGCAAAATTAAGTGTTGGCAATGAATTGGAGTTCAAAGAGTTCTAAAACTTGTTATTGTCATCATCGCCGTTCTCATGTGAAGAGGAAGGCAATGTTAACATAAATGGCAACGTCTATCCATACAAAAATAGTTAATTTATTAACAACTTAATTAAGACCATCCAGAATAGATTTCGAAACAATAAAAGTCCGAGAACGTTCCAGAAAAAGAAAAGTGTTAGTCGGGAGAAATTAAGTCAGTAGTTCCAAACCACCGTACTGACTGAGTTTCAGGTGGTTGCTGAGACAAGACCGTAGTGATGAATAGTAATAAAAATTGGGGAGAATTCAATTATTTAAGAGCGCAGCTCAACAAGAACTTGTTTCCATTGAAACATGAAAACAACCATATTGTAGCCCGCTGGAAAGCAGCCTCACGGTATGCAGTTGCACAGATGGGGATTTTTAGGAAAGAAACATTGTTCATGGAATTTGTGTTTAGTTTTAGGCACAGATAGAGAGTAGAGGAAATTGTTGACCTCGGTTTTAACTACATCGATGTTTGCTGTGAATGCTTTGCAAGGGGGTAAATTAAAACAGCTTCTAGTGACAATGATCTCTTCACTCCTCAATTTCGTTCATGGTGATGTCAAGCAATTAATGTTAAAATACTTTTTTACCATAACCTTCTCAAAGTAACACTGAATCAGATAATGTAAGGTTTGTTGATGTACCTTGTTTAGTTTCTGACGCATTGGGTTGGTTCAGTAGCCCTTCGAAGTGTTTTCTCGATCTAGAGTTGATGACCGAGGCACTCTTGAACAATGTTGACCCGTCCTTGTTTTTGAAGAGAATTTGACTCTGCGCTAAAAGTCAATAGATGGCTTTTGTGGCATTTAAGAAACTGCAAGCATCGGATTGGTATGCGAGTTCTTCGATATCCCTTGCTTTGTTCCGCCATCCATTGTTCTTAAGTGTACGTATGGTTTCTTGGACGGCTGTCTTGCCTTCCTGGTACCATTATTTCTTTGAAGTTGACCACGGTTCGGTCAGATGGGCGTGGAAGCTTTTTCTTTTCTCGTCGACGAGTCGCCCAAGCTCTTCGTGTTTTCGTTAAGTCCTGATGTTTCTTAGTTTGAAAGACTAGGATGTTGTTGTGGTGGCAGTCTTAAGCGAGTGTCAGTAGTCATCCCTATCTTGCGTTACCATTCGGTAAAGTATCTCTCAAAGTTTTTGGTGAGTTTTGAATGTGTGTGGGATCTTGGAGGCGCTTCACGTCAAACTGGCTGACATTCACCTTGCCCCAACATTTCCTTGGCTGAATCTGCAATTTCATGGTAAAGCAGGCGGTGGTTGTCTAGCAGTCATCAGCTCCTGTGACAACTCGTGTGCTGAGCATTAGTTTGCGATTTCTAGCGCGTACGATCACGTAGTTGACTAGGTGCCAATGTTTGGATCTCTTGTGCTGCCAGGCAGCTTTCCGCCGGTTCTTTTATCGGAAGAGTGTATTAGTGACTATCAAATAGGGTTTAGTAGATTTGGTCAGAAGCAGAATGCTGTTCTCATTGACGCCTCCCATTCTTTCCTTGCATATAGTTCTATTCTAAAGGGTGTGGCCCCGCCTAACTTTGGCATTGAAGTCGCCCAGAAAGATTTAATTTTTTTTTTGCGAGGGATAGAGGAGAGCAGGTTTTCAAGCTGCGAATAGAAAGACCCTTTGTCCACGTTATCGGCTGCTGTTGCCCACGTTATCGACTGCATTGTCCACGTTATCGGCTGCTTTGTCCACGTTATCGGCTGCTGTTGAGGTATATGCGAAGATAACGGTAGCGTGTTGGCCACGATTGAGTTCATTTCTTAGAGTTATGAGCCGGTCGTTGATTTCAACTAATTGTTTTTCCAGTTTGCGGAGAAGGCTGTTTCGAATAGCAAAACCAATTCCATATAGTTGTGGTTTTTCATGCGTCCAGGTTCTTTTAGATGTAAGTAAACTTTACCTGTTTTTTTCTTAGTTGACCTTCTCCTGCACGTCGTGTTTCGCTCAGAACCACTGTATCAAAATTGAATCTTTGGAGTTCTCTTGCGAGGAGGGTGTTTCGTCTCTCCGGTCGTCCGGAGCTTATAGTGTTCGCACGTTACATGCTCCACATTTCATTTTCATTGTGTTTATATTTTGACCGTCAAGTGGTGATCTCTCTGGATGCGGTTTTCCAAACGGGAAATCAGAAGCATGCTATGTTTGCTTTTCTGTTCCCATTTGGCGTGAGCAAAGTGGATCCTAAAGCTTTGATGCAACTGCCTAACAGCTCCCTTGTTTCGATCAAGTTGGACGACTGAAACACATCCACCGCTTCCGTGCCGGTTCATGACTAAAAGTTCCAACAATTATGGAGCCTGCCCCTATCGCTCGTCGCGGATCGCCGAAAGGTTTGTAGGGTTGTTATGAGGTTGTTATGAGATACTCAGACCAGAGACGCCTATGTGTGTGTGTGTGTGTGTGTGTGTGTGTTTTTCAGGTGTAACTACCTTCACAACTCTACGTACTGTTTACAGTTGCATGGGGATTCAAGACAACTAGATATTAAAAGGTCACGGCCCTGAGGTTGGTCGGTATGTGATAACTAGTCGGTGGAAACGTTTGTTTGCTGACGGAAAAGCACCTAATGAATATGCATAGCTGAGGTGACCAATTATCCAATCAGCACAAAGCAGAGTATGACGTAGTGGCCACGTATTAGTTAAATAGAACTCCTAGACCAGCCATACCTTACCCAAACCTCCGTTTAAAGATATTGAGGCCAGTTGAGTTGTAAGTTGAGTTGGGAATTGTTTTTTTTTTGTTGTTGTTGGTCACCGCTATTAAGAGCCCACGTTACTGTCGACCACCCGTTCTCTGACAAACTGATAAGCAAGAAAGAATCGGTAATTGAAACAAAAAAGCCCCGCTTGAAGAACTATCGAAAAACTGAGGAAACAAAATATAATATTTATTGCAGCCTTTGTTCGCCGTCCTTATCGTTGGGTTTTGAGGGTTTCTTCCACCCGGGAGCACCATTGCGGACTTTAGGTGTATATGTGGACTAGTTGTCATTAAACTGCTCTACTACCTTATTGGGGTGCTTATTAGGGTAATTATTAGGGTGCTTATTAGGGTACTTATTAGAGTGCTTATTAGTGTACTTATTAGGGTACTTATTAGAGTGCTTATTAGTGTACTTATTAGAGTGCTTATTAGTGTACTTATAAGGGTACTTATTAGAGTGCTTATTAGTGTACTTATTAGGGTACTTATTAGAGTGCTTATTAGGGTAATTATTAGAGTGCTTATTAGTGTACTTATTAGGGTACTTATTAGAGTGCTTATTAGGGTACTTATTAGGGTACTACTTAGAGTTCTTATTAGGGTACTTATTAGGGTACTTATTAGAGTGCTTATTAGTGTACTTATTAGGGTACTTATTAGAGTGCTTATTAGGGTACTTATTAGGATACTTATTAGAGTGCTTATTAGTGTACTTATTAGGGTACTTATTAGAGTGCTTATTAGTGTACTTATTAGGGTACTTATTAGAGTGTTTATTAGGGAGCTTATTAGGGTGCTTATTAGGGTGGTTATTAGGGTAATTATTAGGGTGCTTATTAGGGTACTTATTAGAGTGCTTATTAGGGTGCTTATTAGGGTACTTATAAGAGTGCTTATTAGGGTACTTACTAGGGTACTTACTAGAGTGCTTATTCGAGTGCTTATTAGGGTACTTATTAAGGTGATTATTAGCGTGCTTATTAGTGTACTTATTAGAGTGCTTATTAGGGTACTTATTAGGGTACTTATAAGAGTGCTTATTAGGGTACTTACTAGGGTGCTTATTTGGGTGCTTATTAGGGTACTTATTAGGGTGCTTATTAGAGTGCTTATTAGGGTAATTATTAGCGTGCTTATTAGGGTGCTTATTAGAGTGCTTATTAGGGTGCTTATTAGAGTGCTTATTAGGGTACTTATTAGGGTACTTATTAGGGTGCTTATTAGTGTACTAATTAGGGTACTTATTAGAGTGCTTATTAGTGTACTTATTAGGGTACTTATTAGAGTGCTTATTAGTGTACTTATTAGGGTGCTTATTAGAGTGCTTATTAGGGTAATTATTAGCGTGCTTATTAGGGTGCTTATTAGAGTGCTTATTAGGGTGCTTATTAGAGTGCTTATTAGGGTACTTATTAGGGTACTTATTAGGGTGCTTATTAGTGTACTTATTAGGGTACTTATTAGAGGGCTTATTAGTGTACTTATTAGGGTACTTATTAGAGTGCTTATTAGTGTACTTATTAGGGTACTTATTAGAGTGCTTATTAGGGTACTTATTAGTGTACCTATTAGAGTGCTTATTAGTGTACTTATAAGGGTACTTATTAGAGTGCTTATTAGTGTACTTATTAGGGTACTTATTAGAGTGCTTATTAGGGTACTTATTAGGGTACTTATTAGAGTGCTTATTAGGGTACTTATTAGGGTACTTATTAGAGTGCTTATTAGTGTACTTATTAGGGTACTTATTAGAGTGCTTATAAGTGTACTTATTAGGGTACTTATTAAAGTGCTTATTAGGGTACTTATTAGGGCACTTATTAGAGTGCTTATTAGTGTACTTATTAGGGTACTTATTAGAGTGCTTATTAGTGTACTTATTAGGGTACTTATTAGAGTGCTTATTAGGGTACTTATTAGGGTACTTATTAGAGTGCTTATTAGGGTACTTATTAGGGTACTTATTAGAGTGCTTATTAGGGTACTTATTAGTGTACTTATTAGAGTGCTTATTAGTGTACTTATTAGAGTGCTTATTAGGGTACTTATTAGAGTGCTTATTAGTGTACTTATTAGGGTACTTATTAGAGTGCTTATTAGTGTACTTATTAGGGTACTTATTAGAGTGCTTATTAGTGTACTTATTAGGGTACTTATTAGAGTGCTTATTAGTGTACTTATTAGGGTACTTATTAGAGTGCTTATTAGGGTACTTATTAGGGTACTTATTAGAGTGCTTATTAGTGTACTTATTAGGGTACTTATTAGAGTGCTTATTAGGGTACTTATTAGGGTACTTATTAGAGTGCGTATTTGTGTACTTATTAGGGTACTTAGTAGAGTGCTTATTAGTGTACTTATTAGGTTACTTATTTGAGTGCTTATTAGTGTACTTATTAGGGTACTTATTAGAGTGCTTATTAGTGTACTTATTAGGGTACTTATTAGAGTGCTTATTAGGGTACTTATTAGGGTACTTATTAGAGTGCTTATTAGTGTACTTATTAGGGTGCTTATTAGAGTGCTTATTAGTGTACTTATTAGGGTACTTATTAGAGTGCTTATTAGTGTACTTATTAGGGTACTTATTAGAGTGCTTATTAGGGTACTTATTAGGGTACTTATTAGAGTGCTTATTAGGGTACTTATTAGTGTACTTATTAGAGTGCTTATTAGTGTACTTATTAGAGTGCTAATTAGGGTACTTATTAGAGTGCTTATTAGTGTACTTATTAGGGTACTTATTAGAGTGCTTATTAGTGTACTTATTAGGGTACTTATTAGAGTGCTTATTAGTGTACTTATTAGGGTACTTATTAGAGTGCTTATTAGGGTACTTATTAGGGTACTTATTAGAGTGCTTATTAGTGTACTTATTAGGGTACTTATTAGAGTGCTTATTAGGGTACTTATTAGGGTACTTATTAGAGTGCTTATTAGTGTACTTATTAGGGTACTTAGTAGAGTGCTTATTAGTGTACTTATTAGGTTACTTATTTGAGTGCTTATTAGTGTACTTATTAGGGTACTTATTAGAGTGCTTATTAGTGTACTTATTAGGGTACTTATTAGAGTGCTTATTAGGGTACTTATTAGGGTACTTATTAGAGTGCTTATTAGTGTACTTATTAGGGTACTTATTAGAGTGCTTATTAGTGTACTTATTAGGGTACTTATTAGAGTGCTTATTAGTGTACTTATTAAGGTACTTATTAGAGTGCTTATTAGGGTACTTATTAGGGTACTTATTAGAGTGCTTATTAGGGTACTTATTAGAGTGCTTGTTAGTGTACTTATTAGGGTACTTATTAGAGTGATTATTAGGGTGCTTATTAGGGTGCTTATTAGGGTGCTTATTAGGGTAATTATTAGGGTGCTTATTAGGGTACGTATTAGAGTGCTTATTAGGGTGCTTATTAGAGTACTTATTAGAGTGCTTATTAGGGTACTTAGTATGGGTACTTACTAGAGTGCTTATTCGGGTGCTTATTTGAGTACTTATTAGGGTGCTTATTAGGGTGCTTATTAGGGTAATTATTAGGGTGCTTATTAGGGTACTTATTAGGGTACTTATTAGAGTTCTTATTAGGTACTTATTAGCGTGCTTATAAGGTTGCTGATTAGAGTGCTTATTAGGGTACTTATTAGAGTTCTTATTAGGGTACTTATTAGGGTACTTATTAGAGTGCTTATTAGGGTACTTACTAGGGTGCTTATTTGGGTGCTTATTAGGGTACTTATTAGGGTGCTTATTAGGGTACTTATTAGGGTGCTTATTAGAGTGCTTATTAGGGTAATTATTAGCGTGCTTGTTAGGGTGCTTATTAGAGTGCTTATTAGGGTACTTACTAGGGTCCTTATTAGAGTGCTTATTAGGGTACTTATTAGAGTGCTTATTTGGGTGCTTATTAGGGTACTTATTAGAGTGCTTATTAGGTACTTATTAGCGTGCTTAATAGGGTGCTTATTAGAGTGCTTATTAGGGTAATTATTAGCGTGCTTATTAGGGTACTTATTAGAGTGCTTATTAGGGTACTTATTAGGGTACTTATTTGAGTGCTTATTAGGGTACTTACTAGGGTGCTTATTTGGGTGCTTATTAGGGTACTTATTAGGGTGCTTTTAGGGTACTTATTAGGGTGCTTATTAGAGTGCTTATTAGGGTAATTATTAGCGTGCTTATTAGGGTGCTTATTAGAGTGCTTATTAGGGTACTTACTAGGGTCCTTATTAGAGTGCTTATTAGGGTACTTATTAGGGTGCTTATTTGGGTGCTTATTAGGGTACTTATTAGAGTGCTTATTAGGTAATTATTAGCGTGCTTATTAGGGTGCTTATTAGGGGAATTATTAGCGTGCTTATTTGGGTACATATTAGGGTGCTTATTAGAGTGCTTATTAGGGTAATAATTAACGTGCTTATTAGGGTGCTTATTAGAGTGCTTATTAGGGTAGTTATTACGGTACTTATTAGAGTGCTTTTTAGGGTTCTTACTAGGGTACTTATTAGGGTGCTTATTAGGGTACTTATTAGGGTGCTTATTTGGGTGCTTATTAGGGTACTTATTGGAGTGCTTATTAGGTACTTATTAGCGTGCTTATTAGGGTGCTTATTAGGGTAATTATAAGCGTGCTTATTAGGGTACTTATTAGTGTGCTTATTAGGGTACTTATTAGGGTACTTTTTAGAGTGCTTATTACGGTACTTATTAGGGTACTTATTAGGGTGCTTATAAGGGTACTTATTAGAGTGGTTATTAGGGTGCTTATTAGGGTACTTTTTAGAGTGCTTATTAGGGTACTTACTAGGGTACTTATTAGAGTGCTTATTAGGGTACTTATTAGGGTACTTATTAGAGTGCTTATTAGGGTACTTACTAGGGTACTTATTAGAGTGCTTATTAGGGTACTAATTAGGGTGCTTATTAGAGTGCTTATTAGGGTACTTATTAGAATGCTTATTAGGGTGCTTATTAGGGTACTTATTAGAGTGCTTATTAGGGTTCTTATTAGGGTACTTATTAGAGTGCTTATTAGGGTACTTATTAGGGTACTTATTAGAATGCTTATTAGGGTGCTTATTAGGGTACTTATTAGAGTGCTTATTAGCGTACTTATTAAGGTGCTAATTAGGGTACTTATTAGGGTACTTATTAGAGTGCTAATTAGGGTACTTATTAGAGTGCGTATTAGGGTGCTTATTAGGGTACTTATTAGAGTGCTTATTAGGGTACTTATTAGGGTAATTCTTAGGGTACTTATTAGGGTAATTATTAGGGTACTTATTAGAGTGCTTATGAGGGTACTTATTAGGGTAATTATTAGGGTACTGATTAGGGTACTTGTTAGGGTAATTATTAGGGTGCTTATTAGGGTACTTATTAGAGTGTTTATTAGGGTGCTTACTAGGGTACTTATTAGGGTGCTTGTTAGGGTACTTATTAGGGTACTTATTAGAGTGCTTGTTAGGGTGCTTATTAGGGTACTTATTAGAGTGCTTATTAGGGTGCTTATTAGAGTGCTTATTAGGGTGCTTATTAGGGTACTTATAAGGGTGCTTATTAGGGTACTTATTAGGGTACTTATTAGGGTACTTAATTGAGTGTTTGTTAGGGTGCTTATTAGGGTACTTACTAGGGTACTTATTAGAGTGCTTATTAGGGTACTTATTAGGGTAATTATTAGGGTACTTATTAGGGTAATTATTAGGGTTCTTATTAGGGTGCTTATTAGGGTACTTATTAGACTGCTTATTAGGGTACTTATTAGGGTACTTAGTAGGGTGCTTATTAGGGTGCTTATTAGAGTGTTTATTAGGGTACTTATTAGGGTACTTATTAGAGTGTTTATTAGGGTGCTTATTAGGGAACTTATTAGGGTGCTTATTAGGGTACTTTTTAGGGTACTTATTAGAGTGCTTATTAGGGTGCTTATTAGGGTACTTATTAGGGTGCTTATTAGGGTACTTATTAGGGTGCTTATTAGGGTACTTATTAGGGTACTTATTAGAGTGCTTATTAGGGTGCTTATTAGGGTGCTTATTAGAGTGTTTATTAGGGTGTTTATTAGGGTACTTATTAGAGTGTTTATTAGGGTGCTTATTAGGGTACTTATTAGAGTGCTTATTAGGGTGCTTATTAGGGTTCTTATTAGGGTACGACTGTGCAATACAAAAAGTACTACCATTACATGCACCCGTGTATATCTCTACTATTATATAAAAGGAGCTTTTCTCTGTGTGTCTGTGTCTTTGTGTGTGAGTTCGTTCGCTATTGACTCGAAAACAGCTGGATCGATTTTAATGAAATTTCTCATGAAGACCCTTGATGTGCAAGGCAGTGTTCTTAGGTTTTTTATCGGAATGTCTTCGATAAGTATCGATAATCGAAATAATCTGATGAAAGAAGGAACAGGCGATTTTGACCAAACACAACAAATGCATTTTAGAAATGTTATTACCGTACAAATAGAAAGGCCCGGCATATAAAACTAACAGTAGTTTCTTTGATATGGCAGATGCGCGTTCGAAATGAATGTTTCTGTTTAAAGCGCAATTGCACCATAATACTTGACTTTTGCAGTTTAAACTTAAATTCAAACCATTATCACCCCACAACCAGTAAAGCAAAGTATATAAAATCAGCAGTAGTTTCTTTCATATGACGGCGGAGCGTTCGAAAGTTTCTGTTTAGAGCACAATTAAAGCATGCTACTTGACTTTTGCATTTTGAACTTTAATTCAAGCCATTATGATTAAAATAAGTTCATAAAATCAAAAGTAGATTCTCTACAGTGCAATGTAGACTACAATGTATTGCGGACTAATTCATTGCAGGGTGGCATATGAATTTTCCTCCCGGTGCACCGCGATGGGTCCCCACCTAGAGCAGGCAGTCAATTAATTTGATTGAAAAATGGGCAATTTCACCAATTTCAATGTCAATAAAAACATGGAAGTGTAAAACATTCGTAAATTATCATTTAATCCGGGGCAACGCTGTGTTTTCTTGCTAGTATATTACTAAAACCATGTTTTAGAAATAAAGAAAGTTATTTTTAATTTCATCGTACAAATGAAACGCTGAAATAAAAATTAAGCCAGGAAAATATAGTTGCCATCTAAACAAGTCGAGAAAATGACTAGCTAAGAAAGAACAATGACCTGGTGTTAAGCATATCTTTTTAACTAGAAAATTATGAAAACGTGTTATCATTCTTAGCTAGCTTATTTCGTATTGTTTATAAAGACTGCGACTATAGTTTTCTATCAGTGTCGTATAAATCACTTATTTATAATCAACTGGTTATAATTATGATATTCACCCTGTTGTCTGCTAGACGGTGAAGTCTACAACCTAGAATGACTTTTTCCTTTTATTAACTATTATGACACCCGGTCTTCTTGCTTGCATGGGTTACCTGTTTGTACGTCAATATCCCACACGATGTTGCGGATTCTCTTTTAAAGTACTGCTACTGATTTGTGCTTGTAACATTTTTCTGGGTGTTCCTGATGAAGTTATTTGCGTAGTTCCTAATGTAATATCTTCTCCAATTTATCACATCTATTCTCATATTCTTTTTGGGTTAGTTTGCTATAAACACTTATTTTGTAATTTATCGTTTCGTCTCTTTGTCTACAGTGTCTGCATTTTCTGTTTTTTTTTTGTGTCTTGCGACCTTTGCTTATATATTGTTACTTCTAATTGCGTTATATTGTGCGGCTGTTGGTAGGAATTCAGTTTATCTGTTTATATTTCCACGTGTCCACACGCTCTCGTAAGTTTCAAGTTTTGTAATCATTTATGAATCGTCCATGCAGTTGTTTACTTTTCCCATTTTTCTTTTCCTGTATTATCTCTTGCCTCTCTGTGTTCGGTCTTGTTCGTTTTGGCTGCTTCTCTTGCTGTAACGATTCATCTTTTTGTGTTTTGCATTTTGTATTTTTCTTATTTTCTGTCATTTACACAGTTATCTATACAAAACAGTTTTCTTCCTCCGCTATTTCTATTCACGTAGAATCGGTCAGCATCATCTTTGGGTATAGTGCAATGTGCATGGTTATAAGTTTCCTGGTCTTCTGGTAGAGATGGTTCAGTTCTCTTTTGGTCCATTTTATGAACGGTCCAGTGTATCTTCATCTCTGTCAGGTTGGGTGATTTCCTTCCTTCCATTAATTTCAGTTTTCCTCTTCTCACAACTTACATTGCTTTTCCATTCTGTATTCCATTTGGATATCCTGACTGAATATTCTGGTTGTGTTTATTAGCGTCTCTTGTTCCGTTTTGTTTCTTGCCAAAAGTTTCAGATCGTCTATATACATCAGATAGTTCATTCTTTAATATGCATCAATAAATTTGTATCCGGCTTAACATTTCCTTAACACATTGTTAAAGGGCATCATACAATATATATATATATATATATATATATATATATATATATATATATATATATATATATATATATATATGCATAAGTCTGACAAATTCTCACGAGAATGAAGCGCGGAATATTCTGTGTAGCTTAATTGCCATATATATTTTCATAACTTACTATATATATATATATATATATATATATATATATATATATATAGAGAGAGAGAGAGAGAGGTAGTGACAACTAGTATATGTACACACAAACACACATGATGCTAGTTGGCCGTTGACCCCGAAAAGGGGTTCATTCGCCCTTTGAAAGGTCTTGTTTTTAATCCTTCAGGAAGACTAGCCGCCCTCCTCACCAAACAAGTCTGGTGGGGGAACCAGTTTAGTCGCCGGTGACCCGATCATGAGGCAGGTAGTACTGGGTTATATGGTACCAATAGCATATGACATGACCTGACTTAATGGCAAAACCAACGCCTGATTGGCGGGGTTCATTTTCTGCCTTTCCTGACCAAAAGAAGTCATACCCACCCTTTTCCTCTCGAAGTTGAGAATTGCCAGGCAAGCGAGTTTCACATAAGACAGCAATGTCAACATCATACCTCTGTAACTCAAGAGAAACAAGGGTTGTCTTGCGCTCGGGTGCAGCATCATTATCCTGGAGGGTACGGACATTCCAACACCCTATTGAGAGATTCTTTGTTGAGGTTTTTTGTCGTATTCTATTGTTCTGACTGCGCAACTGGGTAACTAGACAGCTGCAGCGGGCTGCCAAGTTAAGTTGTGAGCAAGCATTTTTTAGGGCTCCTTTTATCGCCCCCTCCCCGCCACAGGGAAAGCAGTGCTATCCCTAAATAGGGCTTTGTCCCTGATGGAGGACACGAACAGTACAATTGCTCAAAGGTTTGTGCTAGAACGGCCATCTACCATCAGCCGCCACTGTGCAGAGATCCGGCTGAGGACTTCCAGTAACATCCTTTACCTGTCTCCGTCGCTTTCACTCCATCGCCAGTGGACTTCTTGCAGGACAGTGTGAGGTTTTCATAATGAAATTAAGATAAGCTGTCAGAAACCCACACAAATGACTTGATTTAAGTGGTGAAGGCTCGTGTAGGACCATCCACACTTTTTGGAACTGCTGATTAACTCACTCGGTGCAAACCAATATCCACAGAACAAGCAGACAACAGCCCTCAGGTTTGATGTAAGAGTTTCCTTCTCTTAGTGGTATAACCGCGCCCCCAGACACCAACCTGGTAATTTCCTTGTACCGGCGCAAATATATATATATATATATATATATATATATATATATATATATATATATATATGTATATATATATATATATATATATATATATATATATATATATATATATATATATATATGCTGCTTCCTCATTAAGCACAGCCGATGGAGAGGCATTGCTGACTGATAAATCAGATATTCTCAATCGTTGGAAGGAGCACTTTGAAACTGTCTTAAACACCTCATCGATGTCGTGTCGTCTATTCCTCAGAATCCAGATATTCCAGAATTGTCATTGGAACCTGCTTATCAGGAGGTATGGGAATCCATCAAACAAATTGCTTCAGGCAAGTCCCCATCACCAAAGGATCCAATTCCACCTGAAGTGTACAAGCATGGTGGGCATGTGCTGGTAAAAAAGGTCCATGCTCTCTTTGTAAAGATATGGAAAGCAGGCCGAGTTCCACGTGACTACAAAGATGCCTGCATCAAACATCTCTACAAAAATAAGGGAGTCAAGAATGTCTGTGACAACCATCGGGGGATATCTCTGCTTTCAATTGCAGGAAAGATTCTGGCTAGGCTCATTCTAAACAGAATCATAAATCGTCTCGTTGATAAGGTGTATCCAGAGTCTCAGTGTGGGTTTCGGTCGGGTCGCGGCACCATTGACATGATATTTTCCTTACGTCAGGTGGCAGAAAAGGTCCGTGAGAAAAATCAGGAATTGTATATGGTGTTTGTTGACCTGACGAAAGCCTTCGACACTGTGAATCGCGATGCCCTTTGGCAAGTTTTAAGAAGGCTTGGTATTCCAGAAAACATGCTGAACGTGATCATTTCCTTTCAGGAGGGGATGAAGGCCAGTGTTGTCTCAGATGGTATGATGTCTGATCCATTTGATGTTACGAATGGGACCAAACAGGTATGTGTAATGGCGCCAGTCCTCTTTGCGCTCTTCTTTTCACTAATGCTGAAACATGCATTTGATGATTTGGACACTGGTGTCAAGTTTCAATTTCGGTCATCCGGTGGCTTATTTAACCATCAACGGTTTAAGGCCAAGACTCTTCTTCGCACCGAAATTATTCGCGACTTGCTCTTCGCTGACGATGCCGCACTGGTAGCCACATCCTTAGATGAAGCCCAGGTTCTTCTTGATCGATTTTCAGCCGCGTGCAAGGTCTTTGGCCTGACAATTAGCATAAGGAAGACTGAGGTAGTGCATCAGCCACACTCTACCCCAAAACAAGTTGAAGGTGTAAAGCAAAATCCACCAGAGTATAGATTTCCTGCGCGCAAGCTGAAAGTCGACGGTCATGATATCAATTATGTCAAGTCCTTTCCTTACCTTGGTAGCAAGGTGAACCAGGGCGGTTCTCTTGCTGATGAAATTGTCAACAGGATTGCTAAGGCCACTTCTGCCTTTGGAAATCTTTGCCATCGCTTGTGGAACGAAAGGGGTATTCGACTAGACACAAAAATCCTTGTCTACCGTGCTGTTGTTCTTTCCATTCTTCTTTATGGATCTGAGTCATGGACTCCATACAGACATCACATTAATCAGCTGGACGTTTTCCACAAAAGCTGTCTACGCTCCATATGTGGTCTTAGCCTCCACGACAAGGTATCAAATGCCGAATTATTCACAAAATGCAAAATATCTGACATTGAATCATTTCTTATTCAATCGCAATTGCGGTGGGCTGGTCATGCCCGATGACAGAATTCCAAATATTGCGATGTACAGTCAATTTTAGGGTGGTAAAAGAATTGTCGGACGTCCTTGGCTTAGGTACAAAGACAAGTTGAAGATTAACTTGTCTGCAGTGAACATACCATACAGGAGTCTTGAAGATGAGGTGAATGACCGGAAAGGATGGAGATCAAGGTGTTTTGAAGGTCTCCAGAGTTTTCAATCTGAAAGCTTAAGGCAACTGAAAGAAAACAGAGTAAGAGAAAAACGACTAGCAGCCGCACCAATATCTGCAGTGTTAAATCCACATCCATGTTCTATTTGTTGCCTTGTTTGCAAGTCCCTTGCTGGACTAAAAAGTCATCAGAGGCAAAAGCATAAATGAGTTTTAGAGATATGGGTTGTCCGAACCTCATACGTCGAAATCGACGGGAGAGTCCATTATATATATATATATATATATATATATATATATATATATATATATATATATATATATATATATATATATATATATATATATAATATGTACTAATACATAGTAATATATAGTGATGAGTGTTAAGATTTTACATCAAAAACAAAATAGGTGTGAGGCTCAAAATATTATACTATACTTGCCCGCAAGTGGTTAAAGTTCTTGGTAAAATTCAATTGCAATTTACACTCTTTTGGAGATGGACGGTTCGATCCTCAGCACGGACGATGCTAAAAATACAACTGCAAATTTCTTAAAACTTCTACTCCATCGTGGCTGACAGAACGAGTGCTACTCTCGTAGATTAATTAAATCCGTTCGAAATTGAACAATTATTTTTAAGTTTGCCAGAAAGATACTTGAATTTTACAAGATGCATCTGAAAATATTAAGGGGATGCATGTTTCCTTAGTGTTTGTTTAGCATTTTGGACCAGAGTGTGATTAATTATTTAAGAAATCGAAGGATATGAATTAAGTTCGATTCAATTTGAAGGTTTGTTTACCTATTTTCACCCATTTTTAACACTATTTGGTAAGTGAGGCTTTTTGCACCTTTTTCCAAGATGCAACAAAAATAAACAGCTTTTCAAAGTTACGGTCACGCTACTACGAAAAATTCTCTAAAAGAATGTTATTTAAAACGTTTATTGAAATTATTTCTGAGCGAACAAAGCTTTTCACATCTAAAAAAAAACTTTTGCAATTTTTTTAGCAAATTAGCGTTCGTGAGTGTGTGCGACTCTCAATGAACAGGGAAATATAAAGGCCATATGTGTGTACACCTCTCCTGATCAAGAAATATTAAGCCCATGATAGGATACTTCTGTCAACGGAGACATTTTATTTTATACGTAATTTCTATATATATCATTCTTCAAACCACATCTACTTTGATTGAGTTACTGTCATTAGCATATAACATTAAATTAAATCTATTTAAATAATTAGATCGATGATATTACTTCATCGGCATAATAAGCTTCGTTTCAACTGTACTAATTAAATTTGTGTTAATTATTTAGTTTATTTAAATTTCAATTTATATTTGATTTAACTTATTTTATCTGAAATCTGCAGCCGTTTCATTTTCAAACCAGAAAACCAAAAGGGAAATAACTGCGATAGTTTAATTGAAAAATTGTTTTAAACGGAGCGCGTTATTAAATATTTTCTGTAATAGATTTGTTTTCATTTTGAAATATTCTTCGAAGCTGAATTATGAATTTTTATTTTTAATTTGGAGGAAATTTTTTTTTTGCTTATTCTTAATGTTTAAGTAACTTTTTTATTTGTTAGAGAAAAATAATTAAAACTAATGTCCTCATTTACTTGCATCCCCACGAGGACAGAGTTAGTTAGACACAAGGCCGATATTACATGTGAGCAAAATCCATCATCCCATACATTATCTGCTCCTTTGCTTTTGTTTATAAAGTTTAATCGGTGTTGCCCAGGATTTATTATGATAATTATACCATAGCAAGTGTGTTTAATCGCCTGCGAAACAGATTTTCTTTATAATTTATTTAATATCTTAAATTAAAAATGGTCAATTTTTACGACGTGACCCAGCGTCGTTTAACCCCTAAAAAAATTAAGACCTGCTTTTTTTTGGGGGGGGCCTAATACGTTTAAGCAGTCTTTATAAATAATATGAAAGAAGAAATTTTGAAAAAGAAAGATCATTGTTATAATGTTTAAAAACATTATTACAACGATCTAAACATAATTTTCAAATTAAAACCAAAACACAGAATAATAAAATAATGTTAAAAAAATACACATAGTTGGTGACCCCTCTTATTTAAGTATACATCTTTCTCTCGTTGTAATTTCTTAAACCATTTTATATAAATATATATATATATATATATATATATTGCGTAAGAATATTAGCCTAGAAATAATAAAAATAAAAAATATATAGACGCTGAATAGATATAAAAGGAAGAAATATAAAACAAATAATAAGGAAATATGAAATAATTAATAGAGAAAAATAAAATAAAAATGAAAAATGAAAATTGCCACTTAAACTTTAAAAAGACAGCATAGTAAGGTCTGTGAACACATACACGCAAACACATACATGGACAAACACACACACACAAACACACACACACACACACACATATATATATATGTATATATGATCAGTATTAATTTTAGTACGTAGTCGTTAAACGTCACAATCTCTTCTTGAAAATGCAGATAGCTCGGAATTTTGTAAAATTGTAATTATAGGTATTAGACAGCAATGATTCGTAAAGATCATGGAGGATTTAAAGTGGTTTATGGTTAATATAGGCACAAGCATTGATCTGAAGGTTAAAATATTTCAGATTTAGATAAAATTTGATTTATAGACATTATACTCTAATTCAGTTATATTCCCTTAATTTCTATTTTCATCAACAAACCTTAAGTCTCAAAGTTTACTTTATTCGCATCTTACTATCATTTGATGTCAATCGAAAAGAACTTATTTTTTTATCAACGTCCGTTATTTGCCCACCCGTTAGAAAAGCATTTCTTGTAAGGCATGAAAATGCTTAAACAAAATGTTTTTTATCAACTTTAAAAATTAAGATACAAATGCAACGTTGTTCTCTCAAACTGGCTGTCACGCCGGTAAGCTCTAAATGCAGTGTACTAGACACAACTGGCTCTCAATACACGGTACCAGATACAGCTGGCTCTCAATATACGTATCAGACACAGCTGGCTCTCAATACATGACACAAGACATGACTAGCTCTCAATACACTGCACCAAATACAACTTCCAGACAGGCCGACTCGCTTTCGAAGTGGTGAGAAGAAAAGACTCGTGTGCTTGTTGAGCGTAACTTCCCAATAGCTACGCGTCTTTTTCTTTTACTTCTCTTTGTTTCTTCTCCCCTTCCTTCCAATATTTATATCTATATATGCATTCCATTCCGTGATGGCTTAAAAAAATGTTAACTCGACACTTTAGGCGTCATTTACTGGTGAAGCCAAGCTACTTTGGACAAGATTTCATTTAAAATTTATCAAACTTCTAAAGTACACTTTTATAAGCATTACAAAGTAAGGTAAAAAAAAATTAATTTAAATTGAATCCACATTGTTACAGTTAAAAAAATTAAAGGTTTATATTATTAAGCAATTAATGATATAGATATATAATTTTTAACTAAAATAATTTAAAATGGGCAAGTTTTATTGAAAATGAAAATCGACAATATTATTATTAGTTTTATTAGCATTATTTCCAGTATTCATTTTAACTGAATTAAAAATCAATTAGAGAAATAAGCTGCGAAAATGTTTTTGTTTTTGATAAATTTAAAATAAGAAAAACTTCATGATTCATTTGGGCACGACTTTTGCAATGCCTGATTTTTACAACAATAAAAATGAATACTAACCTTCAATTGTTTTTTTTGTTTTATAAAAACAAGGGAACGCTAACAAGAAAATATTGATGCAACGAGGCAATCAATAAGTCCAATGAAATCGATGACAGATTGACAGCAGAAGAAAAATTATTTCTGCTGTTGTTCTAGGTCGCTGTTGATTGTTAAACATTTTTTTGTTCTATTTTGATGTTTACTGTTGAGTGAAAGAGGGAGAAAAATCCGCCGCTAATCAATGCCGTTAGAGAAATTGTCTAACAGGATTATTGCCTTTTATCTTTAAAAAGAATAACAAAGTTATCGTCTGCTAATTGTGTTTTTGAAAGCTTTTAAATAGCAGATGGTGATGATTTCATTAAAGTTTTACTACGTCAAATTTTATCGCAAAATATTGGATTTACTTGAAAGTGTTCTTTTAGAAGAAAAATAAAAATTCAAAATGATCATAAATTTTTGTTCATTAATAATCTTTTAATTTTTGTATATTAAAAACCCCTGAATTCTGAAATCTTTTTTTTATTGTAATGATTTTAGGTCAATGCACACCCTCTTATATAGTTTTTCTTTTCTGCCATTTTTTTTTCAATTTTTACAATGGATTCTTATCGATTGGACACTAATCTACCAGATAATTTAAAAAATGTAAAACACTCAATAATTTAATATTTCTATGGTATGCACAGTTCTAGCAAATCCATCCCCCATATTGGAACAGCTCGAGAAGAATATAACACCGAATTATTGCCCATATGGTTGGGAGAAGTAGACTTAGAAGCTACCTTGTTTACTCAGAATTGAAAAAAAATATTCCGTTCTTTCTGAAAAGCCGGATATTCCATTATATTAAAAAACGATCATGTGTGTAACTTTGCCCTTGTAGCAAATAATGTTTTGTGCATTTAATAAAAATATAACGCAAGACATTGAAACTTTCTGATTTCTTAGTTAAAGGAATGTTCATTAAATTGAGTTATCGTTTTTCTTTTGCTAGGTAATTTCTAGACTTGTTTATAAAACTTCCAGCTATATATTTCATTTCTACGTTTCACGATAAAACTTGCTTTAATGCCTGTTTTAATGTTATTTTTTTAAGTAGAAATAAGTTGTTTTGATGTAAGTACCAAAACCTTTACACTCTAAATAATTTAGGTGACTGAAATAGGAATCAACCACAATTAGTAACATAAATAATTACTATTATTTGTTTACAAAAAATGTTTTATATGTACTTATTTTGCAAACAGAAAACAATTTCAAACAATATTAATAAAAAAAACATAAATGAACGGTAGGTTTTTGCTTTTTATTTATTTTTGGATGTTTCTACATTTTACAATTTCATTGTACAGTTATTTTGTTGTAGCGTTGTTTTTATTTTATCGCCAACGCTCGGTTTTATCCGGCTGTTGACGTCATGCGTCGGACAAAGCCGACCAAATGTTGAGTTACGTCTGGTTCGTAAAAAGCACAAGTACGTATTTTCAAATAAGTTTTCCTTATATTACCTTTATTTTATATATAATTTTATAGGGTGTTTTTCACTTTATTTCATTGTTTAAATTACAATTGTTTTAAAATAATTATGTATTCTATTCAGAACGTTAAATACAAGATTAAAAAAAAGTTAATTCGCACAATATTCTTATTTCAATTCAAGCTGGGCCGAAAATTTACTGAAGCAGTTTACGATATCAACGAAGCATTTTGTCCAAGAACCAGTACTAAACGCACAACACTATGGTGGTTTAAAAAAAATCTCGTGGCGGCGACT
The DNA here is from genome assembly GCF_053919585.1 of Euprymna scolopes. Classification (NCBI taxonomy): domain Eukaryota; kingdom Metazoa; phylum Mollusca; class Cephalopoda; order Sepiida; family Sepiolidae; genus Euprymna; species Euprymna scolopes. The sequence goes on along the minus strand of NC_136514.1, from coordinate 60,781,671 downwards.
AGAGTCCTGAAGATGATGAGCGTAGTAGTTGCCCATCGGATGTTGACAACAATCAATTAAGAGTTTTAGTCAAAACCAATCCATGCACAACTGTTCGAGAACTTGCTACTGAATTAAATGGAACGTATACGACGATTTTCAACACCTTGAGAGATATTGGAAAGACAAAAACCTTGATAAATGGATTCCTACAAATTGAATGACAACCAAAAGATACGCCGTTATAAAGTTCCATTAGTCTATTTTTACGCAACAAGAGCGACCTGTTTTTCGACTGGGTTGTATCTTGCAATGAAAAGTGGGTTCTTTATGAAAGTTTTATGGTCTGTGAATAATCTCATCTATTAGAGTTTTTCAATGTAGGAGAAACAATTACGGCAGTGAAATACTGTCAACAAATAAATGAAATGCATCAGCAACTTCGACAACAACATCCACCATTAGTCAACTGAAAAGACCCAATCCTCCTCCACGACAATGCCCGACCGCACGTTGCAAAACTGGCGATGCAGAAGTTAAACGAATTGAGCTACGAAACTCTTTCTAATTTGCCATACTCGCCAGAATTTTCACCTATCGACTACTTCTTTTTCAAGCATCTTGACAATTTTCTGTGGGAGAAATGCTTCAAAAAGCTAAGCTATATTAAAAACGTCTTCATCAACTTATCCCCGCCGGAACGCAAGATTTTTTTTACGTTACTGACATAAATACACTTGTTTAGCGTCGCAAAAAGTGTGTTGATTCTGATGGTGCTTATTTTGATCAATAAATTTTTGTTTGAACTACGATATATTTATCTAAATTTAAAAGTTAAAACCGCAAAAAGTTTCTAGTAAACTCGATACTTATTGTTTGCTAAACCTGTTATTTGATATTTTATATAGAAATTTCATTTTCAAAAGAAGCGATTATTGAAAATATTCTTATATTTGATGGTTATGATTTTTGCTGCCACATCGTATGGAAATAGGATTGTCATAATCTCACCGGTGCTAAATGTCCCCAGTTTACAAACATTATACCAGGGTTAGAAAATGCAAATGTATTTGTCGAGATAAGATGAGTTAAATGTTTGGTAAATTCCATTTGTTTTCCATTTTCACAGTTTTCAAATTTGTTCAAGATTACAACTTTCGCATTAAGACTATTTTCTATCTACGAATGCCAAGGCTAGCAATAACCACCAATTCCAATTAATATATTAACATAATCTATCTATCTACCCATGCAAGGTTAGCAATAGGCGCCTATCTCAATCTAAATTAACACTATTTGTCTATCTACCCATGCTAAGTCTAGCAATAGATACCTATCTCAATCTTTATATTAACACTATTTGTCTATCTTTTCGTGCCTACTTTAGCACTTCCAATTCATACAGACACTATTTGTTTATACTTCCATCCCTCTTTTATCAAAGTTTTATTATTTCTATATTAATACTATTTCTCTATTTCTTTATATTCCATGTATATATTAGCAAGGACCCTCGTCATTGTCTAAACTCTATAATGAAGCACATTTTTGTTTTACTGCAATAATAATAAAAACGTCATCAAATTATTCGATCTTTTTTACTTTTAAAGTTATTGCGCCCGGGTAACGCCAACTTGTTTGTCATTCAACTCAATACTCTAACGAAATAAATATTTGTTTTAATATATTCCGACCAACTATGAGATTTTTGCTTACGAATTGTGCCATTGTATTTCTTGTCTTGACCTTTTTTTCTCTCACAATAGTTTGAAGCGAAATGATGTTGACGATTACAATACTATGTTAGATATCATGTTAATATGTAATGAACAAAAACAATGCAAATATTTGCATCTTATACGTGATTGCCAATGCATTTGGCTTATTTTGCAAATTTCTATTCTTAAAAGGTGCTTTGAGGTATTAGTTTCGTTTTAAGTACACTACGAACATCCACGTGCATTTTAGTTCTGTTGAAAGCAAGTTGTTTCTTAATCCAATATATATTACTCCAATTGAAATATGGACGACGATAGGATCGAGAGTTAAAGGACATTCCTTATTATATAAGTAGTAATGTCTTTACCTTTGTTATGAAACACTCCAGATCTCGAAAATAGGATATGTTATACAAATGATTTAACACAAAAGTCAAAAATACAATTTTCATATTTGGATTTTTTGAAATATTGTTCTCATCTTGAATGTTATGTTCACAGCATTTCAGTCGATATAAACTCCAAGCTTTTTCAGATGTATCGTATCGTGGCGTAGTAGATAAAATATTTGGGAAAATTCAGTTGTTAGTTACAGTCTTCTGGAGGTTGAAGGTTAAATCATCAGTGCCGGCGACACTCAAAATACAATTAGAAATTATTTAGGACTTCGTCCAGTCATAGCTGAGAGAACGAGAGCATGCTACTCCGATGGATTGAATCAAGAGCTTCGTTCAAATTTCTGATCAAATTTCCGAGTTCGACAAGATATATCTGAAGAATTTTGGAGTTTAAATCAATGAAGCGTTGTGAAACTAACACTCAATATGAGAACAGTAGTCTGCAGAATCTTAATAATACAAATTCCACATTAATCAATCTTCATTTAAAAAATCACAAAACATAAAATAATCAATTCATATTTAATTTTAAAAAGTGGGGACTTCTGGTAAAGGAGTGTGCTACCGCCCGACTTCTCCGGACAGCCAATCATAGCAGCTAACGTCATTTAAGAAAACATTTATTTGTTATCATGGTACATTATTTTGACGTTTCGAGCATATCTTTCTGCTATCAAGCACTCGTCTGAGCATGTCTTTCCGCTATCAAGTACTCGTCTGATCTCCAATGTATGCCTTGCCGGACATTCTCAAAAACACCCAATTAGGTACAACCACTATCAGCAATTTCCCCCACTCTCTATCTGTGATAAAATCTAAACACAGATTCCATAATAAAAGCTTCTTTCCTGGCCGCCTGTGAAACACTATTCCCGGCCGACTACAATATCGTAGCCTTCAAGTCCAATGTAAACAAGTTCTTGTTAGGCCGTCGCCTTAAATAATCAAATTCTACCCAACTTACATCATTAAAAATTACTACACTACCACCTTATATTCATTAACTCATATCCTTGAGTGGCCTTCGGACCTTCATAAATGGTGATTCCCTTGTAAAAAAAAACTTACTAACAGTTTTCACATCTATAATGCATCACACACATAAAACATATACATTCCTTTTTTTTCAACAGTAGCAACGCAGAAGTTCCCTGAATATATTCCACCCAGTCTGAACTCAAGGATCGTCATACTTGACTATGAAGGTTATGTCAATACTTGACTAAGAAGATTATGTCAATACTTGACTATGAAGATTATGTCAATAAAACGATGAACATCTTGGGGACACATCTAAGTGTGTTCCGCTGGATCTGGCAGATACATACTAATCAAGTTCATGTATCGAGATCAAATTCCAAACACATCTGGTAAAATTGTTTGAGTGAGGAGATCCTCCCGGTATCATTTCTAATTTAATCAGATCTAATAGTTTTATCCGTCCTCTTTTTGACGTTCTACCTAAAAGTCATAAGGGCGGGGTACCGTTAAGACCCATGTTTTCTAGGATATGGTTCTCTCAACATAAGGTAACTAAATGGATCGTCATTATTTTAGAACCTGTTTTGGAACGCTAAAGTTCGTGTTGTATTAAGTATTCAGTCACTTTTGCGAATTTTATACAAAATTATTCTTATACTCACAAATCAATGTGTTCCTTTTATATTTCAAGTCTTTTTTTTTATCCCTGTTCGACTTTTAGAAATTATTAATAAATGCGGATATGCCGTATATTGTAGTTAACTTCGGTTCGCGCCAGGAGCGGAAAAGGAAGTAATCAGTTCTAGTCAATGCGGAGGAAATCCTTCATATCAGATAATTGCTAATCTTGAACCCTGCCAGAGTGCCCCCTTGGGGGAGCTAGTTTTTCCTAACCACATTAAAAAACGGCATTGTGCCTAATTTGCTCAGTGGGGAAGCAAATAAATAAACAGCATTATGTACATACAGATCGATATTGTTTTTATGCGGTTTCCCTTGGAACCGGCATTTTTAGGTTTTCATGTAAGGCGTCCGATATCTGATTTTCAAAGACCAGATCTTATTTCGTTATGTTGACGACACATTCTGTTCAATAATTACACGTCCCTCGATAATATTCATCCTGCTCTCAAGTTTACATTAGATAAGGAAGCTAATTCTTCTTCTTTTCATTTCTGAATGTACTAATTTGTTAAGCTTTCTCTGGTTTTCTCACGTTAGTCTATGAGAAACCGTTGATTACTGGTCATTACACACGTTGCGACACTTTAGCCGATAAAACAGTACAATTGAATTAAAAACCTTCCTCATAGCGCTTTAATGATTTGTTCGAAGATCAGACTAAATGATGAGATTAAGTTTTTACTTTTTTGTCATTCCTTAATAATCCTGAATACAATATTCACTACCAATGCTTTATGCAACAGCTTTCGAAATAACACCTTCCAGTCTTTTTTTCGTGAAGGATTTTATTGATTTTCATAACTATGTTTGTAACTACTATTATATTTTCCTAAGGCATGCGATTCAATTAAATTATAAATCATCACATCATCATTATAAATCATCATCATTATAAATCATCATCATCATCATCATCATCATCATTTCAAGTTTTACATATTTGAACATTTCATCATATTCAGTTTAAGTTTGGCATGTTGACACGTGTTGGACAGCTTTTGTAAATAGACTTCCAAACTAATGTTCAAGTTTTTATTCATCATTATTTCTTTCAAGTTCATAATTATAACTCCCTCCAATGTTTTCCTCGATCTACCTCATTCCTTTATGATAACAATACCCATATACATCTTATACATACATATATATATATATATATATATATATATATATATATATATATATATATATATATATATATATATATATATTCTGCATATATCTCGCTATATTGTTCAGATTTAATCTCATAAGATTTGAGTTAATATTTGAATAAATTCTTGATAAAAATTTCTACATTTATTTTTATTTCTAAATACGTTTATTAAAACAAACATAATTTTAAAATGACTTCCTTTTATATTATTTTACATGTTTACATATTTTCGCAATTATTTTTATGATTATTTCATAATCTTAGAACTACCCGTTCGTGAAACACAATACCGTGACACTTCTTCCCAGCTGACTATAACATGACCGATTTTACATCTAACATAAACAACTTCCTGTTGATCCTTTTACATGAACACACATTATCCAAGTTTCACCATTATTGATAATCATGATGGTGGCTCATTAGCTACATGACACTTATTAATCTTTATCCTCGATTGATCTTCGGGCCTTTATAAGCGGTGACTAGCCCCTAGTAGAAAAGAAATCAGAAATCTTCACGTATACACTCATTTAGGACCCGCGTGTCATATTTTTGTAGTCGTAGTTGTAGTGACCAGTTCAAGTGTCCATTTTCTTCTCTGTCACGTTATGGAAGTCGTCTAAACATTTTCTTATTTGCTGTTGCATATACCTTATATTTCTGTACTCACAATTTCCATCTTGTCTTCTTTCAGTCGTTGATGACTTCTTTTTACTCGCATCCACTTCAACCAAGAGTGTAATTTTCGGCTAGATTTTTAGGTGGCATGTTAAGTTCGGTTCGAACAGCAAGAATTGTTTATATGACATAAAATTTGCTGTATGTTCAGATAGTCGGAGTAAAAAAAGTGCTCGGATGGAATTTTAAAAGTAAGCGTTCTGATATGAATCTCTTTAGGAAGGTTAACATTTATTTTTATAAATTAATAACTCTTTTCATAATTTCAATAAAGTCTTTATAATTAGTTTTCATAACTGAATAAATTCTTTTTATAATTTGAAGGAATTATTGAAAATTTTCTCATTACTTGTTATAATTAGATCAATTCTTTATATAACTTAAACAAATTTTAAACATTTTCTTACTTTTTATATAATTGAAAACAAATTCTTTTTATAACTACAATATAATATTAAAATATTTCCCATAATAATTTACAAAGTCAGGAAATTCCTAAAAAAATACTAATGAACTGAACCACTTAGAATAACAGAATGTTTGAAGTAGCAGCGACAGTGAATGCTGTTGTTATGTATCGGCTGGCGGTTACGTATTTCAGAATTACATTATATTGAAAACTAATTATGCCTTGATTTTTAATTAATCAGCGTACCATGAAAATGGAACATAATTAGTTTGTATTTTTTTAGGAATTTTAGTAATAAATATGTAAAAAATATTTCGTGTCATACAAATTCAAGCAGCCAGTCAGCATTTGAAAATGTTTCGTCATTTTTTTTTTCAGAGTGTGCTATTCAGAAAGAAGAACATTGCCGCAAATGATTAGCGGACAGAGAATTTATTTGCGGTAGAGATGGCAATCATTTTAAAGTGCAGTTTGCAGGTGGCTTTTGTTATGGTGTCAAAAGAAACGGAGAGATAGTGGACACGCTTACGATGACAGTATTTTCATTTATGCAAGGACAGAATATCAAACTGTGCTAGTCCAAAATAAGAGAACAAACGATCTAAGGAGAACTTTATTGCAGCTCCATCGTTATAATGAATGTTCAGTTTTGTAGTGGTTGCCAACTGCGTTCTACTAGTTTCATTTCACATTGCAAACGGTGATTAAAAGAAGACACTATATTTCATGGTTATGAGTTGTTTCTGATTTTTGTCGTAATGAATACTAAAGTAAACAGTAGAATTGAAAAATATATTACTTAACAAATAATTAAATGGTATTTTTAAATATTGTAGTGAAGTAGAAGAAAAAAAAAGAAATTAAAAAAATATATATAAGACACAGCTGTTCCTTCCAAAAGGTTGAGCTCTTCAACGTCCAAAAAGAATTCACCGTCACAAAAAGAATTCACCGTCACTTCTTCCAACCGTTGTTTCACACTCTGCACTCTTCCCCCTGCTTTAAAAAAAAAAGCAAAGTACCGTTTATATGCTTCCCATTTCTCCACTTATGCAAATTGACTATCAACCAGAGCCATCTAGTTTTCAATTTCTCCAAACAGCCAATTTGCAAAGGGGGACAACTCAAACCACACAGAGCCATCTAGTTTTCCATTTCTCCAAACAGCCAATTTGCAAAGGGGGACAACTCAAACCACACGCCCCCTTGATCTACACGATCATCACATGTCAACCCATCACGTAGTCGCTTGACCAACATGGCGGCCGTCTCTCTCGCTGCGATCTCCGCGGAGCCTCTTCGTGAACGTCGCTACTTGGCTCGACGTCGCTGTCTTCCTCTGATGACACCACTACCGGCCGCACATCAAGGATGTGTCGAGGGATGCCGTCGATAGATACATTGTTCGGGGACTGGACACTTGTCACAATGCCCCTCCCCCAGTGTGTGGTACAGCGAGCATCAGGCGGTTTGATCCACACTTCCTCTCCCACTCGCACAGTCGCTCGCTTCTCGCCTTCCTCCGCGGGTACCTGTGCTGTTCGGGGATGCCGCCACTCGTACTTGAAGACTGCTCTCTGCGGCACTGACTCCACTTTTTGCCCTGACTTTGGAGCCATATTATACCAGAAGACAGCTTCTGGCGGCGAAATCTGATCCCTTTCAGCTATAGCCTTAATGGTCTTGTGATGCCGCTCCACAATTCCGTTTCCGCCTGGTCTATATGCAGCCCTGAAATAGCGCCGCACTCCCCACTTATCCAACACATTCTTCATGGCAGCTGAGCGAAAGGCAGTTCCATTGTCCATTAGCACTTCCGTCACTGGACCCCTCTTCAAAAACACCTCTTCCAAGACCTTTGCAATTTCACCTGCATTTTCCGCCTTGATCTCCCTCCAAATGGCTACTCTTCCTGATCCACAGTCGACCATTGACAGATACGGCCTCTGTCGATAGTGTGTTACGTCTATCGCCAACCTGCTCCAGTTCTCTGCCACCTGAACCTCACCAGCTTCGTGTCTACTCGGCGCAGGGTCCATTGATTGACACCGGCTGCATCTCTCAACCACTGTCCTAACGGCCTCCTTTGTGATTCTGGGGTCCACATTCCTGGCCAAGAACAAGGTTCTATCCACTCCAAAATGGTGCATGTCATGCAAATCCTTCAGAGTGTCTTCATTCACACAACATATTGCAACAGCCACCTCATTCGGCGCCTTTAGCCAGGTCTTCCGCACCCTCGTCATCACATCTGCTCTGTTCTTCGCTGAAGGAACGCTAGTGACCATAAGTTGAAGATCAAATTCCCTAATCAGCTCCCTTAACATCATCAATCGACGCTTTACTAGCATCTCGGCAGCGCCTTTCGTCTTCATCCTCCTTTCTCCTGTAACTTCGGACTGGATCCAAGAGAACACAGTGGCTGAGTCGGTCCTCACCTCAACATTCTGTAGCCCCCATTTCAAGGCTAAGTTGATGCCCTTCATAACCGCATCCAGTTCCGCCACATTTATGTGAGCCACGTCGTCCTTCTTCCGCAACCAAGCAGCATCTTCTGCAGTAACACCATCTATCTCCAAGGTGACCCCCACTGCTATATAGCTTGCATCACACCACACAAGACCTTCTGCACTGTTGGGTACATGCCAAACACCTCTCACTGGATCCTCCCTCTTCACCTCTTCAATAATCTCTCTCATAATGCCCACAGTCTCTTTATCAACTCCATCCTCCCACTTCGCTCCACTAGCTAGCCTTTTGATATAACTACATGCAGTCCGTAGCCATCCTGCAATAGGCTAATGACCCACCAGTCTTCCGCATATTGAGAAGAGTTCTCGCCTGCTCAATTTTTCTGACACCTCCGGGATCTCATTTCCTCTCCGGAACACTAACCGTCCTTTCTGGCCCTTTCTTAGTTGGAGCCCTAACACAGCTCCTCCCTCCAATGATTCCGGGCGTTTTGCAATTAGTCCAAAACTGTTGAGGTGTTTTACTACGTCCTCCGCAGTTGTTACCGTCTCATCCACCAAAACATCATCAATGTAGGAACTGGTGGCTCTTCTGACTGCGTCCTCCTTGCTTAGCACCGTTTTGAGGATCGCTGCCATGATTTTTGGTGCAGAATTCAGGCCAAAACCCAACCTAGTCAGGCAATACGTTCGGCCCTTGTACCTGACCAGCTGGTATTTCCAGAATTCCTGTGAAATGTGGATCTGTAGGTATGCAGATTTTAAATCCACAATCGTCGCAGTCTTCTGAATCTGCCTCCACTCTCGCATGGTCTCTCCGCACACGTCCATCACATCGCCTCCCGTGTGACACGCAACGTGTACGTTCAGCTCCCTGAAGTCCAGTACTAGCCGAACTTTTTGTTTTGTGGGCTGAACAACCGCCATTAACGGCAGCACACCTTCCACCTTCTCCGTCCATGGTCTTAAAATCCCCTCTGAGATCCATCGGTCCACCTCCTTCTCGAATTCAACTCTTGTGCCTCCTCCCAACGTATGCTCGTAGCATTCTACTCTGTTGTTCAGTATGGGAGGTTCTCCCTTCCATGCCCACTTGACTGTCCATTTCTCACCATCAAAGTGTGCAGAGAAATCTTGGTCCTCTATCGTGCAACTTTTGTCTGACACGGCCGTTCCTGTGACACCTTTTTCGAATTGTACACTTGCAGCCCCTTGATGTCCTCCAAATCTCACGGAGTTCCTATATACCGTAACGCCCCCTAGTCGAGCAATTGCGTCCATCCCTAGCACCACATCGACACCCGTGACAATTTTATAAATAACAATCGCCTGGATTGTTAGTGACATCCCACGTACCATCAACCGAACGATACTTGTGCCATTGCACTTCACCTCTCTGCCGTCGACTGCCGTAATGCTGCTGGTTCTATTGCATGTGTCAACCATGTCTTTGGTGACAATTTTTGACGTACAGCCCGTATCGACAAGGGCTTTTGCACTTCGTCCATTTAGGGTCACCTCTACTTGTGGTGACATACCCTGAAGCGCCGTCATCGAATAAGTGGGGTAGCCACCGGCATAGTGGCTTCCCCCTGTTCGTTTCTGGGGACAGAATCTGCTGATGTGGCTGACTTCCCCACAGCGGTAACACGTGACTTCTGGTTTTGGCTCCCTGCACTCCCGCACCATATGGGGGCCTTGGCATCGGTAGCATCTGCCAGAGAACCTGGATCTCTGCCACAGTCCTCTCTGCTTTTCGTCCTTCACAATTTCTTGCTGCAGTTTGCTTCGTTGGGCGACAGCTACGATTCCCTGCTCACTCTCTTTTTTTCCTGGCCAGCACCATAGTAACTCCGCCACCTCCATAGTATTTACACCGGGCAGTTGCTGCAGAGCTATAGAAATATGGTCCGGGAAGCCATTGATAAAGGCCATCTTAACCATCTGTCGACGGCCTCCTCCATTGAATCCTGCTAGTCCCGTCAACCTCCTGATATTGTTGGTGTAAACATCGACAGGCTCTCCGGTCCACACCATACGGCTTAGTTTGCCATATGCCACAAACGGTCCTTCGGTAAATGCTTCCCTCAACTTTTCCTCAATTGTGTCAACAGACAGTCGATCCTCCTCCCGCATCTCCAGATATAGGGCCAGAGCATCACCATCAAGATACAGCGGTATCAAGCTGGCTACATCCGCGATGTCCTGCAACTTAGCGACAAGTTTAACCTTGGTCAGCCAGGTTATAACATCTTCCTCTCCAGAGAACGTCTTGAGCATTTCACTGCTGATCCTCTTTGCTTCCATAGTTTCCGCCGAAATAGCTTGTAGTGAAGTAGAAAAAAAAAAGAAATTAAAAAAATATATATAAGACACAGCTGTTCCTTCCAAAAGGTTGAGCTCTTCAACGTCCAAAAATAATTCACCGTCACAAAAAGAATTCACCGTCACAAAAAGAATTCACCGTCACTTCTTCCAACCGTTGTTTCACACTCTGCACTCTTCCCCCTGCTTTAAAAAAAAAAAAAAAACTACCGTTTATATGCTGCCCATTTCTCCACTTATGCAAATTGACTATCAACCAGAGCCATCTAGTTTTCCATTTCTCCAAACAGCCAATTTGCAAAGGGGGACAACTCAAACCACACAGAGCCATCTAGTTTTCAATTTCTCCAAACAGCCAATTTGCAAAGGGGGACAACTCAAACCACACAAAGCCATCTAGTTTTCCATTTCTCCAAACAGCCAATTTGCAAAGGGAGACAACTCAAACCACAAATATCATTTGAATGCATTGCAATATTTTCTTTTCTATTATTTTTACTGTTGTAGCCACGTGCTAGTGGTTACAAATGAAAGAAACCACAAGTAGTGTAAAGTGTATAAAATATAATATGTATTTATCATAAAGAATACAGGAGCCACTTAAGTGGTGTGAGAGGAACGTGTTCGAAACATGCGGTTAAACATGGTATGAATGTCTCCATTTAGTCTCTGAAACCAGTGGTATTCATAGGACTAGTTGATTCCACTTAGTTCTGAAATAGGGGTGATTTGTACCCCACAACATTTACAAATATTAATTACTAAATAATCAAATAGTGTTTTCATAATGAAATAGAATTTAAAAATAAATAGAATCGAAGGATATCACAAATTTCCTTTTTGAATTTTATTTTTGAAAATGTCTATTAATAAAAAAGCAAATACAATTTTACAAAATAGAATTGAAATATATAACAAATTTGCTTTTTATCATTGCGAATGTCTATTAACTAAACTTTTACCTATCAAGGACTGCTTGTGTAAACATATCAGAGAAAAAATACTCGCTAGTTGTGAAGACATTTCCAGGTATTTCATAGCTGAAAATCTTGTGAAGTAGAACTTTATGCTAAACCCTATCAAATGTCAAAAACTTTTGCTTTTGAGAGGAAAACTCCCTCAATAGATGCAGTGATCATATGTTAGATTAGTTAGTACATTGGCTGTAAATGCTGCAAGAATTTGCAAGAATGAGCATTAGTTCCAGTTGCAAATTTTTCATTACTATGACTATTGTCAGGACCAGTTGTTGCTGGCAACATCACAGATAGATATGTGGATGTGGCTCGGAGTATTTTCGGTCGAGAGGAAATTCTGCGTGAGGACGGCCCTGATAGCATTGAATTCAGTTTGATGCAAAATTCTTGGCTAAGAATGTTGCTTTGTCTGATGCTTACGAAATCACCTCAAGGCCATTCATGATGATCGGGATAGAAGACACGCATCTCTTCATGATCTTGTTTATGTTTAAAGCAATTGGCATAGAGGTTTCTCTGAGCAATTACACCAACACCGTCGGAGGTTTACGTTTCGTTAATATTATAACAATTTTCAGCATTACCACATAGTATTAGTCTCAGCCTTTCTCTTCATTCCGATTTTTCCTAGTCCTTTTTTTAAGTTCTTTGTGACGTTTCTTAGTGTTCATTCAACAATTGATATTATATTAGTTTTTCATATTATTATTATTATTATTATTATTATTATTATTATTATTATTATTATTATTATTATTATTATTATTATCAATTATTTTAATTTATTTCCTTTTTCTTTTTATTTTATGTTTATTATTATTTTAATATTTGTTTTTATTTTCATCATTATAGTTGTATTTTATGATTATAATATTTAATTCCTATTATTCTACTTCTTTTCTTATTATTTATAATTATTTTTATTATTATTTCATTTTATTATTATTATTATTATTATTATTATTATTACTATTAATTTTTATGATCATTTGTGTGTTAAATTTTTCCATTTATTCTATATTTTACGTTTGACATACAAAAAGGCAGCACAGAAGTTTTACTCTATTAAATTTTGATATGCATTTCACATTCTCTTAAATATTTTCTTCGAAAGTACCAAATAGTTTTTTTTTTCGTTATTAATGACTTTTGTAAGATTATATAGGCAAATGTGAAAAAAAATCTTCGTAGAGTGCTGCTTTAGTTATTCTTAACTCTATATGTTTTTTTTTATTATGTGTTTATATGTTTTTTCTTGCAAAAAGGGTAAAAGTGTTCACGGCGGTTGATTATTAAGTGTTTAAAGGTCAAACATCATAAATCATGATTACACAACACTAAAATGACAAACATTTAAACGATTGCATGAAACCAACGTTATTTTGACATGAAAAGGTCATACAGAGAGGGGGAAACAGATAGATTGGGAAAAAGGAATAGGGAGAGAAAAGAAAAGTTGGAAGAGGAGGGAAACGGTAGACAGTGGGTGTATTTGTGCCTGTGTGTGAAAAATAGAGACTGAATGAGAAATAGCGTTTGTGCGTACAAAGTGAGGGAGAGAGAGAGAGAGAGAGAGAGAAAAAGAGTAAGAAAGAAGGGGGTGAGAAATAATAAGAATTGCTTATGACTGTGTTGGTGAAAGAGAAAAAGAGAAAAAACGTTGTTCTTTGTGTGTTGGTCTTTTTATTTGGATTACTCTGATAAAGTGTGTATGTATATGTGATGTACATATGTGTATGGGTATGCATTGTATATATGTGTATGGATATGTGACGAGTAAAAGAGAGAGAGAGAAAGAGATAAAATACAGTGTGCTGTGAGGGAAAGAGTGTGAGTATATGTTAGATATATGTTTGCAGATATGTAACGAGACAGAGAGTCAGTAAGATAGATACCTGCGCGTGAAAGAGAGAGAATCAGAAAGGAGAAAACAGGAACAACAAGAGAAAGATGAATAGAGAGAGCGAAAGAGAAAGAGAGAACGAGAGAGAGAGAGAGGGCGAGAGGAGGTGATTGGTAAAAGACAGAATTCGTCCAAATTAAATATTTTTAAAAAATGTTAAGAAAAAAAATCAGAATATGGAAAAATTGAGAAAAAAAGATAAAAAAAAACAACAAAACATAAAAACTAATAAAAAGAAAAGACAGATAATAGAAAATGATGTGGGATTAAAAAAAAAGCAAAAAGACTAAGACAAAAAAAAACAGAAAAATTCAGAAAATAAAAAGAAAAGACACAAAAACAACAGAAAAATGAAACGATACGCAAAGAAAAAAAAAGAAGAAAACAAAAAAGTAACAGAAACGCGAATGGGGGAATCTACAGAAAAAAAGAAAAAAAATTAAAAAAGAACATTTTAAACAATAAGAAAACAGAAAACTGAAAAAAGAAATAAAAAAGAAAAAAAGCACAAAAACATAAAATAAATGAATGTATGTGATACAAGTACTTTGATGCAATGTGCTTTGATGAAATCATAACGATTCTTTCGCCTCGCCGAATATACTACCGACGAACACGATAATACACAAAATCCCAATATTTCACTGTTGAGGTCCGTAGATACCAGAAAGGTTTCTACTCTAATATTATCTTTCCTTGAACTCCTAGACTTTGGAATTCTCTCCTGTTTTCAGCTTCCATGACTGTACTAGCATGCAAAAGTTTAAATGTAATGTGAACAGGTATCTCGCTGCTCAAATCCCACAATCTCTTTTTTTACATGAGCCGAAATAGTAGCCCCTTACGACAAAGTCAAAAAAGTGATCAGGCACTATCTTTGTTTCCTTCATCGCGACCTTTTGATAGTAGGAACAGGTTTTTTACGTGCAAGTATAAAAAGTTGGTTGAATTTAGAGTGAGATTTTACATTTTTAGAAAGAGATTAATATCTCAGTTGGAATGTGAACAGATTTCTAGCTACTCAAATCTCCATGATTTCGTGTCAGACATGATCTCAAGTTATAGGCCCTGACGACCAAGTGATAGTGCGCCGTGTTTGGTGTGAAAAAGAGTGAAGAAAAAAGGAAAGAATAAAAAGGTAAAATGAAAAGTATGATAAAATGAAAGGAAACTGTAGAATAAACAAAAGAAAGAGAGTGAATCAGCAGAAGAAGAGGAAGAGGAAGAAGAAGAAGAGGAAGAAGAAGAAGAAGAAGAAGAAGAAGAAGAAGAAGAAAAAGAAGACGAAAAGAGAAAAGAGACGAAAAAAACCTGCTCCATTGTAAAAAATACTGAAATACCCAATCAAGAAACCGGAAAGAGATTAAAAAAATACATGCGCAATAAAGACGTGGTTTTATTTTCAGATAAGTTATTGTAAAATATTATCGTTTTTTTTTTTTCAATATATTCTACCCTGCACATACCTAAGACCCTTTCTTACTGCCACCATTTTTTCTGTCTTTAATAATAGTTATTTATTTTGTGCGAATGAAAATAAATTTAGCCTGGAGAGATGGCCAGATTTGTTGGTTGTTGTGGTCACCGTCATCGGTGTCTGCTGTCACATTCCTTGCGGTCGTTCAACTATTTTCGGCTGCAAATTATTTCCTTTCTTTATATTTTTAAACAGAAAACTGATCCGCTAATACAAACAAATTAATGCAGAAAGAAATCCAAAAAATGCTCATTATAGTAAATAAAACAAAAATAAAAAAGTAAAGAAAAAATATCAAGCAAAGCCAAAGTTTTGCAAAAGATACAAGCGTCCATCTTTGTATCACGTGACGCCATGAACATAACGATAGGATCTAAGACAATTTTGTAATTTTGTAAACGCACATTATTATGCGTATTAATATGTTGTATTGTTGGACATCTATTATATAAAATACTTTAATTTCAACGTTTAGTTAAACATATTTTTTCACGCTTGTTCACCCCAAACAAAGACTATTACCACTTGGACATAAGTATTTGGGGCCGTTTCTTCAGGGGACTATGTAAGAACGTGAGCGATATATCTGTTCAAATTATATTTAGACTTCTGCAGTTTAGAGAAGCGGGGCACAGAGGAGAATTCCAAAATCTAGCAGTCCAAGATAAAAAGCCATTAGAGCAGAAGGATTTCCGGCATCTAAAGATCTATTTAGTAAAGGAGTAGGGTTTTGTTGGTGGACATGTTTGTCGGGGTTATATACGTCAAAAAGGTACAAGTAGAATGAGTTCACCTGAGAACATTCCATTAAAATACTTGTAAAACAGACACATTGGCTAAAATCTTAAAATCCAACAAAGTAAGTTGATATTTCGAATTAAAATATAAATATAACATAAAATAAAACATATAAAATATAACATATAAAATATAACATATAAAATATAACATATTTTATATGTTATATTTTATATGTTATATGTTATATTTTATATGTTATATTTTATATGTTATATTTTATATATCATATAAAATATAACATATAAAATATAAAATATAACATATAAAATATAACATATAACATATAACATATAAAATATAAAATATAACATATAAAATATAACATATAAAATATAAAATATAAAATATAACATATAAAATATAAAATATAACATATAAAATATCTATAATATAAAGCTGAATGTGTGCGTGTGTCTGGTCACGAATAGGCTCCAATATGGTTGACTATTTAAAAAAAAAAACTGATTACATATAATGATAGAAGATGTATCGAGGCACAAGAATGGATATGTTGAATCTGGCAGAACGGTGGTTCATTAAAATTGTGGGGTCTGCGTTCGCGACTGGTCCACAAAGTATGGAAATAAAAAATTTAAAAATTAAAAAAAACAAAAAAAACGTTTACAATTGTTTCTGATATAGATGTACATAATAATACTTTGATAAGTATGTTTTACTTAAATAGGGATGGTATAATAAAATTGTCGGTTCTGCGTTCGCGCCTGGCCTCCATAGAATGGAAATAGGCAAAGACTTTAATAAAGACTTTCCATATCTATCTACGTAAGTATACTTTGATAATTATGTTTCAGTTTGAAGAAATATGGTATAATAAAATTATGGAGTTTTATTTCGCACCTGACCTCCATAGAATGGAAATATGTCACAAAGTTTAACAAGGTTTTTTAATATAGATCCACAGAATATTGTGATAAGTGTTTCAGTGTGAACAGGTATGGTATAATAAATTATGGGGTTTATCAATTTTATTTTTACTTTCATCATATTTTGCTTTGGTTTTGATACCCCACAATTCGAAGCTATCTCTTTACAACCGTTCCTTTTCACAACCTATCATACTTTCATAAACCAGAGTCCATTTTCTGTAGGCTGTTTTTGAACCCAGTCAACGACGGGTACTTTTTCTAGTAACATATAAACTATTACATATAAAATATAACATAAAATGATATGAAAAATGTACTTCTTTTAATCACGCGTGGAATAAAAATGTGCACTGCTTTTCTATTAAAATATGCCTGATTTATAGAAATGCATTAGACACAGGATGTAATAGGAGTAGCCTCAGTGATTAAGAACTTTTCGCGAAAGAAACTGATCACATGATTTCGTTCAGATTTCAACAATTTCTTATTTTGAAGGCGACAGTTTTTTAATCATGCTGAGAACTTCATTACTGTCATTTGTGTCGCTGTTTCGTCGAAAAATACGCGAATTACTACAATTTGAAGGTCACACGGTATAAGAAGACATTTTAGGGAGGCATTGCCCAACAAAGAAAACAAAAAGGATATTTGTAGGATGCGTCCATTTAATGTTTAATGAAAATGATATTTTAACGAGTGACAGACCAATGAAAACCCCTCTCAAACACACGGTACATGTTGACATGTCTACCAACCGGATTAATACAGATTTGCATGGAATAACAAAAAAAAAAACAAAAAAAAAATGGCGGCTAAGCCCGTCACATCTAGTTTTACACAAGCGTTTACCATAGCCAATATTACTTCAAACGACCAAACTAATTACAAAACCTTATATTTAATACAGGGTTGTTGAGTGGCATAAACTTCTATTTAAAACAAGTGCAGGAAAAATAGAAAATGTTATTTAAAACATGTGTGACTAAATATAGACAAAAACAAGTGCAGGAAAAATGTTATTTCGGACATGTGTAATTCAATATAGAAAATGTTATTTAAAACATGTGTGACTAAATATAGACAAAAACAAGTGCAGGAAAAATGTTATTTCGGGCATGTGTAATTCAATATAGAAAATGTTATTTAAAACATGTGTGACTAAATATAGACAAAAATTTCAAACATGAGTGACTCACTAAAAGAAAATGCTATTTAAAACACGTGTGACTGAGTATAAAACATGTAATTTCTAACATATTTGACACAGTACCGATAATGTTATTTTAAACATTCGTAATTCGGTATAGAAAATTCATTTAAAAATGTGTGACTCCGTATGTAAAATGATTTTTCAAACATGTGTGACTCAGTATAGAAAATTTTATTTCAAACATGTGTGACTCAGCATAGAAAATTTTATTTAAAACATGTGTAACTCAGTATGGAAAATGTTTTTTAAAAGATGTTTTACCGTGTATAGAAAATGTTATTTCAAATATATGAAACTGAGTATAGACATTGTTTTTTAAAAAACATTAGTGATTTAATATAAAAATGTTTTTAAAAACCTCTTAACTTCAGTATGGAAAATGCTATTTAAAACATTTGTGACACAGTATATAAAATGTTATTCTAAACACATCTAACTAAGTATAGAAAATGCTTTTTTAAACCTGTGTAAGTCCGTATGAAAAAGCTATTTTAAACATGGGTTACTCAGTATACAATATGTTATTTCAAACAAGTGAAACTGAGTATAGAAAATATTTTTGAACATGTATAACTTACTATAGCAAATGGTATTTCAACATGTGTGACTTAGTTAAACGTGGGTAACTCAGTATAGGAAAATTTATTTTATACATATGTGACACTGTATATAAAATGTTTGTTTTTTTTCAAATATGTGTGGCTAAGTATAGAAAACGCTGTTTCAAACATGTGTGACACAGTATGAAAAATATTTTTTAAAACATATGTGACTCAGTAAAGAAAATGTACTTTCTAAAATGTGTTAGTATAGAAAATGTTATTTCTTACATGTCTTACTAAGTACAGAAAATGTTATTTTAAACATGTGGGACTCAGTATGAAAACTACTTTTTAAAACATATGACCGAGTATAGAAAATGTTATTGCTAACAATTGTAATTAAATAAAGAAAATGTTATTTCAAAAATGTGTAGTTAAGTAAGGAAAATTTATTTTAAACATATGTGACTCAGTATAGAAAATTTTATTTCAAAAATGTGTAAGCCAGTCTAAATTGGTGTATATAAGTTGTTTTAAACATGTTTAACTCAGTATAAAAAATTCTATTTAAACATGTATGATTAGTATAGAAAATATTAATTCCAACATGTGTAACCCAGTATAGAGAATTATATATATATATATATATATATATATATATATATATATATATACTAGCTGTACCCTGCCATGCGTTGCGGTGGCTCAATTTCGTGTAATGGAAAATTCTAATAAAAAGAAAAAAATGCATGTTTCTTATATTCTTAGTACAGCAATCCATTCCAAAAAGTTTTAAAAAGGCGAAAAAAATGGTACTCTTGCAGAATTGGATACGGATTCTCGGGAGTTACCGTCAATCATGGCTTGGGCTCGACCCACATTCAATGGATTAAGCCGAACGTTGCTAAAATGTTGAAACGCTAAATAGAGTTTTTTTTGTTATTGTATTAAAAAATGTGAGATTTTAATTAATATTTGGAGAGGGGGGTTACTATATACAGACTCGAAAAAGTTGTCCAAAAACAAATCAATGAAAGCAAAGGTAAGGTAAATTCTGTTTCTACCTAACTGGATAATTTTTTAGTGTTTTTATTTAATGTAAAATGTTTAATTGGCTTGAAAAACTCAGTGTTTATCGATGTATTTGAAAAAGACGAATGGTCGCGGACTCTGTTGAATACGTTAAGTTTGGGAAAACCAGTTAAAAACTATAAAACTATACAAAACAGTGGCAGAAACCCACTGATTATATGTTATCGTGACATAGGCTGACATATTCGGTGGGTTTCTGACAGTATTTTGTATAGTTTTTAGTTTTAAATCATTTTCCCAAACTTAACATCATCAACAGTGTGTGCCAGTATTTGTATTTTTCAAATACACTGATAAACAGTTTTTCGAGCCGACTAAATGTTACAGTAAATAAAACGGGTTTGTATTACTAAACACAGAAACGAAAAAGTTGTCGAAAAATAAATATAACAAATAAATGTTATCAAAGGCAAGATAAGTTACTTTTCTAACTAACTGGATAAGATTTTAGTGTTTTTATTTAGTGTAAAATGTTTAATCGGTTCGAAGACATGTAGTGTTTATCGGTATATTTGAAAAATACAAATGGCGGCAGATTGTGTTGAACACGTTAAGTTTGGGAAAATGAGTTAAAAAACCTATACAAAATACTGCCAGGAACTCACTCAATATATGTTACCGTGACATAGGCAGACATGTACTCGGTGGTTTTTAACAGTATTTTGTATAGTTTTTTTTAGTTTTTACTCATTTTCCCAAATTTAACGTGTTTAACACAGAGTCTGCAGCCATTTGCAATTTTCAAATATAGCAGTAAACGCTGTGTTTTTCGAGCCGAATAAACATTTTACATTAAAAAACCCCTAAAATTATCAATTTTGGTTATAAAGTAACATATCTTGACTTTGATAACATTTGTCATACATTTATTTTTTGACAACTTTTTCGAATCTATATGTACCCAATAAAAACACTAAAAATTATCCAATTAGGTAGAAAAATAACTTATCTTGCATTTGAAAATATTTACTGGTTATATATTTGTTTTCGTTGACAACTTTTTCAATCTTTGTGCAAGTACAAACTCGAAGGCGGTATTTTTCTGTCTAATTTTATTTTCGAGTTTTCGAGATATAAAGACCTGTACTATTCACTATAATTCACTGGCGGGCATGAATAAACACTCCCAACCTCCCCATATTAAGAATGGCTTTCGGAATAAACAACCCACATGCCTAACCACGTGTTTTAACCTTTTACCTGTCTTTCGTCTGTTAAAAACAGCTTTTGGAATAAATACCACCATTCTCCCCATGTTAAGAACGGCTTTCGGAACAAACACTCCCAACCTACCCATGTTAAAAATTTTGGAGGTGGACCTAATGTGAAAATTTACCTTTTGTTTTTTCTTTAATAAATTGTTAGTTGAAAGCAAAGAATAGTGGCAAAACACCATCCCCTCCCCTTGGTAAGAATGGCTGAAAAAATAACGGTTTTCTTGGTAGAAACTTTTCTGTATTTCACCTATTTTTTAAATCGTATTTCCAAGTTTAATTAAAGTTTTATATGTTTTTTTTATTCAATTGTAAGGTTAAAGTACAGAATAAGTACAAAACACCCTCCCCTCCCCATGTTAAGAATGGCTTTTTAAAT
Organism: Euprymna scolopes; assembly: GCF_053919585.1. Taxonomy (NCBI): domain Eukaryota; kingdom Metazoa; phylum Mollusca; class Cephalopoda; order Sepiida; family Sepiolidae; genus Euprymna; species Euprymna scolopes. The sequence goes on along the minus strand of NC_136514.1, from coordinate 60,760,387 downwards.
AATAACGCTATTCAGTATAGAGAATTTTTTCGAACATGTGTAACTCTGTTTAGAAAAAAATTACAAATATGTGTATTTAGTATAGAATTTAAAAAAAATGTGTAACTCAGTATCGAAAATTTATTTCAAACCTGTGTGACTCAGTATAGAAAATGTCATAGCAAATATTTGTGACTGTGTATCGAAAATTGTTTGAAACGTGTGGCTGAGTATAGAAAATGTTAGTTCACACATGCGTAACTCAATATAGAAAATGCTATTTCAAACATGTGTAACTCAGTAATGAAAACGTTGTTTGCAACATGAGTTACCTAGTTAAGAAAATACGTTTCAAACACGTGTGACTTAGTATAGAAAACTTTATTTCCAACATGTGCAATTCAAAATAAAAACTGTTATTTCAAACATGTGTGACTCAGTATAGAAAATGTTATTTCAAACTTGTGTAAGGCAGTATAAAAATTATTTCAAACATGTCTTAATCTGTATAGAAAATGTTATTTCAAACATGTGTGACTCAGTATAGAAATTTTTTCAAGTATTTGTGACTTTGCAAAGAAAATGTTTTTGGAACATGTGTGACTAAGCAACGAAAATGTAATTTTATATTTTAGCATTATAGAATGACGGAGGATGCCACTACGCATGTGAAATCAGATGCGTCTATTTAATATTAGCTTTTAATGATAGAATTGCTATTTGAAAGTAAGGCGTAACAGATCAACGCCTTGGTTTCAAAATGAACCCCTTTCAAATCAGTTTTATTGATTTGTTAATAAAATTCACATTTCTTTCTACAATCTAACCATATTTGCAAACAGTGATTTATGTATGCCTTATCCACAAATTTTCAGCTTTGAAAATCCAACAGTTTTTGTGTTTTCTCTGCTCACAAGCACAAGTTCACAGCCCGAGTCAATATCAATGTCCATTCACAAAAATTTACAATCTGGTAAGTCAATATATATGTCCATAAATTAGCAGCTGATAAATCTTATGTGATTTTGTGATCAAATTTATTTGTTTATATATTTAGAAAAGGCAAGCAGAAGGGAGATGGATAGTTTTGTCGATTTCAGGAACAGATACGCTTTTGACTCTTAGACTGATGGACTATGTTCAGTACGAATTTAATGTTTTTATTTATGAGTTATTTATAAACCAAACAAAAATCTTTATACATACATACGAGTGTTTATACTTGCTGGCTTTTTTATTATCTTTTTCGTCGTTGTTTCTCCTTGAGTGGTGTTTCATCTAGTGATTGTGCCATATAATACGGCACAATCATGTTGACACACCGGTTCTCGCTAGATCACTGAAGTTAAGCAACGTTGAGCCTGGCCAGTACCAGATGGGTGACCATTTGTGAAGGCGAGGTTCTGTATGTACCGCGAGGTAAAATACCAGGTTCACAAACTGGCGCGGTTTATCTGTCACTCGGGGGTAGATGGGACTTTACATTTTAAGTTCTAATTCAAATGATTGATACAGACAGATAAAGACATCGGTAACATTCGATGAAATTATCAATTTTCTACATTATTAGTCGTGGCCAGTTCGTATGCCTCCACAGAGAGACTGATCTGAAAACCTTACTTTTCTTTCATTCGAAACACATTACGTCATTCCTCATTTCTTATCGCTAGACTCTTGTCTTGTCTTGCCTTGTCTACGGTGTTTGTCCTCTAACTTGTCACCCATCTTTCATTCAACCCCAGAAATGATTTCTGTCTTCATCACGCATTCAATATAACCCTTGTCAAAATTCACACAAGCTAACTTAATTGCTACTGATGTAGGGTTCCAATATGCACTATTTAAACAAGTATTCACCTTAGAATGAAAGAAATATCCAATGATAATTTGATAAAATGTATTCAAACACTTTAAAAAACGATAGCGACGTGTTATCAATGTAAAAAGCCAAGATACTAACAATTTATATTCCCAAAATAGTTTTAATGTGTTCATTTTTGTTCTTTTGCTTATTTTTCTTTATCATATTTAGTAAATTTAACTTAAATTTCTCTAAATTGTGTGTTTTAATCATTTCTGTACTTATAATATATAAATCTGGGTATTAGATTATTAGTATTCAATGTTCATAAAGGAGGAATAATTTTTTCGTTAATATTATATATCTGTCCGAGCCGTGTCCGAGTATCCTCTTCTATCATTTGTCATCTGTCATCTCTTTTATTTATATTTATGAGTAATATGAGCCCTGAGGCTTAATTTATGACGGAAAAGTTATTCGTCATTTCTCATCGCTTGATTCCTGTGTTGTCTACGGCATCCATCTTTCATTCAATCCTGAAACTGATTCTGTTTTACAGACCTCGGTTACCAATATGCACTCTGTGTGACCCTTGTCAAAATTCATACTAGTAGCTAACTTAATCGCTACTGACGTAGGGTTCCTTACATGTAACACGAGGAAATGTTAGTTCTGATTGCAGGTCTGTTGTTCGGTAGTAAAAAAAAACAAATAGTATTTTAACTTCTTAAAATAAACGCCGTTACTGGATTTAAGCTTAAGCTGTGATTTTGTTTGAAAGGAAAATTCTTTTGTTTAAGTAGAAACCGAGATTACAAGAATTACATTATGTTCGAGTTGTAATTGAATCACTCGAATCTATATGAAGACAACCAACGGACGATAACGACCTGTGCAATGACTGTGCATGAAGACAAGTTCGCAATATCACATAACTTCATTCATAATTGCGAGGTGCACTCTGCAGATCTTGTAAGTATTATGGTATGGAACTTAATGGAACAATCTCAGACAATATGCATCAGTAAAATAAAATGGACGAAAATCCATTTGGAAGCAGAAAGCAAAGAAGCGAAATAAGTCCAAGAATACCAATATCTTGAGAATTGATCCCTTGGAGAAAAAAGGAAAAGACGACTTGGAAATGCGGAGACAGCATTTTTTGTATGCGAAGCATTTATGAGGAAAGACATCAATATTGAAGCGAATTGTTGAGATGCGATGTGTTCTCTGCGTTGACTTCTGGGTGTGAGGCTTTGCACTTTAATAATTGAATCAATGTGTGGCCAAGCATATTAAGGCTAGCAGCTAAGAAAAATCCTCAGAAACAGTTGGAAAAATTGAATGTAAAAACGTGGTGTACGAAAAGACCCGAATAGTAATCGATATTTTGAGAAAGAAAGATAAAGGATTGAATGCATTTCTTACGTAGAAGTAAACACGATCTTGAAAACAAGAACTAGAGAAGAGGGTAATCATATAAAAATACGTCGGAATCGCAAGGTTTAAACTATTTATTGCAGAGAAGGACAGAATGCGACTTTATTCCAATTTTTGATTATCAATTGGATTTTTACTCGCAAAACTGTTATATTGCCGAGAATGATTTCAAAACCAGAATTTACTACACAATTAGACTACTCTTCCTAGCATAGAAATATACATTTAGAACAAATTTCTAATTAGGTTTAAATTTTTCTAAATAAACTAATTCTGAGAATAAACTAAATGAATTCCGAAATAAAGAAAAGAACGTCTATTATGAAATATTTAGGAGAAAGCGGTCTCCATAAACTTTCATTCAGTCTAGAAAGACTGTGTATACGGTACCAGCATGACGAGTTATATTTTGAAGCAAATTTCATGCAATTGATAATAACACTTCTGCTTGTGTGTGGTGCATGTGTAGTGTTCTGGTCGACTAATTCTTCATCTCTAGCAGATTATCGAGATTTCGCTTCGTTGTGCAAATAATTGACCTCCTTGTTTTACTGAAAAAAAAAGTAGTTCGATTTCCCAACTCCTTTTTCGTTGTTTTAACAGCTGCTGTAGTCTATTGTGGTGTGTGTCGATTTTAGTAGCTTCTTCACTTTCTTTTTAATAAAAAATGTTGCAAAAGTTAATAAAAATAACAGCACACATTCATTTGGGATTTGACAGTTATTTCGGAATTTTCTTTGCAATATACAAATTACATTTATGCTAAATAATACAACGTGGTATAGCCTCTAACCCTTATTTCATTGGGAAAGAGGCAGCTGCCTCAAACATGTTCGTATTCTACGCCTTTTCCAACTACATTAATACACAATGAGAATATATCCATTAGGCTAATAACACACACTGTCTACAATAAATCGTTTTCTTTACGCATGCATTGTGTTTATACATTAAATAACCTATAAAAAGTAAGTTTTTAGTTCTTGCTTATAAATGTTCCGCAGCAAAAAATCGTCCTTCTGTAAATATATTCAATGTTGCATGTTTAGTTTGGATGCATATTTGCGGATGAGAGTTTTGCTGGAGGAGAAATATTTAATTGAGAGAAGAAAATGAGAAATACGTCTGGTTTGAGTTTTGCCAACCTAGAATTTTATTGGAGTCAGCGTCGCTTCAAACAAGGGTCGTGTTGAGAAATTAAAACACTAAAAGTCCTTTGGATACGATAATTCCCTGCTGTGGTTATGCGTAATTTGTGGCTAGATCGGCATGTTGTTTTGTATGGTATGGTTCAAGAGATATCTAATATCGGTGTCAAAATCGAACATCGCCCTCACATCAGCATAGACAGCGAATAATCACCATCTGTGCAATGAACGCATACGCACGTTTGCACTTCCATCATCACTACAAAAGTACTTTGTTTCTTTTTCTTTGTACCTTACTTGAAATAGAATTTCGATGAACAGGGTTTTCTGTTTCAAAGAAATTCTCATCTATAGAACACACTCCTACAGGTTTGCTTTATTAGAGATTACAACATAGCATTCTTCAAATCCAATGTTCACAAATGATTGTTATAAACCATCATCATAAGTTATTTTTTGTTGACTGCATTCATCATTTTCGATCATGTCATAATATTCAGTATCATACAACATGCGATTAAACCTATTTTAGAATGATTTTATCTTAGATAAGCGGCGGGAATTCATTCTCTATGGGATGCAATATCGTCCTAATTATGTATTTATTTTTATTTGTTATATTTTTTAAGCATTTTGTGATGAGGTTTGTGCATTTATTCTTTTTGCGGACTGTTATCATCATCTCCATTATTGTTGTTGCTTCACCAGGTTTCGGCCAACTCATCCTTTGACCTTCTTTGACCCGAATAAGGCATGAGTTGGTCGAAACTTGGTGAATCAACAGCAACTCTGAAGATGAGAATAACAGCCCGCAAAAGGAATGAATTCATCGTCGTTATTAGTATCGACGTGTTTGACAAGATCCACCTGAATAATGTCAGAAGATACATCAGCCGAAATGCTGTAAGAATAGCACCCAAAATAAGAGCATTAGTCAGAAGAATTCAAATAATACAAATTATTAATCCTTATCTAAAAAATTTCAAAACAATGTTTATGTTTTTTTCTGATAATCGAGAAGGTTGAAATGCCGCCAAACTAATCACAGTTGCGTCTATCGAAGTTTTACAATGACACAAATACTTCGTGTCTATAGACGACAATACTCGTAACCTTATTCACCATTGATTCAACAAAGCTTGCGTGCCTCTATATATTCGCTTCTACCATTAGGCATATAGATTATCCAATTTGCTCTATTCAAGCCAACAATATCAGGGAATGTTTTTTTTTCTCTGTGGGAAAGGTATGTTGCCCGCACGTTGTATTTCGATCCTTAAGTAGATTCAATTATTCGTTTCGAAAAGAACTGAAACCGTTGTTTCTTATAACTTGTTTATCTATTGTATTCATATAAAACGTTCATTTATCCCTATTTTCACTTCCCTACGCGAGCTTGATGCGACACAAGATCGATCTAGTTTGACTTCAGAAGAGACACTCCCTTATTAAATAAAAATAAAAATTACTTTAATCGAGGATTTCTAATACTCTGATTGGAGACAGAACATATACTACAGTTTGATTTATTTATACGCAAATAATAATAATAATAATAATAATAATAATAATAATAATAATAATAATAATAATAATAATAATAATATACCATTTACAAATTAGACACAAAGTTATCAAAAATACGGGGTTAGTGGTAATTCTCTGTTTGGATTTTGGGGATCCCTGTTTCCATCTTCAGTGTGATTTTTACAATGTTTCAGTTTATATACCTTTTATACTCCAACCTTCTTCAGGTGTACCATTGACGAACTCTGGCATATTTCTGTCGAACTCAAGAATCTGTAAGAAATTTCGAATTGAACCCTTTATCTAATCCACGGGAATAGCATGATCTCGTTCTGTCAGTCCTGACTAGGTAGATGCCCAAGTAATCCGCAATTTTATTTTTAGTTTCGCCCGCACTGAGGATTTAACTTTAAACATCCAGAAGAGTGTAACTTACTAATGAATTTTACCAAGTACCATATTCACTATACCATGGGTTGGGTCATACTTTACATGACACACATTTTTATCCATTCATACACGCATTGTTTTTGTGGTTCCTTTACCGTTCGGTTGTTTATCATTTTTACTTTAGTTATCGCCACATTACCACTTTTATTGTATGAAGTAACTTAAAATATCCCAAATGTTTAAAAAAAAAAAAATAATACAAAACATGCTTTATATTTACAATTGATTGACAAATAAATTGTAGTGAGACAAAGAAAACACAAATAGAAAAACAAATAAAACTACAAAATTAAATGCATGGTAGTAATATACGCGAACACAACTTTAAAAGTAGACCGCCTTCCGCTTTCGTTTTAATTAGACATAAAACACGTAGTTTACTCTTTAGATAGAAGTGGAGCGTAAGTAAGAGAAAATGAGTCGACTATGATAGAATGTGCCCTTCCAAAAAGAAAACAAAAAACGATCACTGGAAAACAAGGGTAAAAGAAAAGTGGGTGTATGCATCTTGTATGATTTCTATTACTGAAAAAAAAAGGAGACAGGACCCACTCAATTAACGAAAAAGCCACCTCAATCGATTTAGGATTAAATCAGACCAAGAATTAATTGCACAATGCTCAAGCATGAAATGCATACACATAATTGACTCCATTTTGTGGGTAAACTCTCGCAACTTGTATTCGTTTTTGTTGAATTTTATAGAATGCATTTTTTCTATCATTTTGCATTTTTTTTTTTTATCCTAGCCGGTGTGTAAAACCAGTATCTGAAGTTTTAAGGTATGATTTACACGAAACCCTCAATCTCATATTTGTACACACTTAACATTAGCAGCAAATGTTTTTAAGCATGTTATATATTTTAAAACTGACCCATTTGAAATATATTGTTGAAAAGGAGTTGTTGTATGTTCTTATAAAATGAATTATTCAGTGTCGTATAGCATAGAAAAAGTTCCTGTTGTGACACAGTTGAGTTTTAAACGAGAATTAGAGAGAAAGTTGAGCCTAAAATAAGTAGGAAAATATAATATGTGTGAATTAGATTACCTGCTTCGTACGCAAGTACATACACGCACATAAATATACATAGAAAAAGTATCGCATTCACATACAAAACACACACGTATGTATATAGTTTTTATTCATATTCCGTATAAAAAATTCCAACAGTCTCTGAGGAACATAAATTTGTTTCTGATGAGTTGTTTAATGGCCTTCCGCTATTCAACGAAACATGCGTAAGACCTACTTTATAAAATGGAAATAATTTTGAGTGTAAATTAAATGCATATTTTGGTTTGGAAATAAAAACTAATGATATGCATGCTCTGAAAGTGAAAATTTACTTTTATTGAGCTTAATATTTGTTACATTTAGAAATACCATTTATAGAATATATACCTCCATAGTTTATATTTTCCTTTACTCGTAAGTATATATCTATTCATAATAAACGTCATATTTCACCAATGTGAAACAGAAAACTGTAACCAATTTCAATCTCCCCTAGAGCATTGCGCGCAACGTATGCTTCATTAAAACAATAAATATATTATTTTATGTATAAAACTGTCGTCCCACGTTATGTTATCTTACATATAGAATAATTTTAATCCGACGTAAGACAGAAGAAAAGACTGATAAATGTCATGTATTCCTCCCCCACTTATTTCATTCTCCCAACCAAAGAAAATATTCAAACCTGACCTCAATTCGAAAATATTTGCATATTACACCTAACACCGCCTCCACTAACGAAACTTCTTCCCAAACCGATATGTATAAAATGAAATGTTCCTTATATCTTATTTCATAATATTTCTATATTTTATATAGTCGAAACGATAACATAAATAAAATCTTGTATTTAAACAGGATCTCCAACACAATAACCCAAATAACGCACTAGTTATACACAGGGGTACAGCTTACCACAAGTTCGGCTTTACAAACTACAGATTCTTTAAGACTGAATTCTGTTTCACATCGCAAGTGCATCGACAGAGCTCTAATCTTTTTCTAATCATAATCTAATATAAAGCTCAAGCTTATCCATTAATCAAACATCTGAGAGAAGTCGCACTCACACAACGTAATATACTCCGTCACTCTATTATTTGCTAAATACTTCTTATTTTTATTGCTACTTTTTCATATTTCCCCCTTTTTATCATTTTCTTTCAATTTCTCATTTTTTTTTAATTACCAGACAGGTTGAATGGTAGGGATCAGACTAAGCGCACTCACTGATCCTCCGGGTTTGGGGTTAGAATAGGACCAACAACCCAATTCTGTAAAAGAAAGAAAGTTACAGAAACCGCAACATCATCTGTGAATTTCTTGGTTCGGGAAGGGTCCTCTCTAGTAGAGTTCATAGAACGGTTGAAATGACATGGGCCGAACTGAAGAGGATCAGCCAGAACCGGGTCCGTTGAGGGAGCGTTGTTGTGGCCCTATGTTCCCCAAGGAATCAAGAGGCCTAAACTAAAAAAAATAAAACTATTATATATAACGTAATTTTCCTCTTTATTTAATTCATTATTCGTGTATTTTCAAGTTTGAAACGGAAACACGCAGTATTTAGATAATATAACCCACCCCGTATTATTTTTTTAATATCAGTATAACTCGTTATATGCTGTCTCTAAATTTAATCACAACTTTGGAAATATTACTAAACACCAGTTACAAATAATTTCCTGAGTAACTTCTTGCTGAACACGTTAAAAATTTATAAAAAAAAATCATTTATGAATAGTTTGAATTCGTATTCAAATGTATAGAGGTACGTTGAATAGAAAATCATTTCTGACGATCAAATTTAGAGTGAAACTGCAATACAGCGTTGAGATAATTCATTTTGAATACTGATGTTTATTATATAAATCCCTATTCAAAACAATACCGAGGCGGTTGTGTGTCCCATATCCGCCGTCTTGAATCTTTTCCGAATCTGATAGGTCAATTTTTCATGTTATTTATTTATGTACCATCCACTCTATTTGAAATACTAATGTGTATTCACTCCTTATCATCAGTTTATATTTGCTTCCTTTATTGAATTAGAAATTATATAAATTCATATATAAACAATAAATTATTGAAGTAATTTTATTTGAAAATATTTCGAACACTGCGAAATATAATTTTTCGCTCTCTTAAGGGTAGTTGCACACTAGTATATATATATATATATATATATATATATATATATATATATATATATATATATATATATATATATATATATATATATACAATCTAATGTATCTTAAACCTCAAAACTGAAATATTGTCAATACCCGTCTCCCTCGCCCTCAACCCTCCTTGTTCTCTTTTTTCTTTTTCTTTCGTATTTCTTCTAAAATACTTCTTCCTAATACTAACAACCACTTCTCTAAGGTTTGATGAGGCTGTTGGATCGTAAACATAGTCCAACATCTGAAACATATGTAACCAAACAGATAAAACGGTAATAGAAAAATAAAACATATATATATATATATATATATATATATATATATATATATATATATGCGTACGTTGTTGGATAATTTCATAATACAAATATTTAGACGTTCCTATGTATGAACTGCGATGATGGAAGGGATGTAATTAAATTATTTAAATACTTTCATTTCAGTAAACTTTTGTTATCCCAGAAAATAAAACAACAAAATCAATGTATACATATATTAAGAGTGGAACGATAAAGATGTCGCCCTAAAGAAAACACCGCTACAGCTTTATTTTAAAACTTTTATCGAAAAAAAGCAATTCAAGTAACTGAATTATATAGTAGAGCTTACAACTATTAAATGTAATCGCTTTGAGCCTCAATCGCCGACTCGATACATGTCCGGAACTGGGAGAATACCTTTTCACAAGCTCCGGCGGCAGCTCGACAAATACCCGGTGACTGGCGGCGATCAGGCTGGCTAAGGTGTTGTAGGAGTTAATGTTGCTGATGTTTTAGATGTATGACAAATCGAAGTAGTCCAACGGGTTCATCTCGTGAAAGGACAGGGCCAGTGAAAGAAGATTTCAAAGTTGTAACACTCCTTCTGAAGCCAAGCCTCTTTGGACTTGTGGGCAAACACCTCGTCCTGCTACCACACCCATGGCCAGCCAGCGACCAAATGATTGATCCAGGGAATCACCACACTCTTCAGCAAATCCAGGTACACTTTGGTGTTTACTTTCAAGCCGATTTCTAAGATGTGAGATGATATTATATAATCCTCACTTAAAACCACATCACTGACCATAACCTCTGCCGCACACTTTATTTTCGGCACCTGGGCACATCACTGTTATTCATGGCAATCCAGCGATGAATTTTGAGAGTGCTGGACATGGTCTTGTTGTCATTACTTGGAGTGATAGAAAGCGTGAGTTGTACAGAGGCGCATCTCTGATCTCGCTCATTGAACATTGTGACACTTTTAGACATGATAGAAGGTTCCTATCGCCTTTGGGATTTGTACACAACTGACCAACTAGTAGATGGTCTGTAATAAAAAAGGAAAACCGGTTTTCGTCAAACGGAAATGGAATCATATCGTATATTCTAGGGCGACAATTTTATCGTTCTATCCTATATGGTATAACTTTTAAAGCATTATTAACCACACATTTGCATACATGTTTCAACTGCGATTTTATTTAACATTTAACTTTTTCGGGCCACAGCTCATTAAACGTGTGTGTACACACACACACACACACACACACACACACACACACACACACACATATATATATATATGTATATATATATATATATATATATATATATATATATTATATATATATACTTGCAGGCGGTCCGGCTTGGCTCGATTGTAAAATACATCAAACAAACCAATAATTATTTTTCGATTTTAGAGCATCTTCTAGACCCTTACACGATCCTATTTTCTTTTTGGGGTTTGTATTTCTTTGTTTTTGGAGGCAGGGGTACATCTATTGCAAATGCAGTTGCTTCGTTGGTTACAGCGTCGTAAATTATGTCATTTTTCATTATTTAGGTCAGCATTATTTACATATTGGTACAATACATGCGTCCCAGATTTCTTTTTATAATATTTGGTTTCAAAATTATGCGATGATAACATGAAATGACCTCTTAGTAAACAACTACAAACTGTTGTCTGTGCCCGGGTATTAACAGAAAACCACCGAACGAACGATACTTTCATGACATGAAAACATTTACACAAGAAGTGGCGGCACCTTTTTCTTTTGATTTAACAGTATCTGGTATGGTACGGTTCTTAAATTTTAAGAACCAACAATATTTACATTAAATGAAATAATTTACAAAATAAGCTGCGGCAACTATTTAGTTTATTTTTATTAAACAGTACATGTTATGATAGCGTTTTAAAAACATTAACATTAAAAAAAATTGTAACAGCTTTCTGTGTTTAATGTTTTATTAAATAAAAAATGTCGTTCGACCGAGCGCCCCAACTTATGAGATAAAAATATGAACGAATCTCTTAATAAAAGTGGCACTTAGATTAGAGTAATTAGGCAAACAAACCAATAATTATTTTTCGATTTTAGAGCATCTTCTAGACCCTTACACGATCCTATTTTCTTTTTGGGTTTTGTATTTCTTTGTTTTTTGGGGGCAGGGGTGCGTTTTGAATTCTATTTTTGTGCTCTTTTTTATATTATTTAATTCTACTGTGGATTCGTTTGTTGACAGACTGACAAATCATAAAACTATTTCTTCTTATATAAAACACATTTTTGCACTCATAGCCCGAATTACATTTAGAAAGATTGTCATTTTCATTAATTTTGATTCAGTTTGTATCTGACTACATTCATGCCAGTTAAAAAAATTTACGCCACTAACATACAAATTTCCCCTTCATTACATTGGCTTCAGATAGACTTTTTTGTTATATATATATATATATATATATATATATATATATATATATATATATATATATATATATGCTTCATAGCAAAGTTCAACCCCGTTTTAAACATCTCCCAATAATTATACACATAGATAGGCAAAACACAAAATACACTTACACGCATGCATACTTAGATAAATGTGCACCCTCACACACGAAACAAAACAACCACAATAAAGCATGCGCACACGTTCACGGGCGCGCATATCCATATCCAGTATATTACCATTTCCCTAAACTAAACAATTAGAAACAAAATACACCACTCTGCCCACACCTATTAAAAGAACATCTTTCTAAACAAAGAAAACCTTAACCAATATGTGTGTGGTATGTGAGTGGGTAGGTGTATGTGGGTGCGTGTGTGTATGTATGTTTGTGTGTGTGTGTACATGTATATATATGGGTGGGTGGATATATGCACGTGTGTATATGTGTGTATACATACATGTATGTATATATAGGGGTGGGTGGCTGTATATGTGTGTATGTGTGTATATGTATGTGTGTGTATGTGTGTGCCCCTGCGTATGTCATCATATGCATGCGTATGTGTGTATATGTATACCCACGTGCGTATGCGTGTGTATGTACACACATATATAAATATATATGTGTGTATGTATGTATACGTATGTGTGTGTGATTGCGTATACGTGTATATATATATATCATCTGTTATCTATTCTCCATCTTGTTTGTGTGTGTACGTATACTTATGTTTGGGTGACTGAGTATATGTATGCGTATGTGTTTGGATTTGAAAAGAAAGGAAACTTTAACCAATATGTATGTGGTGTATGTATATGTATGTGTGTGTTATTGTGGGCGCGTGTGTATGTGTATGGGTGAGTGAATGTATACGCGTGTGTATATGTGTGTATATACGCATGTATGTATATATATGGGCGGGTGGTTGTATACGTGTGTGTATGTGTGTATATGAATGTATGTGTATGTGTGGGCCCCTGCATATGTCTCTATATATGCATGTGCGTATGCATGTGTATGTGTGTATATGTATATACATATATGTACATATGTGTGTATGTATGCATATGTATGAGTGTGTGATTGTGTGTGCGTGTGTGTATATATATCATCTCCTACCTATTCTCCATCCTATTTGTGTGTGTGCGTGTACTTATGTTTGGGTGACTAAGTACATGTGTGCATGTGTGATTGGGAAAGGCAAAGAAAACTTTAACCAATATGTGTGTGGTGTGTTAGGGGTGGGTAGGTGTAAATACGTGTGTATGGGCGGGTATATATATGCACGCTCCTGCATAAATCTCTGTGTATATACGTGTGTATGTGTGTGTGCCTACATGCGTATGCGTATGTATGTGTGGATGTATATATACATATATGTATATATATGTGTGTGCGTGATTGTGTGTGCGTGTGTGCGTATACATCAAAAAAGAAAGAAAGTCATAAAAACATAAAAACCTTCACCCAATGGACCAAAAGCCCCCGCCCCACCAAATAAACTTAACTCTGATTGAACGCTACCAACACTGACTATTGGTGACAGAATGTCTGAGACTACATTTCTCTGAAAAACACATTATGTGTTATCAGATATAAAATGGTCTTAAAAATAACATTTCAATTTTTCACTTACAAAAACTTTTATATAAGAATATCTGAAGAGAGCTGAATAAGGCTTGAAACGCGTTATAAAAATATTTTAAAATAAAAAATGATAAAAGGCCGAAAACCCACAATTGTTGATGGTTACACTCTTTTAAATATATATATATATATATATATATATATATGGTGCCCGGAAAACTCGTCCCGGGAAAACTTGTCTCGGGAAAACTCGTCTCCGGAAAACTTGTGTCCGGAAAACTCGACCCCGGAAAACTCGTCCCCTTTCGCTAGGTAGGAAAACTGGCCCCTTATTGAATAAATATCGATTGAAACACACATTTTATGATCGTTCTTGAAGGAGATATTGTTTTTTAAAATAGACTATAGCCCCCCCCCCCCCGATAATATTAAAAAAAAATGTTTTTACTTGTTTAATGTTTTGTTTTTTCGTTTTTTTTTTAAATAAAATCGATTTTCTAAGTGTCCGTTTCCTACCTAATTGGCTAAGTTCTTAGTGGTTTCACTTATTTTAAAGCGTTTATTATGTTCATAAACGACACCGCATATTTTTTATATTAATATAAAAAGAATTTACTTATTTACTGTTGTTTATAAAAGGGTAAAATCAATTTTTCTACCTCGCCGACTATGTTGTTTAATTTATTTGGAATCGTTTATTCGGTAAAGAAAAAAAAACACAGAAAACAAACAAAAAACATGTCAGGTGTTATGTGAGAACGAGAAATAATGTCCGGTATATCACATAATGTCCGGTATATCACATCTTAGGGGTCTTGATAATCGCTACAAAATAGAAAATTAAAGAAATTACTGAGGGAGACTTGGTTTTAAAAAGAAAATAATAAATTTTAATATTTTTAAAAATATAATTTAGAGAGAGGGGGGATAAAAACTATATCTCCCTCCAAAAATCAACCAACAAAAAATGAAATTAAAAAGATTTTTGATAAACGATAGCGGGGTTTTCAATAAAATTGATGGGGACGAGTTTTCCGGGGTCGAGTTTTCCGGAGACGAGTTTTCCCGGGACGAGTTTTCCTAAATTTATATATATATATATATATATATATATGAATTTACACACACACACACACACACACACACACACACACACACACACACACACACACATATATATATATATACACCTATGAATGGTGTATTACTTTAACTATTATTTTTTGTTCTCTTTTTAGGGCTCATTTTCGACACTGCTCAGACATTAATTCTTTTTTTAGGCAATTTTTAGCTTCATCTACACAATTTCTTTTACACTGACGACTTCTTTCAACGTTGGCGGAGACCAGTAATTTTCGAGATATAATGATATGCATTATGCACTGTAATTCACTGTTTTATACACCCGCGAAAAACAAGTCTACTTCTCTGCAAGAAACTGCCACCCCAATTTCTTTTTTGGTTTATATTGTTTGCGGGTGGGTATGCTGACAACATATATCAAAGTTAAACTTGGGGCAATTACGTTGACAATCCCCCCATCATAAAACGGGATGTCTAGTCAGAAACTCGTTCTTACCATGGCGAGGCTGGGCGTGTGTATTCAATACGACGTTCTTAACATGAGTAGGTTAGGGGTGTCTATTCTGAAAGCCGTCTTTAACATTAGGACATTGGGGATTGGACGACAACAACCACAACAGCCGTAGTTTAATTTTAACGAGAGGGGCATGCTTCCACCGAGCAATGCTGCTTAACGAGTCCTGCTAGTTTATTATAAACAGACATATCGTATGTATAAAACATAAACTTTTAAAATGAAGTATAAATAAACGGAAAAACTGATACATCTGCATGCGTATATTACATTTTTCTTCTAAACCGTTCACTTCTTGTACGTAAAATAAATAAAAAATACTTGAGCTGAGGTCGAAACCCAAACCAAAACAGTGAGTCAAGTACGATAACCATCTTTAAAAAGTGTTTTCAAACTATTTATTCTTTACATAAGTAATCTCTAATGTGAACTATTAACGCATGCGCATTCGTGAAACAGATAAAAAATTCGATCACTTTTCAATTTTGCCCCCTTAGTAGCCCCTTTTCCGGATGAAAACAAATTAAAAAGTTTTTCACATGTTTGAATAGCTTTTATACTAAATTTCAAGTCTGTAGATAAAAATTTCGTTCAGGTTGAGAAATGTCCTTACACACGCAGTCTCACTTTTACACACACACACACACACACACACACACACACACACACACACACACACACACACACACACACACACACATATATATGTGTATGTGTGTGTGTGTGTGTGTGAGTGTGTGTGTGTGTATAGCGTGTGTGTACGTATATACGTAAGAAATCAACAACAGTATAATAACAACCACAATGCATCAGATTAGATTGTGAAATAGAGAATACTTTTAATCTGAACGCAACGTATAAAGTAAAAAAAAAAAGTAATTTTATGCATTCATATTTTTCAGATTTAACGAAAGTCCTTTTCGCGTGAATTAATATTTCTAGCACGAGCGTTCACATAAAAAGAACATTTTTCTGTGGCTGAAAATCATCGACACAAACGCCAGAAATAAAAGCATTTAATATCGCCCTTTGCTTAAAATGAATTTTTCTAACTCACAACAAAGAAGCGCATCTCTTCGAAAGTACTCGTGTATTCGCTCGGCAAACACCGATAGGTTGATTAGTGCGAAGCCCACAGCGTTCACTTTGTTCAAACCAATCAGATTGAGATCGAGGACGCGTGTGCTCATTGGCTAACTGTTTCTATGGCGACGAGTGCTGCAATTGTACACTTTCAAGGATCGAATATCTAAACAAGAAACTCGTGTGTCATGATGACAGCTTACAAAAGATAAATGCGACACCACTTTGAATTCTTTTGTCAATTATCAATTCTACAACAATACATGATGAAAACCAGAATATTACTTCGAATGAAGGGATATTTTAAGTTGGTAGAGTTGTAGAAATAATCCATTATATAATGATGTGGAAGGAAATGAAATATCAGTTTCAAATTAAATAAAGGAAAAATATAAATTAAGTGTGAAGCTTTGCCATTTATTTTTGAAATTCACTAAATATATTTTACGTAATGCAGTAGCAACGACAAGTTCAACATTCTGCTACAACATTCTTTTTATTAGAAAACCATAACGAACACACATATATCTATATTTCTCTGTCTGTCTGCCTGTTTATATGTTTATTCGTTCCTTATCTTCTCGAAAATTACTAGGTCAATCTGACAGAAATTCTGTTTGGATTTTTGTTATGATAAGCCGCAGTGTATTATAGTATTTAGTATTATAGTATTATAATAGTATTATAGTATTATGATATTAAGTATTATAGTATTATAATAGTATTATAGTAGAATAGTATTAAATATTATAGTATCATTATAGTATTAAGTATTATACTATCCGTTAGATGCACAGTAAGCGATTTATAGGGATAAGAATATAAGTTCAGCTTCTTCTTGGAAACTATTGAGGTGGCTGAAATATGTACCGATCTTGTTATAAAGCGCAAATGTATTAAATTTGAACCATGGTTATGGGCTATCATATAAACAATATTTTCTGAGTTTCAATTTCTTCTTTAGACCTCTAACGTTAAACTTAAACTTTAAATTGTAGACATTTTCTAAGATCAATGCCATGTAATGGAATTTAATCAACATTGGAATAAATATTCTAAGCATAATGTCTAGTTGCATTATATTTTGTTTCTAATGTACATAAAAACAAACGGACATAAAAACAAACGGACATAAAAAATGATAAGCAGTTTCGTTAGCGGAAAAGATTCTAGGATGGAATTCTTTTAGTAGGTACAATTTATAAGACATATATATAGTTATCAACAACGAGAAATGTTGTGTTATAGAGAAATAAATCAAGACATTAAAAAATAGCGATTGCAAAATATATTTTCCGCATGAAAATCCAACAAGAAAAAAGTGTCTTTTAGATTTCGAGTGTGACTACCTATATATAATACATATGGTGACTGTCTATTAAAATGCGAGTGTGACAACCTATTAGATATTGTTCACGTTATCCAGATGGGACTATACAGAAAAAAATCTCTGAAAGTTACACATGCGTGACTTACTTTACAATGTAACTGCGCTTGCACAGTGTGCAATCCATTTTGAGGTAAATAACTGTAGGTATAAAGATATGCTGAATGAAACTATTGGGCCATACCAGATTTTCGGGTTTTAGTTTAAATTTCTTTTAGATAAGTTAATTTCACAGTTCAGAAACCCGATCTGCGCCTTAGTTCTAAACTGATGAACGTAACAGTTCTGTAATGGGGAGCATTATCAGAGAGAGAGAGAGAGACAGAGAGAGAGAGAGAGAGGGGGGGAGAGAGAGAGAGACTCTCTGTGTGTGTGTGTGTGTGTGTGTGTGTGTGTGTGTGCGTGTGTGTGAGAGAGAGAGAGTTTACCTTCTAAATTAACCTAAATACACCTAAATGTCTGGTGTATTTAAAGCTTCTTTTCATTGGTTCTATCAGTAAAGATTTCTCTGATCGGATCAGATTTGTGATGTCCCGCTAGCACTATGCGGTACAACTCCGTGTGATATTTGATACCAGGAAAGCTTTCCCGGCTTTTTCAAAAGATGTTCTACCCACACAGGATAAAGGTTTAGTTATTTATGAATTCCAATGTCAGTGTGAGCTTGGAGCTTAGACTGGCTCAGCATATACTATCACGAATTCGGAAACAAGAATGTATCGACGAGCACACCCGGGCCTTAAGGGAAGACGTTCGGACGTTTACTTAGCACATACAGGCACTCAGCGATCCACGAATCGGTGCTTCTTCGGCAACATCTGCTCGACAATAAATTGTGTGAAGATGCTTATTCTGATGGTCGCTTTCGTATCGTTTCAAAGGCTCGCTCTAAACACTTACTGAATATTTTAGAGGCATTGTGTGTTACGATGCGTAAACCCTCGCTCTGTAGGCAGAATGAGATCTCACACAAATTCGAGTTGTTAAAAGACCTCTAATATATATATATATATATATATATATATATATATATATATATATATATACATACGTACGTACATAATTATTTTATTTTTTATGTTACGCATACTAATATGAATGTATGCATATATATATATATATATATATATATATATATATATATATATATATATATATATATAGGAATTATCTGCCTACATTCTGTGGATATTTTTTAACATTATTTTATTATTCCGTGTCTTGGTTTTTCATTGAGAATTATGTTTGGATCATTGTAATAATGTTTTTAAGTCATTGAAATCGTTTACGCGCGTTTCAAACGGTCTGTGATGCGTCCTCATCAGAAATTATTTTCAAATGTGTTGGAGATGTAAAAATGGCGATTTTCGTAGATAATTTATATATACATAGGAACTATCTGCCTACATTCTGTGGATATTTGCCTGGGTTTTGGATGTTTTTGTTTTCTTTTTTATATTTTGATTTTGGCGACATATTTTTTGGGTCCATTCTTCCATTACCCCAACACACGTTTGTAAAATAATTATATATTTAAACGTTACTTACTAATTTTTTTTCCTGTTTTTAGTCCTATTCGCTGATGTTTTCTCTTGATAACGTGTCGGCTGAAAGACGTCTTGATGTTTATTTTAAGTTTTTATTTTATAATCGTGAATTTATTAATTTATTTTTACATGGTTTTAATCAACAGATTTTTTACTGCCCCCTCAAATAATTATTTTTATTGGTTTTCCAACTCGGCATAACTCAAGATATCTTGTTTATAGCAATTAAAAACTTCTGTGCCACTAAAAATCGTAATATATATATATATATATATATATATATATATATATATATATATATGTGTGTGTGTGTGTGTGTGTGTGTGTGTGTGTGTGTGTGTGTGTGCTAGAACGTTTTCATCTGATATTTTACGCAATAATTGAGCATGTAGAAACTATTATTATTATTATTATTATTATTATTATTATTATTATTATTATTATTATTATATGCAAAGAATTCAGCGTAATAGTAAAATGAAACCACTCATATAATAAGAAAATATAAAAATGAATAATTAATTAACGCTCTTTTTCAAAGGTATATCCACAAAGTCACTCATATATCTTTGACTGTGTATAATAAAAAGTTTATTTTGATAATTTTTAAATAGAAAAACTGGGCTTTTAACGAGTAAAAACTTAACTTGTATATATATATATATATATATATATATATATATATATATATATATATATAAATATATACTCAAAATAAAACACGTAAGTAAAAAACATTTTAAAGTTATCCAACGCAAAGAATAAACACTTTGAAATAATGTTTATCGATATATTTCGGCGAAGAAACTCGCCCACATCAAGATTTTTTTTTCTATTTTACGCCTCATGGTGGTACTATTAGGTGGGACGAGTCCGTTCAACGGTGTTTGTTTTTTTATATATAGTCCAGAATGCACTTGGCGTCTGCTAAAAGAATAATTGGTTGGTTTCTTGTTAAAGGCGCTAGTAAATAGAAAATCAAAATACATGTCCTTCCTTGTAGTACCACCATGATGCCTATATATATATATATATATATATATATATATATATATATATATATATATATATATATACTAGCAAAAGTACCCGTCGTTGACTGGGTTCAAAAACAGCCTACAGAAAATGGACTCTGATTTATTAAAGTATGATAGGTTATGAAAAGGAAGGGGTGTAAAAAGATAGCTTCGAATTCGGGGGTATCAAAACCAAAGCAAAATATGATGAAAATAAAAATAAAATAGATAACCCCCATACTTTATTATACCATACCTGTTCAAACTGAAACACTTATCACAATATTCTGTGGATCTATATTAAAAAGCCTTGTTAAACTTTGTGACATATTCAATTCTATGGAGGTCAGGCGCGAACGAACACCCCATAATTTTATTATACCATATTTCTTCAAACTCAAACATAATTATCAAAGTATACTTACGCAGATAGATATGAAAAGTCTTTATAAAAGTTTGTGCCTATTTCCATTCTGTGGAGGCCAAGCGCGAACCCACAATTTTATTATACCATCCCTATTTATATTAAAACATATTATCAATTTATTCTTATGTACATTTATATCAAAAACACTTGTAAACGTTTTGTTTTTAATTTTTAAATTTTTTATTTCCATACTTTGTGGACCAGGCACGAACGCAGACTCCACAATTTTAATGAATCACCGTTTTGCGGGATCAAACATACCCATTCCTGTGTCTCGATACATCTTCTATCATTATATGTAATCCGTTTTTTAAAATAGTCAACCATATAGGAGCCTATTCGTTACCACACACACACACACACACACACACACACGCACACACACATACACACACACACATTCAGCTTTATATTATAGATATATGAAAAATAGAAACCTCTCAATTTACTTTTAAAAGTATTGCAGTCTCCGGAGAATGAAATATTATTTCAATTATATACGCCTTATTAGCTTTTAAGACTTTCTTTTCTCAAAATGGAACGTTAAAAAATACATCATTTCGTCCAGCTTCACTGCTAATAATATCTATTGGATTCCTGGCCCACCTACTTCCCGAGACCGTGACTCATGTGTCTACATCTAAGCATGCACACAGGCAACTAGAACACGCACAATGAAGCACACACACGACATTTAAAAAGTGAAGTGTGCTTTTTTTAAACACTTCATCTCAAACGACAAGAAACGTGACTTCGTTTCGATTTTGCGAATGTCGTGATAAAAATAAAATTACTGCATCTAAATTGGGAAATCGTTTAACATGTTTTTCCCAACTTTCGTTATTCCTCAAATCAAAATTGGCGAAGCCGTCAACAAGAAAATGCCGCTGCTTTCGAATCACGGCAATATTAAAAACGCATTTACCAATTTTGCTAGGATGTACGACAATAGTTATCCATTGTTAGAATCTTGTTGCAATTCTAAAAAAAAAAAAAAATAATGATAATTTTTACTGGCAAGGATTTCCAACGTTGCCCGAAATTGAATGTTTCATACTCCCATATTTTTATTGTAATCAAAATTAGTGAAATCACCCGTTTTTCAATCCGCTCGATTACCTGCTCTAGTTGGGGATCCATCGTGGTGCACCGGGAGGAAGCTTCACATGCCTCCCCGCAGTGATTTAGTCCACAATACATTATAATCTACTGTTGATTTTATAAAATTATTTTTTTAATGAGTTGAATTGAGATTTAAAATGCAAAAATAAAAAGTATCAATGTGCAATTGTGGTTTAAACAGAAACATTCATTTTGAACGCGCCCCAGTCATATCAAAGAACCTACTGTTGATCTTATATTTCTTACCTAACTGCTGTTATGGTGATAATGGTTTGAATTTAAGTTTAAAATGAAAAAAAAGCAAGTATTATGGTGCTTTAAATAAAAAACATTCGTTTCGAACGCACCCCTGTCATATCAAAGAACATACTGTTGATTTTATATGTTGTGCCTTTTGGCTTTTGTGTTAATAAAACTTCTCAAATGCACTTGTAATATTAAGCTGTGTAAGATGTTAACTTTTATCAAAATCGTCTGTTTCTTCTTTCATCAGAATATTTCGATTATCCATTATCAATACTTATCGAAGACATTCTGATACAAAACCTATGTAATAACACAGCCAGGCACACAGACTACATTTGTGTGAAATTTCATGAAAACCGGTTCAGTCATTTTCGTGTCCATATGGAATGAACTCTCATACACACAGACACACACAGTTCCTTTTATATAATAGTAGATAGAGATAACATTTAAGGCAGTCATTATAAAACTGTAGACCACAACACTTTTTGTATGCCACGCCCTTTATCACGAGAAAAAAACGTTCATTAATATTTTCTTTGTTTTGTTCTTATTTGTCTTTTATTTTTCATATTTGGATCGTCAAATTCTGTTGCGCCCTCGGCCTTCTTTCTATCACTATCTCCGATTTCTATCGCTATATTTTTTATTCTGTCACTCTCTCTTTGTTTCTTCATTCTTTCTGTCTCTTTCTCTATTTTTTCTGCAGTATGTTACTCTCTCTCTATCGTTATTCTGTCACCCTCTCTCTCTCTCTCGTTATTCTCTCACCCTCTCTTTCTCTCTCTTTGTCTTTATCTTTCTGCACACTGTCACTCTAGTTTTCGTTTTGTCAATCTGTTACTACATTTATGAACCTCTCTCTGTCTCTCTCTTTCTGCATATAGCATACTCTGTCTTTCTGCAATCAGTCATTTTCTTTGAATATCTGTCACCCTCTCTCCTTCCTATCATTTTTCTCCTCTTCCTATTTTTCCTATTTTCTATCCCTCCTTTTCTTCTTTTATTTTACTGCTTTTCTTTCCCTCTCTTTATTTTCTTATTATTTGCATCATTACACTCCTCTAACCACCTCGTTTATCATCATAGATCAGCAAAGTTGAACCTGGTAAAAATAGGTGGCCATTTGATAATACCAGATGGCGTACGTTCTCTGTAGGCTATATATCCCAAGACATGCTGCATGCAGCGATCCCACGATCCAGAAATGTTTAGAAACTGAGGATTGGACCCTGATCACCTGAAACATTAGCAAACACTCTATCCATTATAGCAAATCGGTCGGTTCATCCTAGTGCTATAATATTGATCAAAATTTCAGCTACATTAACTAGAAGAAAAATTATCGATTTTATTATTTATATTTTTCAATAGTTGCTTACAATATTATTGTGTACAATGTGTTACACCTATTTCGTACTATTTGTCCCAAATCCAACAGTCTAGGCCATACTTGTAATGATCTTTCCCCTGTTGACTATGGGGTGTTGTTATTCCTTTGCACTTTGCAGAGAGGCCCATCCTCCGCAGGCTTTGACTCCTCTCTTTGAAAAGAGGTTAGTTCATTGCTAATCACCCGAGGCGACCCTATTGAAGAATGCCGAGGTTAGTTCATTGCTAATCACCCGAGGCGACCCTATTGAAGTTGCCCGGCGCCTTTTCTAGGTCAAAATACTCCTCTTCGCTGGTGCTGACTTTCCAACCCCTGTGTCATATTTCTCATTATGAGATCGAAATAAATATATCAGAGCTTTGTTATTAGTTATTATCAAAGAAATCCGATAAACAGTGCCTTGTGCCAAGCTTTGTTAGAACAACATGTACGAACATACAGAAATATAAATGCCATTATTATCTTACAAGCTATTATTAATGTGTCTAAAATGTAATTGTGCTCGAATGATTTTTAATAAACCAAGCGTAAACAGGCGAACATTCAGTTGGAGAGAACTGGCCGCCATTTTGAAATAGACTGGCAGGGCGTGATAAAAAAAAAGATGAATGAACAGAGAAATGGAGAGAATAAGAATGGCAAGAAAAGAGAATAAAAGTAGAAAAAATACAGATAAAAAGTAGAAAATATAGAAAAGAAAAGAAAAAAGAATTAAAAACGAAGACACACGATAGAAAAGAAATGAAAAAGAGAGAAAGCAAAAAGAAACGAATGAAAAAAAGAAATAAGTAACAGAGAATATAAAGAAATTTAGTAAAAAACGCACGTAAAAAGCAATGAAGAAAGAATAAAAAGAGAGAAGTTTATAAAAACAGAAAAAGAAAGAAAAATTAATGAGAAAGACAAGAGAAAAATGTTGATGAAAAACTAAGAAAAATGGAAAGAGAGAAAAGTAGAAAAAAACGAAAAACGCAATAGATGAGATTGAAAATGAAGGAAACAAACAATAATTCAAAATGAGAAAGATTTTAAAAATAAAGAATAACGGAAGAAAACAAATAGAAAGAATAAAAATAACAAAAAAAAGAAACAAGAAATAATAATAAAGGAGGAAAAGATGTAATGACAACAAAAGAAAGAAAAGGAAAAATTAATAAAAGATAGAAAGTATGAAAAAGAAAGAATGAATACTAAAAGAAAATCACAAAGGAGAAAAGAAAGCACAAAACATAAAGAACAAAAATAAAAAAAAGTCTAAAAGACCACAAAAATACAATGAAATAACAAGAATGAAAACTGCAGAAGCGAGAAAAATCGCAGATGAAAAGAAAAGAATGAAAGAATGGAATAATTTTTTCGGCTAATGTAATTTTCAAATAAGCGAAAGAAGACGATCCATGTGTATGAGTTCTCAGCAGAATAATCTTTAATTGATTATCTTACACAGCGAGAATGCAACATGGCGTCGTCCTCCAGCTGTTGTCCGCTTTCTTGTTACCAACGTAAACAACGTCTTGTTGGAAGAGAGTGAGAGAGAGAGAGAGAAAGAGAGGAGAAACGAGAAAGAGGAGAGAAGAGAGTGAAAGACAGATGCTGATAGATAGAGACAAAGCTAGCTAGATAAAATATGTATATAGATAAATAGATAGATAAAATACATAGATAATAATACAGACTGGGATAGATACATAGATAGATTTGTATCTATCTATTTAACTAGATAAAGTGTGTAGATAGATAGATAGATAGATAGATAGATAGATAGATAGATAGATAGATAGATAGATAGATTTCGAGATGTGGACGCATGGAGGACATAAATCAAATGAGAAAAAGGTCGATAAAAAGATATACGAGTAGAGAAAAGAAGGGCGATAGAGGGAAAGAGAAGATGAATAGACAGAGATAGAAAGAGAGGGGAAAGAAAAGGTAAATAATTTATTTAAACCCATTTTCCACACCATTTTTCTTTCGCTTTCTCTCCCTTCCCTCTCTTTTCTGTCTCTTTTTTTTTTTTTTAATTATGTATGCATCACATCTGGTATGGTGCATCTACTATAATTTCCCACTCTTAGACAGACACCCAAATCTAATAGGCTCCACTTGTCATATCGCCGCAATGTAGCATCCCTCTACCTGTTTTTTAATTAATGTGCCCTGATGAACTCATCGCACTTCTGCCCCCTCAACGTACATAATCTCGACTAACTCGACCAGCAGCAAAATCCTTGATTTTTAGACCCCTAAAAGCCTTCTACTCTAATAGTTTGGAATTCGTCCCTTTTTTTCTGCTTGTCTGGCTGTACCAATCAGCAGAAGTCTATATGCATTGCGAACATACATCTCGTTGCTCAGCTCACAAAAGTCCCCCGTTAGCAAAGATCCTAAGTAGTTGATCATAAAGTTCCAATGGCAATACACCTTGTTTTGGATGAAAAGGATTAAAAGATAGATAGAAAGATAGATAGATAGATAGATAGATAGATAAATAAATAGATAGATAGATAGATAGATAGATAGATAGATAGATAAATAGATAGATAGATAGATAGATAAATAGATAGATAGATGAGTTGCGAAAGGTTGAAGGATGGAAGACATAAATCCAAAAAGAAAGCAAGGAATAAAGATAAATAGGCGGAGAAAGAGAGAAAGAATGAAAGAGAGAAAGGAAAGAAATACAGATAGAAAGTAATATAGAGCGAAGAGCAAAGATAAAAAAGAAAAGGTAACTAGAGCTTTAATTAATTCCTTCTCCACCTCATTTTCTCTTTGGCCTTCTCTCTCACCTTTCTATATATTTTTCAAATCATGTGTCCATCACATTTGGGCTGGTGCATATGCCACTCGTCTCTTCTATTTTGACACAAGGTCCAAGAAAATAAAGAACCCCTTATCTAATGAGGCTCAAACTAACAGTTACGCTCCAACCTCTGCCTCTTCGCTGCAATTTTGCATTCTTGTATCTGTTTTATAAATACTTTAATAGAATGTGCCTTGATGAACTTATAGCATTTGTGCCCCTCGATATGCATATGACCGACTAACTCGACTACCAGCTACATCTCACCCTTTCAATGTTAAAATCCCCAGATGCCGGAAAAAAGCTTCTACTCAAATACTTTATTTTCTCTGACTTTTGAATTTCCTTCGTTTTTACTGCTTGTTCGACTGTTACAACCCGCAGAAATTAAAATGTGCTGTGAACTGACATCTTGCTGTTCAACTCCCCAAAACACGATCCCAAAACTTTTGCCTAAGTTTTTTTTGGGTGAAAAATAGTAAAATAGTCGCTTCTCAATGAATTGTTATTCCAACCTTGTTGTTAATCTCAATCTAAAAATGTCAGATCTCGCTCTAAATTCAAATAACTTTTAAACTTGCTTGTAAAATGAATGTGTCTTCTGTCCTGTCATAAAGGTTTTAAGCTACTGTCTGCTTAATAATAGAAGATTGTTTGTAAGTTGATCATAAGTATGTTTAATAAGAACTGATCACATTTTAAAAACATTTTCTAATGTAAATTTGAAAATATTTGAAAGCCGAAAAATGTGAAATTAAATATTTTATTACATCACTTAAAATTAGCGCCACACCATACACATACACATCTGCTGTAGAATTACAACAAGCGCCAACAATATAGTACGCATCCTTTTTCTCTCTCAACGATGAGCTGGCTCCTAAGGGTTCATGTCACCAGAAAAATAAGGAGAAAAATACATACGTTTAAAAAAAAAGTTGCAGTATGTCTTGTCTTTAAACCGTTATAATTTTCAATACGTTCAGTGGAAATAACCTCATTACGTATTTACATGTGCGTCAAACGTAAACCACTAAAATCAACACCGAATCTAAATAATCAATAACAAAAGAAATATACGCCAAATGACAACATGTCGCGTATAAAAAGAATAAAAAGAAAATGTTTCCATTTTTATGATGATGATTACATATGAGTTGAAAATTTAAATAAAAAGAATATATATTCTTGCATATATTGATTGGACTCTGAATGCGTGTGCGACATCATCGCGGGAAGCAATCCTCTCTAAACGCTAAGGTTCACTTTTACGTCTTCTGTCGAGACTGTGTTCGTTAAGTGACGTCAGCTCACCTCATTCTGATGCTTTTATGTCTCTTGGTTAACCACTCCTTTATTACTTTTATACACATTTCACTTCTCATCATTTTGTTCTGCTTATCACCTTATTTCCTCTTCATCATCAACATAATATCAGTATCGCAATAAATAATAACAGCAATTTAGTATAAACTATTAGCGAATGCAGAAAAAAAATAAAAAATTAAAAAGTCGAAAAAATGAACGCATTTTGATTCGAAATTTGGGAACCATAATTTCCTGTAAGAATTCGCGTCAATACGTAATTTAACAGACTATGGATAATCAAAACAAATTAGGTTTTCAAAATAAGTCGCTTAAGTTTTTACAAATTACTAAACGAATGATGTTTACAAGACTATCGAAATGAAATTAATGTGGTATGACATAATTCAATGAAACAAGCAAAAGTACTCCTCTAGGATCTTCCGACCACTCGGTTGTATCAGTAAAGATAAAAATGAAATGTAATAAGTCTTCAGAGGTACCCCTCCACCGTACAGTATATCGATACTCTATGGCTAACTGGGATAGCTTGCGTACATTTATATCTGATCTACCTCTGCATTCCATGTTTAAAAAGGATGTGTCATCTATAGTATCAGACCTGACGGAATGGTTAATTGTAGGTATAGACCTATTCATACCATCTAAAAAATTCCAACAAAAACCTAACAGTCAGCCATGGTTCTCCCAAGAATGTGTTGCTGCCATCACGCACAGAAATCACTTTTTCCATAGCTACCAACGTAATAGATGTACTGAGACTAAAGCTGCTTTCAGGACTGTCAGCAACCACTGTAAAAGAGTAATAAAAAATGCAAGAGAGCTACATGCTCAGTCTGTAAAATCCAAAGTAGCTGAGCAGCGGCGTGTTTCCCACCAGTTTAGGCAAATAGCAAACAGGATCCTGAACAGAAGTGTGCGTTCTATCCCAACCATCATTAATGGGCCTGAAGTCATCTCGTCAGCATCAGACAAGGCCAAACTATTTGCCAATAACTTTGCAGTTAATTATACCCTATGCGACCAAGACCATCAAATCCGCGTATTTCCTCCTATAACAGACAACACGCCATGCAACATATCTGTGCGTGGTGTCGCCAAGCTAATCAGGAACCTTGATTCCAGTAAAGCGGTATTCTAATTATAGTGTTGAAAAAGCTTCAACCAGAACTTGCCCCAATATTTACAAAACTGTTTAAGCGTTGTTTAAGTGTTAAGGAGAATTGCTTCCAAACACCCTGGAAAACCTCATCAGTATGCCCTGTATTTAAGAATACAGTACAGACCAATAAATCTCCTGCGTGTCATGAGTAAGTTGCTTGAATCCATATTAAATAAAGAAGTAGTCAAACACCTCAGCAGAAATAACCTTCTTAGTGGCAGGCAATATGGTTTCCGTTCTGCTAGATCTACAGCAGATGTGCTAACGGTTATATCTCATAGGATTAGTGAATCTCTTGACAAAGGCTTCCTTTCTAGGGCATTTTCTCTTGACATATCAAAGGCCTTCGATAAGGTATGGCATAAAGGCCTACTTCACAAGATTTCCAGCTACGGTATTACTGGAAATGTTTTCTCAATTGTTAAATCATTTCTCCCTGATAGGTTCATAAGAGTAGTGGTTGATGGGCAGAAATAAGAAGCCCACAGTACTAATGCTGGTGTCCCTCAGGGGTCCATCCTGGGCCCAACTCTCTTCTTGATCTGCATAAATGACCTCCCAAAACGCATACTTAAATTATTTGTTGGCATCTTTTCTGATGGCACGGCCATCTATGGCAACACATCAAAGGCCTTAAATGACAAAATTCTCTCCGATTCTCTCCCCTCTGATCTTCATCACGTGGTACAATGGAGAGGAGGTGGCTTGTCACTTTTAATGCATCTAAAACCAAGCATCTATCTTTACACCATCAACGCTCTGATTCCCATCTGGCATCAACTGAAATAGATGCCTCTCGTCTTGAGGTGGTTCCATGTTTTGACAAGCTTGTGGGATTGACCTTTACTCCTGATCTGAAATGGAATACGTACATCAAATCTGTTGCCGAGGTTGCTGGAAAAATGGAAGGATCCTTCAACGGCTCCAGTAGATATCTCACTGCTGATGCAATTCTCTATCTATATAAAAGCCAAGTACGCCTAAGGATTGAGTACTGCTAGGCAGGATCTGCTAAAAACAGCTTATCCAGCCTTGACAGAGTATAAAATAGACTTTGTAGCTTAGTAGGGGATGCCCTTTTCTCTTCCCTGCAAACTCTCTCCCACAGAAGAGACGTTACGAGCCTGTCTTTGTTTTATCGTTATTTCCATGGCAAGTGCTCGTCTATGCTCCAATCTTTGGTCCCCCCTCATATTTACATAATTGAAGACATTGTCAGTGAGAAATCATTGATAATAAATTATCTGAAAACTACAAGTGAGTAATAATAATAATAATAATAATAATAATAGTAATAATAATAATAATAATAAAGGTAACAATAATAATATTGAAAATAAATAATAATAATGATGATGATGATTATCATAGCAGTAACACTAATATTAATAGCAATTACACTAATAATAATAAAATAAATAAATAAATAAATAATAATAATAATAATAATAATAACAACAACAATAATAATAATATTATTATCCCCATATATAATATTTTGATTGCAGAAATTCCCTCTGGACTAAATACCTTAGGTGTGCAACAATAGATACCAATTACAAACTTATGATGTCTAGACTATTAGCCACTATTTTATGTAACTTTAGAACGCTATTTTAGACACATTTAGTCGTGATAATAAAATCCTACATTTCGTCCTACATTTGCAATCGCAACAATCTTTAAAGGAAGTAGTTCCTATTTTCCCTCTAAATATCAAGTCCTCCTATCGCCTTCAGTCATCACCGGAAGGAATTTTGCACTTTCAACAAATATGGGGGTTCACCCTTCATAACTAAATCATAAACTCATAGGCATAACATAATCTTTCCCTTTTCCGATTTAAAAATAATAAAGTACTCATAGACTAATTCCGCTCAATCTGATTGGCTGACTATTGACTATTCCTATATTCCAGATTAACGGTATTCGCATGCTAAACAAACGCTAATATAACATTTAAATATGGCGTCGCAATGATATCTACCTTCATTATAAATTGCTGCGTTCATTTTCTTACCTTTAACGGCGTAAGTTTAAATTCCCCCTCCCTCTCTCTATCTATCGCTCTCTACTCCCTGTCTCTTTTTGTACATTTTCTTCCCAACTTTTTCTCTCGCTCTCTCTCTCCCTCGCTCGCTTTTTACATTTCTTCACGGCTATGCTGAAGAAAAAACAACAAACATTTAGTTTTCATCATTGTTATTCATTGCATCTTTCCATCCATTCCTCTGATTCCAATATCTCCCATTTTTTTTAATTGTTCATAGTGCTCCTACTATTATAGGTATTATCTTGATTTATTCATCATGCATATCCCTTCAGCTCCATAGCTAGCTCTGTGTAAATGTTCCGTTTCTCCTTTTCTTTAATATTCACCCTGTGGTCAGCTAGAACAGCAAAGTCTACGATTTGACAGAACCTTTTTTCTTGTTAATTATTACGACATCCGATCTTCTTGCTTGGATGCGTTTGCCTGTTTGTATGTTCATATCCTATAGGATTTTGTGATTCTCATTTTCAAGTACTGTTGCCGGCTTATGCTTGTACCATTTGTCAGTGCGTTCGAGATGAAGATGCATAAGATAAGATCGAGATGCATAAATTCCAGTGCAGTGTCCTTCTCACTTAGTCCTGCCTGTTCTTGTATTCCTTTTGGGCCAGTTTGTTGCATTCGCTTACTATATGGTTAATCATTTGCTTTTTTGTGTTTCGTCGATCTTTGCTTTGATGTGGTTGGTTCTCGAGTTGTCTTGTGCTGCAGTTATTAGGGTTCAGTTTCTCGGCTTACGTGTCCTTTTCACATCTATGTCCAAGTGTTTTCGTTATTCTCATATGTTTTCATATTTATGAATCTTCCATGTAGTTGTTTCTCTTCCCATTTTTCTTTTCTCGTCTTATCTTTTGTCCCTGTTTTCTGTCGTTTTGATTTTTTCAGTGTCCCTCGCTGTCATAATTACCATTTCAATGTTTTGCATTATGTATTTTTCGAGTTATTTTTTTGTGTCATTCACAGTCTTCTATGCAAATCAGTCCTTTCCGACTGTCTTTCTTTTTCACAAAGAGTCGGTCAATATCGTCCTTGGAGTGCGGTGCATTGTGCATGATCGTGAGCTTCCTGGTCTTTTGATCTAGCAGTCTCAGTTCTTCTTTAGTCCACCCTATGAACGTTCCAGAGTATCTTACTAGTGGTATTGTCCACGTATTTATAACTTTTATTATTATTATTATTATTATTATTATTATTATTATTATTATTATTATTATTAAAATGCTAGTCCCGATTTTTCTATCTCCCCCGTGCCACGGCTTTTCGGTGTTCTAGCCTAAGCTTTATGGGGCAACTGGTCTCAGCTTTGTATAGTTGCATGAAATCTTTTTTTTTTTTTTTGCCATGAAACTTTCGGTTGGGGGCTGTTTTTTGACAATCGAGTAATTCTTGAAAACTGTTCTGATGTCATATGAAGTGTATATATTTTTCAAGTTTTTTCGAACAGACCCTTTATGTATGGTGCGTAAACTGTCGAGTTTTGGGGTTTTGTTATTTGGTGTTTGCTCCACGTTTTTCGGAGCCGATGTCATTTAGGTGGAGGGTTATTCTTATGTTGTCGATCTCCTCCTGGTAGAAAAATTAAGAACTGCGATGTTGACAACCTTATGAAAACAGTACATAACCGAATCATTTTACTTGTTTCAATATCAATATGCAGGGCGTCAATATAATAGAAATATTTTTTAGAACAGCAGCAATTTAGATACAATGCCGATACAACAATTCAATTTTCAAAGTCTCGACTAGTCTAAGAACATTTTCTATGTAGAAACAAAATGAAGGATCTTTCTTTATTTTGTATATGTGGTGTATGTATATTTGCAATTGAAAATAGATTTCATTTATTTTATAAAGGTTAAATGTACGTATGTGTGTATGTTTGTATGCCCAAAACAAATAAACAAAAACCCAGCAATTTAGTATTGTCTTAATCAGCGTTGCCCCGAATAAATAATATCTAATATTTATTTTAAAAAATTATTCTCTGGGGGTCATCTGGGCCACGCTTTGTCAAAGGGTGTCATTTTTTAATATTATTATGTACTAATTTGGAAAAAAATGCAGACTCATCACACGAGGAATCTACTGTATAAAGGAAAGTCGCCTTTATGTATGTGCCTGTGTATGGCAAGCTAGGGACAAATGAACTATGCAAAGGAGAAAGAGGATTTGCAAAGAGAGATGGAAAAAAGGAGGAGAACAAAAACGCTAAAAATTTAAAGAAAAATATGTCACACTTTTACCTCGAATAACCTCGAGTAACCCTGCTCGTATTAAGACAAAACGCATCTCATGTAAAATTTTAATAGAGATTACAATTTACGAAATAAGATTTATTTTTCGATTCCATCATGCTTAGGACATCTTAAATACATCGTTTTAGTCTTTCCTTATGGTTCTCTGTGTGCGTGTGTCTTTTCTGATTTCAAAATAGTCTTCAATAGAAAGTCTGCAACCCGCAGCGCCAGTTTCCTTTGCTTTGAAACGATTCAATTATTATCAAATTATTCTTTAATTGGCACGTTGCATGCACGTCAAAATTCCTGAAATATTTCTTAATTGTCGACGATTGGGCAATGATCGCATCTTTCATCGTTTCGTGGCCATCCATTACGAAATTTCGAAATCAGATTTGAATCTTACAACATTAAAAGCTCTCTTATATCGATTTTCTCCCGACTGGCAGACGTTTCAAGACAATCCCACATGCACTGAAACAAAAAATCACATTTATTGTTTTATATTTACGAATTGGTCAACGCTTATCAGAACACGGAGGGACTGGAAGATTTGTTGTTTGCAACAGTCCGTCTCGGAAAACGATAATGTAGCAGTAGAGCTACAACATAGCCTGGCCAGAGTGATATGGAAGGATAGCTGTTGGCTATGCAGCAGTCCCCCTCTCCGCGAAGTCAGAAGATCCTACGGAAAGAAACAGTCGATATAGCTTGGCTTTAACTACGCTGCAGGAGTAGTAAGCGATGACGATATAAAGCCAGACCGCTTTATGTACTGCGTCTCCAGATGTTTTGTTGGAATTTACTCACTTAACATTTCCCTTGATCGGGTAATCCCGCAGGGCAACGGAGGTTTGGAATCAAAGTTGCTTTCTAATAGGTGAGCTACCATACAAAGTTAACGAACCCCCACCTGCCCGAAGTGACTGGTTTTAAGGCGCCAATGGAACACCTTTACGCATTCTCTCAGTTAGTTAAAATAGTTTCGCAGAGCTTAATAGTTAAGCCACAGGAGAAGGTCAGGCACTGGACTTGAGTGTCAAAGAGTTTTTGAGACGCGCACGATGAGGCCATTTTTTTAAGGAAAAGAGAGTTAATTCCCAGTACCGCCATCGTTTGTGACAACCTCTGAAACCACTCGAGGATAAAGGCGAAACAAATCGTCGGTTGGCGATGATCGTCTCGCCATGAGAGAACTGGAAATAAGTGGTGGAATTGACGGAAGATTACTCAAAGCATTTGCTTTTGCAAGAGGCGGCGCCACAAATATATGTTGAACTGAATTTTACAATGCTGTAGTCGACTGGGAATTAGTCCCGCAGTATTTTACTCCAGAGATGGATTGTTCTAAGAAAAAAAAGACGGGAGACTTTCTCTACTGCTGTAAAAAGTACTCACACCAGAGAGTATTCGATATCTTTACAAAGCCACAAATTAACCGATGCATGGAATATTGTTGTCATATCAAGGGTGGAGTACTTACTACTAGTCTGTCACACTTTGACAGAGTTCAAAATAGTTTTAAAATTTAATAGGTCTTGCACTGCCTCAGCTCCATCGTTACAATGTTGGAATGTGTTCTAATGAACTTATACCACTTGTGCCCGTTCAACGATAAAAGTTTATCATATATATATATATATATATATATATATATATATATATATATATGTGTGTGTGTGTGTGTGTGTGTGTGTGTGTGTGTGTGTGTGTGCTGGTATTTATACATGTTATGCTTTCATGCCCTTTCTAGTTCGATTGTTGTAGTTTACTTTAGTGGTTGCTATAGAAATTAAATTTTTGTGAAGAAAGAGGAAATAAAGAAACTTCGCTAGAAGTTTTCTTAAAAGTTTTGTATGTGATAATTTATTCAGGAGAGACTTATGTTCTCTAAAATAATTATTTACTTTTTTTGCATTGTACCATTGTAACTGAAATAAGAGATATCGGGGTAACATTTTGGTTAAATTATCAAGTTTCTACATTATTGGCAACGTCTCATCTGCACGGCTCCCACAGAGAAACTAATTTGAAACCTTAGTTTTCACCCAGTTCGATAACCTGACGTAAATCTTTATCGTTCTCTTTTATCTACGGATTGATCTGTTGTATCTCCCCTGTTTCAACTTTACGTCAACCGTCTATGGAAACGATTCTGCTTGTTGATTAAGATTATCATGACATGCAATAAAATATAACTCTTGTCAAAAGTCACACTAAATTTACTGACGTAGGGTTACTAATATGTAACAGTAATATTTGGTTCATGGCTTGTAGCAAGAGTAAATAGATGTTATTAATTCCTGGACAGCGTTTGGTGTTCTGGTTAATCTATTATACAAATGTCTATGTGTGTGTCCATTAAAAAGGCAAAGACTACACATAGCACATCCGCAAAACTAATATATTTTATAGCATTGCCTCGAATAGATTATGAACATTTTTTGCAGCAGAAATTCTTTTGAAAATTGCTCCAGATAAGTCGTGAAGCTACTTAATGTAAGGAGCTAACAAGAAGAAAGATGATTGTCAAAACGACAGAAGATGTTTACTGACGTTAGTTTTGAAAAAGGTCAAGGTTAAAAGTAGGGGGAAACAGTCAGCAGGATGCGAATTCCACAAACTTGGAAGAAGCTACTGAGCTAAAAAGCTGTATTACAATTAGGTATCAAAAGAACGAATTGATGGAGACCACTAGACCAATGAGTTAAACGGTCTGGAAAAAAAAAACAAGACATAAACCAGACAATTCTGAAGAACAGATGCCATAATAGAATTTATAGAAAAGACTGAGACTAACAATATGACGTCTGTGAGAGTGACAGTTTTCAGAGAAGAAAACAGGGTAGCACTAATTAAATTGCAAATACCTATCTGAAAACCCTCAAATAAGACAGAGATTCACCAATCCAAATATGCTAACAATACTGCATACATGATTTGCTAGTGGATTTGTAGAGATAGAGAATAGCCTCATGTGCTTAGAGTGATAGTGAGAGGCAGTAATAGCAATGGATTTAATTTATGAAATCCAAGAAATATTTGTTGAGGAAGAAAGACAAATAAGTTTCAGGTTATATTTCAACTCCAAAGCAGAGTTATCTATGAGAATCTATGCAAAAAATCTTCAGAGAAGAGGGGAAATATTAATATATTTTTCCATCGACCATCGACACTACGTGTGTAATCGTACTTATGATAAATATAAAGATGAGGAGAAAAAGAAAGCAAGAAAAGAGACGGGAATAGAGAGAGAGAGAGAGAGAGAGAGAGAGAGAGAGAGAGAGAGAGAGAGAGAGAGAGAGAGAGAGAGAGAGAGAGAGAGATAAAGCAAATATATAAAGAGAAGGAATTTTAAAAAGATGTTATACAAACATTTTAACTCTTTTACTTTTTTATGCATATACCCCGACAGAAGTTCAGAAAAACATTGGTACCGTCGGTTTCAAGCCCAACATAAAGGGAACCAGTTAATGGTAACACGTAAATGATGTCCGGCTCTCGTCAGCCATGTTGTTTCTGTCCGGAGAAAAAATTTTCAGGAAAAAAATAAATAAGATAGATTAATTACCTCCCTTGGACAAACTGAAACATGGATTATCTCCCCTTAACGAGAAAAAGGAAGGGAAATTAATAAGAAAAATTAATTATCTCCCTAGCACCAGCTAAATTTAACGGAAGTCAAACCGGAAACCATGCAAAAACAGAACAGTACATATTTACTAAAAAGCATTAAATAAAAAAATAAAAAATTAGAAAATTCATATTAGAATAAAATAAAGTATACAGAGATAGGAATAAGCTATAGTTAAATAAAAATGAACATCATTATATAAAAAATAAATGCGGGCCTGGAAATTTTTTCTCCGGACAGAAACAACATGGCTGACGAGAGCCGAACATCGTTAACTGGTTCCCTTTATGTTGGGCTGGAAACTGACGGTACCAATGTTTTTCTGAACTTCTGTACAATTAAATAAATAAATATTAAGCTCTTATATCGAAAAAGTTTTTCTTTGTAACCGAGCACTTTGTTGGAATTCTTTCCCTAAAAAACAGTATACAAATATATATATATATATATATATATATATATATATATATATATATATATATCTTTAAAAAATACGGACTTTTTAGTGCTTACTGTGAATGCCCCAGGCAGCATCTCATATCAATGCTAGTCTTAAGTTTAAACTAAAAATAGTGCGAAAACAATATGACTAAGCATATAATGAAAGGTCTTTCTAGTAATAATTAACTGTTTCACTGGAAAGCTTTTATTTTCAAGGCGAGATTTCCCAAATTATACTCAAGAAGGAATAATTATTTTAAAGAAGAATTAATTGAAAACTACGTCATTCACTTTCTCGAAGTAATTTGCAATTTTCAGAAAACCTGTTTAACTGTTCTATTTCTTTCTTTGCTTGTAATTGCGCTCCTTCATTCAACCTAGCATGATCTGTAGAAATTCCACAGCTGTATTCTTCATCTAATATTTTCTAAAAATCTATATTTCGTAATTTCATAGATGATAAATTATATTATTTGGTATTATTACGACTACTGCTTTATTCTTGGTTGTCATTCTCACAACGTTTCGGCCGATGTAACCTTCACCATCATCAATTGAATCTTGTCGAACTCAGTGATCGTTATGTCGAGCTCGGGAATGTGTAGAATCTTTAGCGAAATCTTTTATTTAATTCATGGAGGTAACTTGTTATTGTTCCCTCAGCCATGGCCGGGTCTTAAGTAATTTGTAATTATATTCTTGGAATTGTCTGTACTCAGGGTTTAACCTTCAACCTCTTATCATTTTAAGCTGATTATTGCTAAACATTTTTATCTGTTGCGCTAACGATCCTTGAAAAAGACCAATAGTTACATGAGTCGAAACGTTGTGAGAATAATATCTGAAAAGAGTAGTTTGAATAATCCAAATAAAAATCGTCTAATTTATTAAAAGTGACAATTGTTTTATCGAAATAAATGCTTATATGATGAATCAGTTTTATGTTATCGAAATGGTTTACTCTTATTTAGTTCGATACTATTTTGAAATGTTGTATATATAGTACAGTGAAAAAGCCAAGGAACCTCTTTGAAGTCTTACTCTGTATACCTATTTCAAACAGGTCGTAATACATTAAAGTCTTGTGTTATTACTTTGTTATTTTATCATTCTATTTTCTCCATACACCCGCAATGGTTCGTCGATTAAAGATTCAATATAAGCAGGATGAATTACTAAGCATATTTAAAATATCTGTGGATTACTTTTTCAAGAAAATTATTTAAATTAAACATAAACGGAAGAGTTA
The DNA here is from genome assembly GCF_053919585.1 of Euprymna scolopes. Lineage (NCBI taxonomy): Eukaryota > Metazoa > Mollusca > Cephalopoda > Sepiida > Sepiolidae > Euprymna > Euprymna scolopes. Next base: position 60,721,797 of record NC_136514.1, on the reverse strand, counting down.
AGGTTTTAGCGTCTAAAATTCGTCTTTTAAATTGGTACCGCTTTTATACATTAGCACCAAAATATACTTGCATTGCAGAAAGAATTATAAATTTTATTATTTATTTCCATATCTGTTGACCCTATAAGTACCAATTTATATCTTGACGTAGATTGGTATGGACAAGAATGTTCAAATGTAAAAAAAAAATGCAAGTTATGATTAAGGAGAACATTTTTTATACAGAATTTCCGAATGGAAATTAATGCCACATAGAACTGTATTAATAGATCGAAAACCTTTAATACAAGACTTTTTGCTCATCTTTCCAGTTACTTTGGGTCAATTGTGACAATTTCAAATTCTCACCACGCCGGAGCGTTCTCATCCAATTATTTTGCGATTAGGGTCATCAAAGTGTCCGCTGAGCAAAGAACGAATGGCTGACACGCAGTTCACCGTGTCCGGATTAGATATATTAATTTGCGACTGGAATTTCGATTCCGACAAACGCAAGAAAAATCTAATTTATTTTTCTATCTATTTTAATCAGAAACAGAAGTTGCGTTACGTAATGCATGCGTAGAACAGAGCGTACAGAGACACAATCTTGTGCCAGACTATTTTATTCGTTCTATATCTAATCTTATCGTTATATGTTGCTTGCATTATCTTTGTTGTTATACAGGTGTTTGGATATCAGAAGACTTTCCACTGCGATATCTCATTCCTTCAAAACATTTGAGATTCCCTCCCCGTTTCCTTGACCATCACAACACACAGAAATGTAATCTTAATAAATAAAATGTAATCTTAATAAAACATTTTACTGCATAACCGCACACTTTCGATCGCCCAAATTACATTAGCAAGTTACGTCATTATGTCTCATTTGATGTGATGAAAAGTAAAAATAAATACCCATGAGGAGAGCGGAGAGTATTCACTAGTAGTCCACCTCAGGCACCCAGTCAGTTATTTTGTTGTTTCTTATGGTCCATAGGACGCATGTTTTGAAATTGGCGAATCATGAAACACGCATTTATCATATAAATGAAAATAGCAAAATATTTTACCATCCCATCCATCAATAACTGCTGGTTGATACTGGCAGCAGGCGAAAGAGAGAGAGAGAGGGACAGAGAGAGAGAGAGAGAGAGAGAGAGAGAGAGAAGAAATAAACTGGTACACAATCAAGCGGACAGACAAACTATATGATATCAGTTTAGTAATTAAACGAAAAAGGGACAATATCTAATCCTCATAGTGGATGACAGCTTCCTTCTCCAACCAACCGAATAAAACGAACAATCCTAGACGAGATATCAACACCAATTAATGTATACATATACTAGCTGCCATGCCCGTTGTTGCCCGGTAGTGAATTCATTTGTGATTTGTTTGTCTATTCTTTTTTTAACCTATGCCGTTTTTATACACGGGCGTCCTTGCTTATCAAGGCCAGAAGATCACTCGAAGATAATGATTAATGAGTGCTAGAATGTCAGACAATACCGTAATAATGATGGTTGTAGTGGAAATTGGACATAATTTGATTATTTAAGAGGACAGCGTAACAAAATTTGTTCATATCAAACTTGGAGACGACCGTGTTGTAGCCAAATAGAAAGCATCCCCATGGTACAGAATTCTAAAAGCAGGTAATTCTAAGAAAGAAACCTTGTTAATATGATGTGCGTGGAGTTTTAGGTATAAATAAAGAGCAAGGGAAACTGATGACAATTTTTCTATCTAGACGAGTGAATATATTGCAGGATGATCCATATATCGACTATTTGAAAATTATTCCGACACAGGCAAAGTATACTTGGAACATATTAAATCGAATCACATTTTATTTTTCTTAACAACATGCTACAACGATTCACACAAAATAAAACTGGCGTATTAAAATCAAATCTTGATTTTGAAAGAAAGAAATATATCGATGACAAAGAAAAGTTAAAAATTCTGACTTTATTTTATATATTTGATAAATATATGTACAGATACGTTTCTGCCTGAAAGCAAACTTTGTCTTGGAGTATCGAAATTTCTAATAACCTCAGTCGATGACAGATTGATCCGCTTCTAACCTACATCATTCAAAATAATTTCCACAGTGGCGTTTTACAAATAAGAACATCTATTTCTGTTTTAGTAGTTGGGGGGGGGTGCTAAGAACTAAGTACGGTCACCCAGACAAAAACTAATCAGTATTGGGAATTGCGAGGTGGGGGGTGGGGGTGAAGGGCGAAATTTGCAATTTGTGGTTCAGTGTTACACGCTTTGTTAGATTCTATTTTTCTTAGGCGGTGATATTTTCATTTTGTAATAAATGAAATCGAGCGAGCACAATGGTTTCTGCCTGGATTCATATCAGAAATAACCAAACTTATAATAGTCAGTAGTTGCACTTGCCAATTAGAATATATGAACCGGTGTGCGAGTCCGAGTGGGAATGCAATAGGTATCTGATTGAGTGTCGATGTGAATCTGTGTGGATGTTTTTGTTTTTTCACTTAAGAGTCATCACTCATCAATGGCTTAAACTGACACTGGAGTTAATGAGTGTTAAGTACACCCCAAGACAACACCGTGATGATCAGCAATGGTGGAATATGCGTATGATTTTATTATATAAGACAACATCTCAAGAGGATCTTATTTACATTAGACTTGAAAAAGACTATGTTACAGTTAGCTGGTAAGGATTTCCACGGTATTGTGTTTCACAGACGGACAGTTCTAGGAAAGCAACTCTGCTCGTGAAATTTCTGTATAGTTTTAGCACAGATAGAGAGTGAGAGCATTTTTTGACAGTTGTTCTGGCCTGATTAATATGTGTTGCTACGTGGGAAGGCATAGACTGAAGATTAGTCGGACACTTATCATCAAAGTAACGATAAAGTAGTGATAAATTCTGAGAAAGAGGAAGCAGAGAAGCGTAAAGTTCCTTGTCCGCTAGATTTCGAAGACGGTTATGCGAGTAAGTCAGTGTGTTGAAGGGTGTGAATGTTTATTTGATATTAATGGATGACCACTTATCAAAACCAAGAATTACTCAAAGGCTAAGAATTAGTGAGATTTAGGTATAAGAATCGGAAATTTCGATTAATTCACAAAACGACTCGATAAATATTTGCTGACGTTAAACTTTAAAATGACATTACTATGGTCTTAAAATTATTATTATTATTATTATTATTATTATTATTATTATTATTATTATTATTATTATTATAGTCTCAAAATTAATATTTGGCCGGTATAATGTTCAACAGGTTGAACTTTTGGGCGAAATTTCCGTTTGATTTTAGGTACACAAAAGAAGAAAGGTAAGTTCTTTGTAGTGTTGGTAGCAAGTTGATTTCATCCTAAGCTTTTACATGGAAGGGGGAAAACTTGAACCTCAATGGAGCATCTACTAAGAAAATACCGATAGAGTAACGAAAGGCTAGAAACGCCACTGTGGCGAGAAAGAGGCTACAGCAAAGAGAAGATATAATCTAACAGATGAAAAAAAAAATCGATATAGGACTCTTTTAAGGCAAAGCTGACAGTAGTGCTTTATCATAGATCGAATCTGATTCTTATACAGATAGAGAATTGCATTTTGGGAGTTGTAAAATGATTCAACCATTATTCCATCGACTTTAGATGTAAGTCTTTCATTTTAGATCCAGAATGAAATTAGAAATCACGATTAAGCGATCATATAAGCCTGAATGTTCTGTGATTGTAAGTTAAAATGAACGAGTGTGCGTGTGTGCAAGTGTCGATGTGCATAAATGTAGACACGTATGAGTGTGGCTGTGCTATAGTAATGAGTGTGAGTGAGTGTAGGCGTTTTTCGTACTAATGGGTCACCATTTATCCAAGCCAAAAACCAATCGAGGATAAAGTTATCTCAAATGGATTGATCACTAGCTGAAAGGTAAAAAAAAAACGTTATAAGAGGATTGAGAATCAATGGAATGAGTGACATTTGATTCCTGGTATGATTTAACAGCTGATGATCTTAAATTTGAAGATGATCATGTTGAAACCTGCAAGGAAACAATCTCTCGAAAATGAGTTTCACAGATGCGAATTCATGGAGAAAAAATCTACGTTTGTGGAAATTTCGTCTCGCATTAAAAACATGAAAAATTATTTTGCCCGTGTATTATGAGCTCATCCAAGGTTAAAATAACAGAGTTTAGATTTACTTCCCTTTCATTGATATTTTAATTGCTGAAAACATGTCTTCACACATTTCTGATGAAGTCTTTTGTTAACAAAAATAATATACAGAAAAACATTTCCACATACATATCTGTTTGATTGTATTTGCTTTGTCCATTTATCTAGATTTTTTGAAATTTACTCACTCTTTCCAAATACAAGCTGTGTTTTGGTGCTTAATTTCCTCGAAGGCCATTAAATTATGTTCATTAATACAATTATAAAAGGTTATTCGAGTTTCAACAAGAGACGCTCTAATTTAAATTAATTTTGTAGGGCTCATTTGATAATAAGAACCACCTTCCTTGCAGTATTAATATCATTTAACGTCGAGAAAATAAAAACTGGAAAAATCTGAATTACAAAATCTAAGATGTGGCAGTCATTAACATTATTTTCGCATTTGTAATCACACAAGCAACACTCCTTTATACTGACAGTCTTTTACTGATCAACACATGTGCAACGTCTGGCATGGCCACGGCTATCCCGTCCAGTACGAGAGGAATCGCGGGTTCAGAACAATGGTTTATGTGCTCATTCGAACGAATGACAGTGCCACGTTGCTTCCGCGTGATAACGGCTAAACCGGAACCGCGACAGGTGCCGTCAAGGTATTACTAAAGACGTCTCTTTCCGTTCCGTTGTAGCCTAGCAGACTGGACATCGTCACTTGTGGTGGGGACGGCGGTGGTGATTTCGTTGGCAATTTTCGGGCTGTCGTCGACTTGTACGAACGGGCCAACCGACTAGCCATGCGCAACTGACGGGATGTTGTCTTGTTTCGAACCCAAGTAGAGCTTGAGACGAGGGATCGCTCATACACCACTTGACTTCAGTTTCGGGTTGTTGTACTTAGTAGAACAGCCACCACATTGCGATGTATTGGGACTAAGCCTTCGACCGTCCCTATTCGTCCCTGTCTCACAATTACAATCACTCATGCAGACACTTACATACATGCACACACACTTACACATTTGGTCTCTCTTACATTTACATATTCATTCTTCTGCACACCTGCTTCCACACTTACTTACATGCTCACCCATGCACACCTATATACACGCACACCTCCATACATTAACTCACACACAATCACTCACACCGATACTCACAATTATCAAGACATATTCATCTAATTCGCAATTACTCATTTACATCCATACTTACACACATTACGTAAACGTACTCTTACTTACAACCAAGTATTCACACTCACACTTATTTCTACAAACACCGATAGAACCACTCTCACACTCATTTATACGAACACTCACTCATAACCACATTAAACACACACACTCACTTGCATAATCGGACGCGACTAATTTCGTTGTTTAATATGTCTATACACAACCGCCTAGATATACAAACAGATAGTCAATGTCTCTTTTTCACAACCGACATGACACACAAGTCAGCGGCGTATCGAGGAGTGTGACCAGCTTTTATCATTAGGCGTAGTAAGAAATTTAATCTAATATCAATCCTACAAAAAGGGTCTATAATACATCCTTTGAAAATGCCTGGAAACTAAAACTACCAGAACGTTGTGAAAAAAAAAACCCTCAACAATAATGAAGATAATAGTTTATCATAATCTAAAGACTCGAAATAACGAATATAATGGTCTGTTCTATCTTTGACCAACGAAGAAAGTATCTTTCAATGAAATGGTGTCATAAATTTTATGCTTCTAAGAATAAACTTCTTTAACAATTTAAAATATACTCAGCGATCGATTGTCATGATAAATAACACCATAGCTGAGAAGCTCATCCTTTAAACTCCTCGGCTAAATATTTACAGGAAACATGAATGGGAATAAATACATAGATCTCATAACAATCGCTGCTTCAGAGAAAGTGGGTTTCCTCTCCTGTGCCCCTGAGAGTAATCTATATCTTTGCAAAGTGAAAATTCGCTTATGCCTGGAATGTTGTTGCCATATCTGGGACGAAACATTTACCATTAGTCTTTCATTCTTAGACAGAACCCCCAAAAAACTTAATATACATCAGGTCCCACACTATTGTTCAAGTTGTAACCTCTGTCCAATCCTAGCAATGTCGCATCCTACCTATAGATTTTGTTGGTTGGTTGTTTTTGTTTTACGGCATATCAACTCTTTTCAGGTTATTTAATGCCAAATCCAGTTATTTTGAAGAAAATCTTTTAATAGAATATATTTGTTGTTTTTTTTTTTCAAATCGGTTTCTATTTAACCCATAGTTGGGACCCTAACAGGTATTACGACTCCAGTCAGAGTGGACCTGGGAACAATAGCAATTAAAGGGTGGCTCCACACTCCCCAAAGCCCGCAAGCTGGGGCCTCACCATCGGATAAAGTTCAAGGTCATATTAAGAAAAATAAAGAGAAAAATATTGAGGAAACCTTTATTTTCATCCAAATTCTCTTAAGTTCCTTTAACTCTGCCCTACTGCGCTAACAAGTAACTTGTGAAGTGAAATCCAATTTTAACTTGTGAAGTGAAATCCACTTTTAGCTTTTAATGTTTTATCATGAGACAAAACGAACTCTACATTTGTCGCCTTATGATTCTATCAGCGAAACAATGATTCCGTTATGGTGGTTTATATTACATGCGACTTGAATAATATTTAGAGAAATTCATAACAAAATAATCGAAGGGTTGAAACTATTGATCCCTCATCACACAATAGTCCTAATGAGAAAACCTTTTTTACGAGTCTTCTTCAATCAATTTAAAGAAATTGTTGACTTATCTTGAAAGATATCGGACAACCAAAGATTACGTCTTTTACCCAAGTTTTGTTTATACTAGCATAAATAATTGTCAACCGTGGGTTTCTCAAAATGTACACCAATTCAACTGGGAAAATATGTTTTTTTTAAAAAATAAAATAATGAAATTAACATGCACAATGCTCCGGTATATCAATTAACCTTGTTAACTAGCAAACGATTCGAAAACTATTTCCTCGAAAGTATTTTCAACAACATAAAAAACTTTTATATATAAAAATCTAAAAGCCGAACCAAAATAATCACGTATAATGAATAGTCAAATTCTTCACTCTTAAAACATACGAAAAAAAAACTATTGCAAAAACTGGCTAAAGCTGGAAAACTATTGGTTGACCTGGGATGACCTTCTAATCGTTAATGGTCGCTACCAAACAACAATCAACAATCTGGATGTAGTGCAACTATAACGCATCACAATTGCATGCATATTGTAGTTATTAGGGAAATGAACAACGCAAGGCGCTCTTTTTTTTCATTTTACTTAAGTCAGAATTCTCAAAATTGAAGTAAACCTCTTCCTGGGGGGGGGGGCTAACACTTGATATCTGTATGAGATACATAGGTATGCAATATATGACTCATGATATGCATGCGAACATGTGCATGTAGATGCAACATCAGGTGTAGTTGGGAGGAATTTCAAGAAATTTCATGAGATCTTTTTAAAAAAATGCAGTGTCTCAGCATCCAACACCTTTTGTTTCATGCTGTATTAATTCCGAGCGTGAAAAAATTGTTTGCAAAATTCATGGAAGTTGTGCGCTTTGTGAATGAATTTTTTCATATATTAAATACATCTAATAGGTTAATATAGTTTTTGTTTTTGGTGATATGTTTATAATATTTTTACTAGATTTTGGAGCTCAACTGAATCCAATCTCATAAAAACAAAGCATTTATAGGTGTTAAAATCCTAGCTACTTCTTTACGACTGGAAACTCACCTTGCAGTGTCCTGCAATGAATGAGATGCTCTCTATACCCATATCCTCAATATTGTGTCTCATTCGACAAACATCAATAAATGACTAAATAATGAGAAAAATCACTTATTCCTTATTTTGGTTATTCATATTTCTTTCTTTTCTCTTCTCTCGACAATTCTTGTCTCATGCCTTCTGACTCCGACTATCTAAAACATTAAATATGCAAACAAGCAAGTAATATTATTAGAGTTTTAGTATTATAAATTATCTCTAGTATATACGATATAATTGTGTGAAATTCTCATTAGATCACTGTAGTTCAGCCATGTTGTATCAGGTCAGTACCGAATAGATGACCGTTTGTGAATACCTAGCATTTTACGTAGGAAGACGTCGACACCTACCTACAAAAACTGCAACAATATAATGATCAGGATAGATATGCGAGTGGAAACTGTTTGTGAATTCAATATTCCCTTGACATTTTCTCCTTTGGGGGAAGTTGGTTCAATCCGCCTGGAGTGAATGTCGCTGGAATACATATGATATACATACTAGAACCTCAGGGTCTAGACATTTCGTTTAATAGACGACGATAATCATTCTGGTCTCAGGTCGTCTAGATAAATGATATCTTTTACTATTTCTTTTGTCTGATGGGTGACGTCGACGTTCTGTGACCTCATACATAATTTTCGGATATCCCCATCTGAGTTTTAATGTGTAACAGCATCCTTTACAAACAGCATCAATTGACGACTTCATTTTTATGACGTCATCAAAAGATAAGAAGATAAGATAAAGGTTAGAAACACACATGCAATTACTGCTGGAAGGAGTTGGTAGTTAATGTAAACTATTTTATATCAGTAAATATGTTATTAGAATAAAAGATCTAATCACTATGTATTTATGTATTATTACCGCTTTTCATTATTATATTAAAAAGGCAGTATTCTTATACGACATATATTAAAAACACATGCGAAACAGGGTCTATATATTACTAAAACAAATGCTAAACATGTATTACATATTACTAAAACATATGCTTAGCATTTACTATATATTACTAAAAACATGCTAAACATGTACTACATATTACTAAAATATATATTTAACATGTATTATATATTACTTAAATATATGCTAAACATGTACTCCATGTAACTAAAACATTTGTACTTAAAATATGTGTCGAAAATGTTTGCAAAAATAGGGAATTCCTGTCACTATTGAATAAACAAGCAGAAACGTCCACTTCTGATTAATCAAACATGTATTAAACGAGGAAATGTCACCTATATATATATATATATATATATATATATATATATATATATATATATATATATATATATATATACTAGAAAAAGTACCCGTCGTTGACTGAGTTCAAAAACAGCCTACAGAAAATGGACTCTGATTTATGAAAGTATGATAAGTTATGAACAGGAAGGGTTGTAAAGAGATAGCTTCGAATTTGGGGTATCAATACCAAAGCAAAATGTGATGAAAGTAAAAATAAAATAGATAAACCCCATAATTTATTATACCATACCTGTTCACACTGAAACACTTATCACAATATTCTGTGGATCTATATTAAAAAACCTTCTTAAACTTTGTGACATATCTTCATTCTATGGAGGTCAGGTGCGAACGAACACCCCATAATTTTATCATACCATATTTCTTCAAACTGAAGCATGATTATCAAAGTATACTAACGCAGATAGATATGAAAAGTCTTTATTAAAGTTTGTGCCTATTTCCATTCTATGGAGGCCAAGCGCGAACGCAGACCCCGCAATTTTATTATACCATCCCTATTTAAGTAAAACATACTTATCAAAGTATTCTTATGTACATTTATATAAAAAAAACACTTGTAAACTTTGTTTTTATTTTAAAATTTTTTATTTCCATACTTTGTGGACCAGGCGCGAACGCAGACCCCACAATTTTAATGAACCACTGTTCATAGGAGCCTATTCGTGAACACACACACACACACACATTCAGCTTTATATTATAGAAGAAGATATATATATATATATATATATAATGAAAACAAAGAGAAGTTATGCAATGGTAAACGTAAAACTAATATAAATAACAGTATTTACTCGTATATATAGAAAATTTAATTCCAGCCGAATTAAAAAAGCTCAGTAGGCAATAGAGAGTAGGGCATATTATAAGAGAAATTAAAAGAGGAGTTTTATGCAAGCTGAAATATTATACACAGTTTGTTTTTTATGTATAATTTTTTATATATTCAACATTTTTTCACTTTTTTATTTGGCAACTTATAACTACAATAAATTGCTGTATCACTTAATGCCTTAACTAGCAAATTCTAGCATTGTTACAAATATAATTTGCGTATATCTTTATGTCCTCTGACAAGAAGAATAACAAGAATAACATTCTTTGAAACTCCGCGGAATAAGGGATTTGTAAATAGTTTCTTGGAGTATTCAGTCGAACAATAAAATAAATTTTGATTATAAAGTATAACTTACAGTTTTAATTTTCTTTCTCCCTTATATATATATATATATATATATATATATATATATATATATATATATATATATATATATATATGAGAGAGAAAGAAAATTAAAACTGTAACTTATACTTTATAATCAAAATTTATTTTGATGTTCGACTGAATACTCCAAGAAACTATATATATATATATATATATATATATATATATATATATATATATATATATATATATATATACTGGCAGTAAGTTATTATTCAAGGACATCTGATTGAAAACTACAGGGATATCCAGAAAAATCGGACAAAAAATTATTCTGTCGTGTTCAATTAGATATGCTTGAATGTGTGTGTGTGTATATATATATATATATATATATATATATATATATATGTGTGTGGGGGGGTGTATGTGCACGTGTGAGGATGTTTAACTTATATCAAATGCAGCACATTTATAGTTTTTGTTTATGTTTTAAAGATTAATGTAATCGGTAGGCTTATTGGATTTGTGCTTCAATCATTCTTGCGTAGTAATTTCTTCTTTTGATGTAAAGCTTCCGCGAAAACAAATAGTTTAGCATACAAATTAGACAATGTCAATTTGAATATATTTCATCTGTTTCATATGAAGCGCTTATTTAGATGATAGGAAATGGGAAAAATATCATGATCTAAAGAAATAATAATATAATCAGATAAATTGTCGCTATATCGGTTGAGATATTTGTGAGGTGCCCTTTTAGAAGTTCCAATTTGGGAAGAAGATGTTTTGGAAGAGTTGATTTTAGGGAGATATTTTTTACCGGAAACGCTTTTTAGGTTTATACTCCAATGTTAGAGAGCGATAGAAATCTTGACTAATGAAAACAAACAAAACCAGTAATCAAACGCATAAATTCACAAAAGAGATGCGTTATGTTTAGAAATTGAAGTTTACATAGGAAAACCTTCAATGTTTGTGATATTTTTAGAGTCTTTGTAAAACAAGAAGAATTCTTTAGCTGAGATATCAAAGAAGTCTAATCGATAATGTAGGAACCATTAATTATTCGTCGGTCTGAAAAATCGTAATCAAATCTTCCTCACTGAGTTACACAAATTATATTGTATTAAAAGTTATTAATAAGAGTCAATAATGCTCATTTGTGTTCATTGTTGAAAGAAAGTTCAGTGAGAAAAGTAAAAAAATATTTAAATGAATAAGTTTATGCATTTGTTTTTGATAAATAGAAGATAATGAGAAAAAAGTAATGATCTGTGTATGTGTGGGTGCATTAGTGCCAACGATCGTATGGTTATGACTGTATGTATGCGTTGTTGTGATAGCTACCTCAGGCCCGACATGAAAGATGGGAGGGGCTGAGACAAAATAGGTGTTAGCTCTGTCGTGGATTTTTGTTTTATATGTATTTATATGTATAAATTCAAATAAATGCATCTAATTCGCTTACAATGTTTTTGTCATTTGTCATAATTTTTATTAATTCAGGCGAGTGCATATACGCCGGACTAGTTTCTAGTATAAATTTTAATTTTTACGAATGATCTGACAACGGAAACATGCGTAGCATTTCGCGTTTTATTTTTTTACTAGCACGAAGACCAGGTGTTACCCGGGCTTGAATAACTATCAACAAATGTTCGGAACTTCTAATACTTTATTATCATCGAAATAAGTGAAATCGACAATTTTCAATCAAATCTATTAACTGTCTCCTCTACTCGGGGACCCTCCACTGTTCACCGGGAGGAAGCTTCACATGCTCCCCGTAGTGACTACATCCACAATACATTGTAGTTTAAATTGCACTATAGAGAATCTACTAAAATTATTTTATATAATTGCTTGAATTAAGGTTTAAAATGCAAAAGTCAAGTATCATGGTCCAATTGTGCTCTAAACAGAAACACCCATTTCGAACTTGTGGTGTTAAGCTGCATAAGGTTATTAACTTTCGCTAAAATCGGACTGTTCCTGTTTTAATTGGATTTTTCATGTGTCGATATTGATCTGAATCAATTAAATACAAAACCTATCGAAGAACACTCCAAGACACATAAAGTACATTTGTGTGAAATTTCCAAAAAATCGGCCCAGCCGTTTTGAATTCCTTACGTAACAAACTGACAGACACAGACACACACGCACGCGCGTGCTCTTTGTATATATGTAAATTTGTTTTATTAATATTAGTTACATCTAAAAAAAAAAAACTTTCGCAAAAATAACAGATCGCCTAAGAAGTTTGATCTGATGTTCGGCTGACTTGAGTGACCCAGAGCAAACTCAGCAGGTTCTTTTGAATAACGATGATGAAACGGCGCTCTAAGAGTTGTTAATTCATAGTGTGGTACGAGATAGATAAACATCGACGTCTGAGCAAGTTCAGTGAAAAACAAGTATCATTTCAGTATCTTACTTTCAGCTGTTGAAGATTGTTGTTGTTGTTGTTGTTGTTGACCATACTTTATTAATTTCGTATGAATCAAATGATTATTGTTAGTATTTGTTTCGTCGATATCTTGTTGTTGTTGTTGTTGTTGCTGCTGTTGTTGTTGTTAAATTCTTTCTAGAATGTCGGATATTTACGGAAGAGTCAACGTAAAGTTTTCCAACATCCTAACTAGTATTCTTTCTGTAGAACGAACTGGATTCGAACTTTGCACACCAATATTATCAGTTCGTATTGTTAACCTCTTCGGCACTGTTACCTCCCTGTAGTTTTGTTTACCTTACAACGGTGGATTGCACTCCCAATACTCTGCACCTACCAAACCTAGTGATAACATAACTTTACTTCAAGCAGACTTCCATAGTTGTTAGCGAATTAAAAATACATTATCTGTTCATTGTTTAATAGTCGATGAATTACTTAAATGCGTTTATGACAAATTGCATCATACAGCTTCATATTACGTAACACTAAGAATGATCATTTTTCGCGCACGCTTCCTCCGGAGATACGATTTCAAGACGACGTGAAACATTTTCACACAGTCACGAGTGACATATATTTTTGGTACTTTTGCAGCATAAGGAATATGTTATCGCCAGAATCTTCCTGGCGATTTACAGAAAATACCCAAGGGTTCCGAACAAAAGCTGTCATGATTTTTTTCTATTTTTTCCGAAGACGCTGTCCAATTTTTTTCTATGAAAAATGTATTATTTCCCACAGTACGAAGCAAACTCGATGCAAAGTCAATTGAAAAAGGAAAACAATTTCCACGAAAAATTAATACAAAATCGAAAACAGTTTCAATGGGAAATAATTAAAAAATTAACACAATAATCTTGAATAATTATCTGATAATTGTTACGTAACTTAAAAAAACATTGACATCTAAATAAAGTAGAAAACATATATTGTAACGTAAGCTTCATGAATAATTATATACTTTTTGAATAATCAACAACTGATCACAATTTTTATGCGGTTTTCTTTTAGATTTTTATGATTTTTTTAATAATAAACCAATGATAACAAATAAATGCTTTCTTATGATTTTTTGTATTAGAGGCAAGGCACTCAGCGTTTTGGGATGTTGAAGCGCTCTCTCTCTCTCTCTCTCTCTCTCTCTCTCTCTGTCTCTCTCTGCCCTCCCTTCAGCTATTATTACGAGGCCACTCTTCTTCGATTTTGACCATTTCTCAATATAAAAACACTCGTTTTGACGATTATTACATGACGGAAACCACTGACACCCTCCAATTACTGTCCCTATTCAGCATCTTCACGTTATGGAAGAATAAAACTATGTTGTTTCCAGTTTAAGAGAAAGAGAGCAGACCTGTTGGAAACGATGAAAAGTGCAACAGTAATAAAACGAGAACTGAAATTTATCTGAAATGAATCTAAAATGCGGATGCGCTATCTGAAAAAGAACTTCTGATTGTGGCACACGCAACTAATGAAAACTAATATTTCGGTATTGGTAGAAAACGATGAAAGCAGTGATTATCAGATGTTAGATAATGTTTTCGAGATGTGGAACAGCATAAGTGGACAACAAATTGAAAATAGAACTATCAAGACATGAATGAATATAAATAACAAAATTTATATGATTATAACCTTAAACACCTGTTCCGTTAAAAATACAATGTTACGGATTTCGAACAAATCACCCACACGGTGAACATAAACAGCATTTTATTTCACAATAAAATGCTAATTAATAAACGGATATCAATTTTATAACTTAATTTGCATTTTTAAATAATTACACTAAACAACCAAAAATATGTGTCTGTGTTTATATGTATATATATATGCAGGTACGACTAGGTGCGCATGCATGTATATATATATATGTATATATACATATTTATATATATATATCAATGAATCATTACAATAAAGTTTCTCTTTAATAATTATCACAAAGTTGTCGACCTCTAAATAGTTTAATTTAAACATACCAACCGTCTTCATAAGAACGCAGAAAATAAATTAAAACTTGAACAAAATTCAAAATCTATATATTATACTAATATCCGTGTTCGCTTCGGTCGTTATCATGCTGACGATCCCTTAAAAGGAAAAAGGAATATTCCACATGGCTAATAAACAGCTGAGTTTAATAAAAAAAAAATGGTGTCGCTGTGAGATAAATCTTAGCCACATTCTGATTGGATGATGAGAACACTAACTATATTGTGATTGGATAAAATAATCTTGCTTACCAATGAAAACTAAAATAAAGGCTTAAATACTTAAATAATGTACGTATTAACGTTTATTCATAAAAACTTATAGAAAGAAATATAGAAATAAAACTCAAATGGTTTAGATGAGGATCCTATTGTGTAAATTTTAAATGAATGTAAACGATTCTTTTTAAAATTTAAAATTATTATTTGTTTGTAAATAAAATTAAATTAGAAGAAAAATAATTTGTATGTTACTGCGCGATTTTTAATAGTATTTACAAGTTATTTTTCCTTTTTTTCGTGTATACATTTGTTTATTTTAAGATTTTATAAATACTTTTTATTATTTATTTATTTTTGGATTAGGGTTTTGACAATGCATGTACTTATGAAGATAAATGACCGTACGAGTTTTCTTTTTATTATTAAATTCAATTTTTATGGTATCTTTTGTTTATTAAATTGCTAGGTGAAACTACAGATTAGTTTAAAAAAAAAAAGAAGAAAAACACCCACTCCCTTCCCAAGTAAAAAATGGATTTCGAAATAACGTTATTATTTTAGCAAGGTCTTTTCTCTGCAAGAGTACCATTTTTTTATTTAAATAAACATCACAATTTCTCTCATTGCTTTTTTGTTTGTTTGAATAATTCTGATTAATTTCCCCTTTTCTTGGTGTAACAAGGCCAAAGATTCCGTGTTTCACATGTCCAGCTAGACAAGTGAACTAGAATGCTTGAGTTTAAACTTTAATCATAGCCAAAAAATTGACAGTTTAAATACTTCTAAAATCTCCTCCAAATTACGAAGTAAACATGTTTTCCCCATTATTATTGTAGACAACAATGCCTGGCGCTGACTGATTAACAGAATTTGGCAGTTTAAATACTTCGATATCTCCTAACTAAAACTGTTAGGTGAAAGTACAACATAGTTACAAAATACCCTCTCCTCTCCATGGTAGGAATGGCTTTCTAAATAACGATTTCAGTGCGGTAACAGAGATGCATTGGTATCATCTTTTTTATTTTAGATTATTTACTCAAATTTGATGGACTATTTTTTTATTCGTAGTGATGGATCGTGTTTTTCATTTTTTACATATTTTAAAAATAATTAAATAAAACAAAATCTTTTTCTTCGAAGTAAAAAGTCCATAGCTTACTTAATTACTAAAGCAAAAAAGAAAACCGTTGATTTTACAACCAGCTTTTTTTGTGAGGGGTAAGGCTGATAGTTAGACCCTAAAAATTAAATTAATCCATAAAAAACTGGCAAGACTGGAGACGAGGTGGCTAAATACTCTCGATCCCTATATCTCATAAAAGGAACCAAATTTTCCAATCACCGTTATGTTCCTATTTACTTGCCTTCTCACAGGGGTAGAGTTAGACACAAGGTCGGTTTTTAATGTGGGGGAAATCCAGCTCCCCAAAAAGGGGCATTCTGGATAGGAACAAAAATAAAAATTGCCTCTGTTTAGAAGGATTTCTCCTCCACTGATTGAGGTCAGAAAAGATGAAGTGTAGTATCGAAACAGATACTACACTGTGATCTTGCCAAATGCCAACAATATATAAACAATGATATCGGTCAGAAGTTCTTTTTCAAAAATAAACAGCATAAACAAAATTTTAAAAAGGCACTTTAATTATTTTAGACCATATATACAAAACTTTCTTTTTATTTTAAACAATATAAAAAGAACTTTTATTTATTTTAGATAAACAATAAAACTTTGTTTTTTTTATTTTTAATTTTAAACAATATAAACGGAACTATTCTCTCAATGACCGATTATTTATCTCGTATTTATTGAAAATTGAATCACGTGTTTTTTTTATAAACGATTTAAATTATAATGTAATTATACACGTGTATTTTCTGTTTTTTTGGGGTTTTTTTTTGTATTTTGTTAGAGCCTCGAGTTACCGCATATCATTATAAGAAGAGAAATAGATAATGCAGATGCACATACAGTAGTTGACTGGATGAATTTCATCCGTGATGCTTGCGAAGATCTCCTCAATCATCCTATCATGCTGAGTGGGAGAGACGAAAAAACAATAAGCTAAAAGAACGTGGCTCGAACCTGTGTAATATTGACTCCACCTCTAAATTCCACAATTTACTTTTTTACGTTAATCTCATCAATTACAAACTTTCAGATCAAAAAAATACAAAAATAATTATGAATTTTATTGTCTGGTTTCAATTTTCAATTATAACGTTCTACAAAATTAAATACGTATTTTGTGACCATCACCGAGAAAGATATTGTGACTCGATGAGATTAACGTGAAAAAAGAAAAAGTGTAAATTGCGGAATTTAGAGTGGAGCTCAATTTCCTAAACGACCTAAATAACGACTCGTAATAAATATTTACTTCCAAAGTTTTTTTTCCGTTTAACTTATTTCAATCTGATATAAATTATTACGTCATGTTGAAATTAGTACAAATTCCAACGCAACTCAGGTGAAAACATTATTACTTCTAAAGTGTCACGTCGAAATATTTACAATCGTAGGGTGCTTTTGTTTATTTTTTAAACCTACGCATTTTAGGTGAAAACATTATTACTTTATTAAGTGGCATGTCAAAATAAGTAAAATCATATATTGCTTTTGTTGATTAGGGATCTTTTAAATCTATTCATTTCAGGTGAAAACATTATTACCTTATATGTTAAGTTTATAATTAGTAAAAATTCAAAATCATTTTAGGTGATAACATAATCTGTAATATAAATTTTACCTGTCTCTTTAAATGTATGTATGTATGTTTGTATGTCTACCTAAAACATTCAACAGAGGCGATGGATTTTCACGAGATCGGTATTATCCTGAAGCCCAACCCTTCGGATTAAAATATCGAAAAATTAGCCAAAAACATTAATTCCTTCACTCTCAACTGGGCACATTTCTACAGGGAGGGGTCGCTTTTTTCGCCGAAATTGGAAAAACTCATCGCCTCTTTTCGATTGTCTAGCCTTAATTTAAACCTATGTCACTTCCGGTTTGGCGATAGGCGCAACAGCTAACGCGCCACGTTTTTTCCACCTTCTTTTCCTCCTGCGCGGTACGGTTTCAAGCTTGCCTGCCTACTACAACTTTTTTCTTTTTTTTTTGCGCCCGCAGTTTTTCTCTTTTTTTGTTATTTTTGCTCAACCAACACCCTTACACACATCTCCACGTTCTGTTCTGCCCTCGCGTCACGGGTTCGAGCCTGCCAGCCTACTACAACTTTTTTCTTTTTTTTTGCTCAACACACACCTCCAAACACCCGGGCAACGCCGGGCAACGCCGGGCATCCAGGCTAGTCTATAATATAAATCTAACCTGTTTTTTTTTAACTGTATGTATGAGTGTATGTATGCATGTATGTATGTATGTCTCTCAAAAACTTTCGACACAGGTTACGGATTTTTACAAGATCGGTATCATTTTGAATGTTGACCCTTCGGACGACAAATATCGAATAATTGGCCAAAAATATTAATTCCTTCATGCTCAACTAGGCACATTTCTACAAGGAGGGATCACTTTTTTCTCCGAAATTTTCGAAAATCATCTCGTCTTTTCGATTGTCTAGCCTCAATTTGAACCTACGTCATTCTGGTTTGGCGATGAGCACAGCAACTAATGCTTCACGTTTTTTTTCACATTCTTTTCCTCCTACGCGGTACGGGTTCGAGCCTTCTTGCTTACTAACACTTTTTTGCGCTCGCAATTCTTTTTATTTTGTTCAACCAACACCCTTACACACATCTCCACTTTCTTTTCCGTCTTCGTGTCACGGGTTCGAACCTGTCTCCTTATTACAACATTTTTTTGGACAACACACACCTACAAACACCTGGTCTAATCTCATTGTAATAGCTTGATTATTTGATAAGATGTTTCTTTACTGATGTGTACTATTTAAAAAAAATATTCAACTACCTTCGAATTTCCACAGGTTCTTCTCGTAATTTATAAATACTCGAAAAGCATAAATAAAAAATAATATTAAATATTAACACAAGTCCTACATTATTAAGTTTTAAAGAATAATAGAGTTTAAAACAATAAAATTAACTTCAGGGCCTTTTTAATTTTACAAAACCGTTCACACTGCAAGTATAGAATAAAAAATACATACAAATTGTATAAATATAAAGTTTGTTTCACCGTTATATGTCTTAATTCGATTCAGTTAGTGTCTATCCGTTACATCCCTGCATTAGATTGTCTTCTATAAATTACCTTTATATACACACTAGACAACACTTGAAGAAAATACAGTAATTTTTTACAATAAAATGTATTTCTATTAAAACAATGAACTAATCAAATCACTAATTTATTCTCGGATATTATGTTAGTGACATTTTTGTCCGTATTATTTGCACTTTTTCAGACATTCCTAACTTGATTGATCAGAACGTTTCTGCCGGGGTAACCTCCGATATCTATCTTTTCGAACTTGGGTATCTTTGTGCCCAGCTTGCTAACCTATACTGAATTTAAGTTAACCCTTTATTTAATCCACGAATTTAACCTGTCATCATTCCCTCAGCATGTAAAAGATCAATTTTATTATCGTTTATTAAACTGTCAGAAAACCATCACTTAGAAATGATTTTTAATTAATGATGCTATCTGTGGCGTCACGTGCTTGTAACGCTATAGCTTGAGCAGAACGCTGGTGGTTCATCGTTGTGGCTTGCCCCAAGATATTCAGCTCACATATCAAGTTAATTGCTATGATATCTAAAAGTCCTGATTACATTAGCCATACATCGACTAGTAATAATCAGGGAGGGTATGTGTGTGCTTTTGGCTGAATAATAAATGAGGCAATAACCGCTCGAAAATAACAAATAAGTAATTATGTAGGTAAAAGATAGAGCAAAAGAAGAAAAATAATTGAGGTTTCGATTGATGTGTGTGTTTTGGGATTTCGTAATAGACTGGACGCGCTGACCGGCGAGAGTGAACTCATTGATTGTTTTGGTTAAAGATTTATTTTCAATTTACGAGCAAAAGGGGAAATGTTAATTCACTTCGAGATTCGATTGATGTGTGCGTTTGGGGTTACGTAATAAACTGGACGCATTATCCGGTGGGAGTGAGCTCATTGATTGTTTTGGTTGGAGATTTATTCTAAAATTATTTATTCAAGGTTATTTTTACACAAAAAAAGGAAATGTTAGATTTTGATTGATGTCAAAATAAATTGTCAACTCAAAAGAGTTGATCTTTTTGCCTTGGCTGATGAACTCAGATGCGGATCCATATTCGTCCTTGAAAAGCTCGAGTCGGGCCAGTGGTCTGTTGACCACTCGTTTTTCAGCGAGAATCAATGTAACAAGAGTTGATTGATCGATCGAAGAGGAGATCGCAACCCTATTCGACCACTCTCAGGATAAATAGCAATACAGAGCTGTTTTCGGCAATTTTGAGATAGTAATTTCGAAACTCAGGGGACAGTTTTCGTCCAGGAAATCGAGAGAGAGACAGAGAGAGAAAGACAGAGAGAGAGAGGAAGAAAGAGAGCGAAAAGGGAGTCTATTAGAGAACTTGAGGGAGAAGTTTCATTAAGGAATTCAAGGGAGAAGTTTTCAGCAGAGGAAAAGAGTTCGTAAGTGAATTCGGTGTAATTCAGTTCGAAAATTTGTAGGAAAGTCGATTTGGCGTAAGCAGACCGGTTCCGCATAAAATATTCGGAGAATAATTCCGTGAAATAGCAATATCAGCTTCAAAGCATTTCGTTGAGCTTTGTATTAGCCCGATAAGTCTCCACTTAAAGAATCTATCTCGTTCTTTTTAATATTACATCCAAATAAATAAATGATGATATTTTTCTTTATCTGTTTTTCTTGGCCAAAAGGCCAATGAGTTAGCAAAAGTGATATTTTTTTGATTAGGCATACTTAAATATATGAAAAAACTCTATAAATATATATAGGGCATCAAAGTATAGCTTTATTTTTTTTTCATAAATAATTCATATATTATATTTCTCTTAGTGTCTGTCTGTCTATCTATTGTCTTTTCTTAGAAACTACTAGGCAAATCTGGTTGAAATTTTGTATGGACGTGTGTTATGTGTAACAAATCAAGTATTTTGCTATCCGTTAGATGTATAGTGATTAAAAAGCATTAGTATTTTATGCAAAAATGAGTCCAAATCAAACTATATTAAACCATTAATTTGGCATAACGTAGTCATTCTAAATCAATGCGTTATCATTTTTGCCCGTTTTAACGGTCTAGTGTTTTAATATTTGGGATGTAATTTTTCAGAATTTATTTCAATTGTGTTAACATACACTTAATTTTATAATAGATGGTAATATAAAAAGTTTTCTTATTTCCAGAAAAATGGTGAATGAAATGTTGTCAATTTGAATATACAATGATGCATATTTTAAAGTAAAACTTAGTTTAATAAATAAATGTACGGCTATACATTACGAATAGGTAGAACTACGGCTAATTTTTATTTTGCCTATTGGATTATTTTTTTATCGATATGAATTTAACATTGGAATGTACAGGTTGACACCAAAGCTCACTCATGAAATACTTAATACAACTTACAATTCTTTTTGCAATTCAACCACATTTAGTAAACATAAACTTCAGTCTATGCTTTACTTTTCCAATCAAGTTTCAATTATGAATATTTTATATCCTTTTTCCCTTAGCCGCCTTTGATAATCTGGATCTGGATACAACATGCGAAGTTGTCAACCATGACACACGCCCCCTTAATAATGCTCTCTTTTTTTTTTATTGCAGTCGCCTGCTTCAGTTTAGGACTACTCTAGAATTATTTTTGCTAGATATTATGTTTGATATAAACTTGCAGATATCAATCAATACTTCCCCGGCCCTGGTCCTTCGGTGCCTGGGCAACAAGTGTCAGGCAAAGACCATATGTGGAGGGCAACCCCACATATAAGATCTTGTTCAATGTAGGGGCAACCCTTCATACCAATTGTCACTATCCAGCTCCCCTACTCCCCGAGGAGTTGGTCCCCATTTCCCCATTACTACTCACTTTAAAAATCGGCCTTGTGACTAATTTGTTATGTGAGGGAGCAAATAAATAGCCTTACAGATATCAATCATAAGCTCCAGTGAGTTTGAACCCCTTTCTAGTTCATACACACAAACACACACACACACACACACACACACACACACACACACACACACACACACACACACACACATATATATATATATATATATATATATATATATATATATAATGATCACTAAATCAATCTCGCACATCATTTTAAAACCAATGAAACTGAGACTGTTGAAATTTCATAATTGATACATGATGGGCAGGCCAGGCACAGGCAACTGCTTATTTGAATCGAATATGGTTAGATTGAAGAAAGGATAGTTAACTATATTAGCAATTCTATAGGGTTGTATTTTGGTGCCTCTTTTTTTTACATGGTGGTCACCACTTATCAAGGCCCGGATAAGGATTATTGCGTGTACAGTAATCAATGGGATAGTACCGTAGTAATCGTTAATATTGGAGATTTGATAACGTGTTTTACTTAAGGGGGCGGTTCATCAGGAATTTGTTTATGTTGGACTTGAAGACAACCAAGTTGTAGTCAGGTGGGAAACAGGCAAACGAAAGAGAGTTCCACAGGCGTGCACTTGTAAGAAAGAAGCTTTATTCATGGAATCTACGTTTCGATTTAGGCACAGATAACCAGCGGGGAAAATTATTGACGTTGGTTTCAGCTAGACGGGTGTTTATTGTGAAAGATTGTATATCCTCGTTAAGGAAGAGTTTTCGATAAATAAATCCATATGAAATAGAATAAAACCGTTAAAATAAGACAGATATACTAAGTATCATTGTTATTAAACTTTATTTATTTATTTATTTTTACATGGAGGTCACCACTTATCAAGGCCCGAACGCCACTCAGGGATAAGGGTTATTGCGTGTGCAGTAATCAATGAGATAGTATTGTAGTAATCATTAGTATTGGGGGTTTTGATAGAGTGTCTTAAGGAGTTCGTTTATGTTGGACTTGAAGACGTCCAAGTTGTAGTCAGGTGGGAAACAGGCAAACGGCAGAGAGTTCCACAATCGTGCACTTCTGAGAAAGAAGCTCTGCTCATGGAATCTACGTTTGGATTTAGGCACAGATAAAGAGTGGAGAAAATTGTTGACAGTAGTTTCAGCCAGACGGGTGTTTCTCGTGAAAGATTGGTGAGGGGGGGGACGAGGGATTGGAGTTCAGACGAGAACCTGCCATGGAAATAACGATAAAACAAAGACAGGCTTGCAACGTCTCTTCTGTGGGAGAGAGGTTGCAGGGAAGAGAAAAGAGCATCCCCCACTAAACCACAAAGTTTATTTTGTTCTCTATCAAGGCAGGATAGGTTGTTTTAGCAGCTCCTGCCCAAATGTGGTAGCAGTACTCCATCCTTGGACGTACTTGGCTTTTATACAGGTAGAGAATTGCATCAGTAGTGAGATATCTTCTGGAGCGGTAGAAAGATCCCACCATTTTCCCAGCGTCCTTGGCAACAGATTTGATGCACGTGTTCCATTTAAGATCAGGAGTAAAGGTCAAACCCAGAAGCTTGTCAAAACATGGAGCCTCTTCAAAACGAGAGCCATCCATTTCAATTGATGCCAGATGGGATCAGAGCGTTGATGATGTAAAGATAGAAGCTTGGTTTTAGATGCATTAAAAGTGACCAGCCACCTCTTCCCCCATTGTACCACGTGCTCAAGATAAGAGGAGAGAGAATTAGAGAGAATTTTGTCATTTACGGCCTTTGATGTGTTGCCGTAGATGGTCGTGTCATCAGCGTAGATGTCAACGAATGATTTAAGTATGTGTTTTGGGAGATCATTGATGTAGATCAAGAAGAGAGACGGACCCCTGGGGGACTCCAGCATTAATATTGTGGGCCTCTGATTTCTGCCCATCAACCACTACTCTTATGAACCTATCGGAGAGAAATGATATAATAATTGAGAAAACATTTCCAGTAATACCGTAGCTGGAAATCTTGTGGAGTAGGCCCTTATGCCATACCTTATCGAAGGCTTTCGATATGTTAAGAGCAATTGCCCTGAAAAGGAAACCTTTGTCAAGAGATTCACTAATCCTATGTGATATAACTGTTAGCACACCCGCTGTAGATCTTGCAGAGCGGAAACCATATTGCATGTCACTAAGATGCGATTCGATTTAAAAATTCATATCTGCGGAAACGTTTTGTCTTGTGTGCATGTGTGTTTCAATATAATTTTATAATGAAATATATTATTAATACTAAATTTATATTAAAATGTACCTTAAATAGTACAATTAAACATAAAAGTAAAAATCGTGAAGTCAATATATACTATGAGTAAGAGATTGTGTTAGCAATAGTAATTTGATGAATTCGATATGAAGCAAAGCTAAATGCTTTAGCATTTCATAAACCAAACATAGTTGAGCTTATCAAGATATAAATAACCATTTGTTACCGCACGAAGAAAATATATATACGGATTGACATTAAGTTCGATTTTTATTCTGGTCTATTTGTTTTCGCGGACGCTGTACATCAAAGAAGAAATTACTACGCAAGAATGATTAACTCAACCAAAAATCCAATATGGCTGCCGATTACTTCAATCTCAAAGAATGCGACAAACGGAAATGGCAAACTCAAGTAAATAAACAGCGTTGTCCATGATAGCTTCCGTTCTGTTTTTACTGGAAGAGCAATTTGACCCGTGTGCAATATATATATATATATATATATATATATATATATATATATATATATATATATATATATATTATTTTAACTAAATATTAACAATAATTTTATATCTACATAGATTAGTTTCATGCTTACGTAATCATCGGTGTAAGAAGTGCTAATTACTATTGATTAGGAGATTTGAACTCACTCACAGTCACATTTGACTTGACAGATTACAATTCTACCTAAGACGATTAACAAAAGAATTGGGGAAATAAGATGTATGTAAATATTAAGTCAGCGGGCATACATAGTTAACAGCCAGAGAGTATTCAACGACCAAAACTTGAAATGTTTTATTTGCGCTAAACTTTGGCGCTTTTTCTCAATTATCTAAAGAGGGCACGATTTTAATTTTAAAGGGTTTCATACTAGCTGTATATATCCGTTTTTGCGAGGTTCAAAAATATTGGGGGTGGGGTGGAGTCACATATTATTTTAAGATACGCCGAATATCTGAACTTCTTACGATTTATATGAAAGTGAATCACATGTTGGATACATGAAAACATAAAGTACATCAATTATCATCTATGAAAATTTAACGGGAAATAGCTTAAAACGGAAATAACTCTCACATCTTAAATAAGATAAGTTACTTCCGTTCTTAAAGGCAACTGACGTAGGCTAATAATAATTGAAAATAAATTAAATATGAATTCAAAATAAATGAAAACAAAAACAAATTTATTAACATTTCTGAATAGAATAATTAAAATAATTTTATTATAACAAACAATAACATGAAGCTAATTATTAAAATAGATTTTTTATGTAATTTGCAAATAAGATTACTCCTTGAATATAGACTTCCTTTTGAATAAAGAGTATATATAGAAATCATGCTGGAATCGAGTTTCGAATGAAAATTAATTCGTTAAAAAGTGTATCTTTTTACATGTTAATCAACTAGTGAACAAGCAAACAAGAATACGAGTTTATTTTAGTAGACTTTCAAATAAATATTATTTTTATGCTTACAGACGCTAGTATATCATGCTTACGGAATCATCGGCATAGGAAGTGATAATCAATGCCGGACGGAAGAATCGAACGTAGTCACAAAATCACCGTTGAATTCGTAGGTTAGCATGTTACATCAAGGCCACAGGCAATTAACACAAGAACTGACAGAAATTAAGAGCCAAGTAAGGAGGCATACATAGTAAATAATCAGAGAGTATTCAACGATCTGAATCTAACACACACACACATTTATATGTATATATATGTGAGTGTGCATGTGTGTGTTTGTGTATGTTTATGTGTGTGTACTAGTACAAATATACATCTTTAACTATACTTCTCGAATATCACTGTACATAAAAGCCAAACGATACAAGTCCTCTACTTAACGGTAAAACATGTTAGTTTTTATCATTAGAAAAATTGATGTGAAAGATTAAAAAAGAAAATCCTCCAACAATAAAAAAATTAATGAAATTTTTGACATTTAATAATCATTAACAAATAAAGGTTTTTATTGCATTAAAAAGAAACCTAAAACATATTTAATGTCACTTCAAGTTCTTTGTCCTTTTCCATTTCAAAGACGAAAGATGCCAGACTGACTCATCTCAAATATACAGACAATTACAACGAAAGATGCATTTTTTATATTTATAGTCGACAATCATTGACCAATTTAAGAGAAAGGTAAAACCTTAACGGTTTGAATATACAATAAAATAATGCAGATTAAAACTTATCAAGAAATGTATTATTTATTACATTCAAATTTAGGATTTTCCTATCATTAATTGTGTTTCGTTTGTATTTTTAAGGTGTTATCCCTGGAAAAGTGATTTGAGATTATTTAGTTTGTAAAAAGAATGCATTTAACTGGCTTTAAAATCAATAAGTTTTAGAATATTATCGTCTGCTACAGAATTTGTGCAAATACGAATTATGTAATAGAACCGCTGACGCATATGTAGCAGCAGCATAACATGTATGTAATTAACCAAGCCGGCGAGCGAGGTGATGTCACAGCGGAGAAAGAGAAGTGAAAGAAGAGCGGAGAGAAAACAAGAAATCACGTGGTCGACCAGAAGAATAGGAAGCACGAGTCAGTGCGTAAGGATATTAAAAAAAAGACGCAATAGGAACGTTGAACAAAAAATTGTCGCAAAAATGGGCGAGCTACAAACATTGCAGCGGAAAGAAAAAGAGAGATTAATAAAACCTGCATAGTAGGACAGCGAGGCGACCACGGGCCAGCGTAAGAGATGTGAAAACTGCTTGTTGATAGGACCAACAAACACCAATGACTGTTCAACTTTGAACAAAAGATGGTCGGACGACTGTGTGTGTCGGACGAGTCGCAGACATAACACCGATAAAAAAACTCACGCGGCGTCCGCTGGAGTGGAGCACACATGTCGAAATAGCTGAAATATTTTTTTTAATCCACAAAACATACCAAGGGTAAAATGTAAACGTGAAACGAGAATTTACATACGCAATATATATATATATATATATATATATATATATATATATATATATATATATATATATATATTGAAGTGAAAGGCCAGAGTTAAAATGGAGTAAAATAGATGTGATAAATGGATCAAATTTAGAAAACAAATCTGAAGCTTAGCAGGGATTAGCAATATGAATTCAACACTAGAAACACAATCTTTGAAATAAAGTTGGAGGACTAATAAATACTGGTTTTAGATCAATAAAACTTGAACACTCCTAGATTAGTAAATAATATTTTTGTTTTAAATTAAAAAACCAGGGCGACCTTCACCTTCATCGGAGGAAAATATAGTGGAGTTACATAGAATATTAATAAATAAAATACTTATAAATAGAATATTTATAAATAGAATATTTATAAATAGAATATTTATAAATAGGATGTTTATACTTGGAAAAGAATTTAAGCACTTAAATCCTGAATTGAAATTAATGAAATAAGAAGTAAAAAAAAAAAGAAAATTAGAGCCAACAGCAACCTCAGAAAATCATGCCTTGTTGCACACTTAGTTTAAAACTTTTAAAATAAATCAGAATCCCAATAGAGATGTACATAATAAACTTAAAATTTGAACATGTTAGCCTAAAATTAAACAGGGCTGATTAACTAATAAATAAATAATAACACCATAATAGGAATTGATTAACATAGAAAATGGCAAAAGGATTAAAATTTTAACAAATAGAGTTACCTCCCCTACAACGTCGAAATTAACAAATAACTGTAAATCAAAATAGATTGGAACGAAAGAAAAAAGATTTAATCAAAGATTTTAAATGCAAACTAAGCTAGCATTGAATAAAGAGTAACACTAACCCTCTTTTCCTTCTATAATAAATTTAAACCACAACCGATTTTTGAAATTACACAAATAAGTATGTCGATATAATTGAAAATCGCCAATATAAATATTAGATACGAAACGAACACATAATCAAAACAATACGGTAGGAACGTAGAATATCAAGTCTGGAATCGGAAAAAATTAAATAAATAACTTAGAGAAAAATAATAATAACCTAAATTAAATGAACATAGGAAATTGGTTACAAGGATGCATAAATAATCGATTGAAACATTTAAATATAGAAATACGAAAATAGGTAGGCATAAAAAAAATCCATAACAAACGGAAAACGGAAAAAACCTACGAAGGAAGAAATGTAGGTATTTTTTATTATATAGTTTTCCTTAAAAGGAAAATGAATCCCATATTATTCATTTAAAAAAGTGTTTTTCTCAACGTCTGCAGAGAGGCTGTTCTTGTGACTATTTTCAAACGCTATAACAATGAAAATACACTACTTGTTGCGATCAATCCAATCTTTGTTGTCTCGATTTTGTTAAAACAATATATGAATGCTCGATTACAAAAATTTTGAAGCTTACAAATTAAGTCACTTACTTACTTAAATACCGACTTAAAATTTACTGGTATATGAACAATTATCGAATTCCTAATCACATAAACATAGTCAAATTAGGAATATTATAAATAATATATATATATATATATATATGTGTGTGTGTGTGTGTGTGTGTGTGTGTGTGTGTGTATGTCGATGACTACAAATATATTTTAAGCCTCTACCCAAGAGGGGCTCTTTGGGTAGAGCACTGTCGTAAATAATCTCACCCGCTACTTAATTGGCTGAAAATGCGAAGCTCGTTGTTTGTTTATTTACGAATAGACGATTTGAGCACTGTAAAAGTGGTGGCGGGTGTCTATTTAAATAGACATTCCGACGAGTTATTTACGGGTATCGATTCCATGGTCGAGTGGGAGAACCGCCGATTGTCAACACGTCGATTCTAGGTTCAATCCTTGGCTTGGGAGAGATGCTGGTCTAGCGGCACTGATGATGATACAACGAAACAGTACTGTATCTCGATGACTATATATATATATATATATATATATATATATATATTTTTATAAAGTAATAGGGTTCGTGTGTTTCTGTCTGTGTGTACAGCTCTCCATCATCAACGAAATATAAAGGAGGTAAGAGGGTAGATCTCTCCTGGTAGAGAAACATTAGAACCCATTTTAGGATGTTTCTGTTATAAGAGACATAAGAATCTTTCCCTAATTTCTTTATATACTATTCTACAAACCACCCCCATATCGAATGACTTATGCTCATTTGCATATCACATTATATTAAATCTCTTTAACTAATTACCTCGACCTTATTACATATTGAAAATATTCTAATCATTTCAACTGTACTATTTACAAAATCTATTTAACATTTAATCTATCTATCTATATATCACATTATATTAAATCTCTTTAACTAATTACCTCGACCTATATATCTATAAAAACAGATGTGTGTGCCACAGACGATTTCTGATTGGTTAATCCAATAATCACATCTCCTAAAAAACAATCGTTTCTACGCTCTTACCTTTACCATAAAATATTATGGATTTATTTATTGTCCATCTTGGAAGGGTTTAATTTTTTAATAACTTGTTATTTACAAATTAAAAAAATACGAAACTATTATACGAAACTAAACTACACGAAACGCACACACACGTTCACTACCGTCACGTTGTTATGGCAACCAAACCCGCTGACTTACATAAACAGTAAACACACTCAGTAAATGTGATTTTCTTCATTTTCTCATTTCACTCGTGGTCTTAAATTCATTTCGGGTTTGTATTACTGTACACATAGATTCGAATAAGTTGCCAAAAAACAAATATATAACAAATAAATGTTATCAAAGGCAAGATAAATTACTTTTCTACCAAACTAGATATATTTTTCGTGTTTTTATTCAATTTAACATGTTTATTCAGCTCGAAAAGCATACAGTGTTTACCGATGTATTGGAAAATTCAAGATGGCGGCCGATTCTCTCTTTAACACGGTAAGTTTGGAAAAAGGTGTAATAAATAAAAAAACCGGTTAAAATACTGTTAAAAACTCGCTCAATATATGTTACCGTGACATAGGTTGACATATATTCGGCGGGTTTTTAATAGTATTTTGTATAGTTTTTTATTTATAACACCTTTTCCCAAACTTACGGTGTTAAAGAATGTGTGAGACGCCATCTTGAATTTTCCAACACATCGGTAAACACTGTATTCTTTTCGAGCTGAATAAACATGTTCAATTGAATAAAAACACGAAAAATATATCCAGTTTTTATCGGTTTTTTACCTTCTCTGCAGAAGTACAAAAAAAAAACAAAAAAAAACGGAAGGTACTTTTACAGAATGTTAAACTAACCCTAACCGATGTTTTATGTTTAGTTTAGGAAAAGTCAGAAGAAACAAAAGTCATTATTGCATGAAATATACGTATTTAGTTGAAGTATTGTTTATGTCAATTCTTTCGAAGAAATTTAGCAAGAATACCTGTAAACCAGGAAATCGGTAAAATGTCATCATGGATGAATACTTGTCTATTATAATTTCTACCCTTGACAAAAACTTAGCCATAACAAAAGAGATTTATTGTTCAGATTGTTTTTGAGATTGATTTCTAAAAAGATATTTTATAAATAAAATCGACTTTAAAATTAAAGACTTAAATTACAATAATTGAATTTAAACATTCTTATTTCAATATTTGGCACATAACACCTGCAAAAATGATCACAATGTCAGGATTTCATTTTATTTCAGAATCGATGGCAAATTGTGTAGATTGATATCTCATTATATTAAATACTAATATTTAACATTAGTTTATCATTTAAGCCGATAAAAGCCCTTTTTTCTTTTCGAGTCATAAAAGGATTTGGAGTTTCCTAATCAACCTTTCGGATGCAGTTGCACGCTCTCAAAATAACTAAAGTGTTGGCTTTAAAAAAATTGGTTCATTAAAACTAAACAGGTTTAGTTTTAATAAAAAAAAAAAAAATTTAAAAAAAATCACTTTGGTAATTAGATATGTCGTATGGTTATCCCTAATCGCTGAATAAAACCGCTAACGAGTTGAATGATTACGACATAAAATTAAACTCGGGTTCCTGAAACGGAAACTTCGTTTGTTTTTGTTTTTTTCTGATCAATATATTCACATTGTTATTTTGTTTTCATTTTCAATCATTCGAACAGTTTTCTTTTTCAAGTAATCCAAGTTACAAAATTCCCACTGTTTACTATGCTAAAATCACAATGACTAATGTATACCTATTAACCCTTATCCTTGAGTGGCCTCTGGGCCTTGATAAGTGGTGACACCCATGTAAAAAAAAAATCACTCGAACAGTTTTCTTTTTATAATGTACAGTTTTAAAAGTTTAAAAACTATATAGTTTTTACTTCAGGAAAATTAATGGGTCAGTTTTTACGATGTGCCCTGTTAAAATACTGTTAAAAACTCGCTCAATATATGTTACCGTGACATAGGTTGACATATATTCGGTGGGGTTTTTAATAGTATTTTGTATAGTTTTTTATTTATAACACCTTTTCCCAAACTTACGGTGTTAAAGAGGGTGTGAGACGCCATCTTGAATTTTCCAACACATCGGTAAACAGTGTATGTTTTTCGAGCTGAATAAATATATTACATTGAATAAAAACACAAAAAATATATCCAGTTAGGTAGAAAAGTAACTTATCTTGCCTTTGATAACATTTATTTATATATTTGTTTTTGACTATTTTTTCGAATCTATGTGTACAGTAATACAAACCCACGATATGAATACTCACGTTGTTATATATATATATATATATATATATATATATATATATATATATATATATATATAAATGAGATTATAGCAGTTAAAAATCATTTTTAAAACACACACACACCTTTTTCAAAGTGATCAGAAATCGTATAAAAGTAAAAAGGGTAAATTTTTACTTACTTTCCAACTTAATCACCTTTAACGTGACTTTTACAGTTTTTTTTTTAAATGGAATTCATTTACCGATACAAAAGAAATGATAAGTAAATAAATCCATAAATAAATATTATAAATGGTTTATTTTAATACTTGCCAAGATGCGGAGGAAAATGAATGAAGGGGGAGGGGAATAAAATAAAAACATTTTGGAAACAGAGTAAGTTTGAAAGAATTGCTTTGCACAGAAAGAAATTAATGAAAAAATAAAATTAAATTTCTTTTCTTTCTTGATTTTTTTTTAGTTTTTTATGAAAAAGGAAGTCAAAATTAAGACTATAAAAAACAATTTTTATTAAGAGCGAACCTCAGTCGTCAGGTCTGTAAAAAAAGACGTGGAATAATAAATGTTTTCTAATACAAATTGTTTTTACTTATGTGTTCATTTGTCTCTTTGAAGTTCGTTTGTTTAACATATCGGTTTGCAATATACTTTTGTCATTCTGTCAGACTCAAATTTTAAATCTATATATCTATAAAAGTGAAAGTGTGTGTGTGTGTGTGTGTGTGTGTCTGTGTACATTTCCCTACGAAATAACTCTGTCAATTTTTAGTCTACAGACTCGAAATTTGATATACAGGGTACTGAGATTTGGAAAAATCTATGTGATCGGTTTTTAGCCAGAAATTTGGCGATTAAGGGGTCAAAGTTCAACGATTTGAGCTTTGAGAACTCTACCAAACTTCTCCGACAATTTTGGGTCTACACACTTGAAATTTTAGATATAGCTTCCGTGGACATGGATCTAACTTAATAACTTGATTTGAGCCCAAAACAATAAATTTTCAGGGGTCATAATAGGGGTCAAAGTTTAAAAAATTACCCCCTTTTTTTTGCTCAGCATACACCTCCAAACACCCGGGCAACGCCGGGCACCCATGCTAGTATATATATATATATATATATATATATATATATACTGGATGGTTGCATTTAAATGACCAAAGAACGGCATCAGTTGACAGCTATAATATTTTTGCACTACAAAGATAGTGATTATTCCCATTTATGAGATATGTGTCAATATATTCCACCGGAAGAAGGTAAATTTATAGAAATCGGAGAACACAACGATAAAAAAGCTATTAAAATAGCATTAAACAACATTGTAAATGCATTTCGAAACCTACGATCCTTAATTCTACAAATTTGTTTTCCAGGCAACACTGGGTGCAGCGACTGAAAAATCAATGTTTTTCAATCTCAAAAGAGGGAAAATCGAATTGGAAAAAAAGAAAACATTATTTGCCGCCAATAACTTTGCCAGCCGAAAGCAAGTTAATTCTTGCGAAAGATGCAAGAGAGCGAGAGAGAGAGAGAGAGAGAGAGAGAGAGAGAGAGAGAGAGAGAAACAAAATAGGCGTAAAAGTTTTATATATATATATATATATATATATATATATATATATATATATATATATATATATATATATTAGTCAAATATATCCGCGTCAAAATTATTTTCTTCCCGTTCTTTTCTTTTGCTACCACTAAATGCCGCGTCGGACAAAATGGCGACTGCAAAAACAAAGCCGGCGATCTTAATAGGAAATCCGAAAAAATCAATCTCGTTTGCAAGGAATAAATGGCCAGATTCTGAAACGAAGAGCAGGACAATAAAATAGTAGATTATTCAAATAACGATATCCATCTATTTGTTTCTATAAAACTTCTGTATTGATATCTTGCTTTAAGATAGTTTGCACTTTTATGTTGAACAAAATCATTATTTTCTTGTCTTTTATGATGGCTGGATGGAATACGGAAGCTGAAGTATAGATAAACCAAGTTATTAATTATTAATCTTATAAAGTTTTACCAGACCAAAATCTTTAGACTAGTATATCTGCAAAGAGTTTTTGTCTTTATTTGTCTTGATTTTTGAATACATATATTAAAAACGTAAATTTATTCTATACATACACGCACAGACACAACCACACGCACGCACACGCACGCACACACACAAACACACACATACATATATATATATATGTATGTATGTATGTATGTATGTATGTATGTGTATGTTTGTGTATATATATATATGTATGTATGTGTGTATTTGTGTGTGTGAGTGTGGTTGTGTCTGTGTCTGTGCGTGTATGTATAGAATAAATTTACGTTGTTTTAAACAAATATGGAAGACCTGAAAATCAACTTTTTGCTAAATTTTTGTGTAAACTTTTCAAGAGTAAAAGATAAAAGATAGCATGGTAAGAGAAAATAGATGACTTGAAATTAAAATTAAAATTAAAATTATATATATATATATATATATATATAATATGGATTTAAATATAGATGAAAAGAGAATAAGCAAATATACATATAAGTATGATCACATATATGAACATATTTATATAAATAGATGTACACGATGAGATGCATGTCAATTTGCCTTGTTTGGAGTAAAAAGGAATGCATATATATATATATATATGCACATACATACATATATATATATATATATATATATATATATATATATATATATATATATATATATATATATATGAAGACAGACAAAAAAATTCCTATGGAAGTAATTTGTAAAAAAAATATTTCTATAGAGTTAGAAAAAACTTTTATAAGTTTAATAAAAGTTTAAAATTTAGGGTCATATATACATATTGCCGCAATGAAACAACGCCGCAGCCCACACAAGCATGGAACCTGTAGACCAGTATCCTAGACTCGAGTTTCGTACTCATTTGGGTTCATCAGTTGCACATATCTGAACAAGAAACCGGACTCTGCCACTTGAACCATCTCGACACACAGAGGAAAGTCTATTGACTAACACAGATCAAGTAACCTCGCAAAGTTCGTGTGTGAAATTTACTTACTTCTTCGTAACAAAGAGTGTGGTCATCCAAGTACTAAAACCTCATGCTGAGTTCTCACAAATAGGATTTTACACCTGCTAGGACGATGCCTTCTAATTAGAGTTTATTGCTATATATATGTGAATGGTTCAGATTGCAGGGCAATCGGTGTAAAAAAGGACTCAAGGCAAAAATGTTCAACAGACTAGCTAGAACAATTAAAGAAACCAAATAAATTGATGATGAAAATAAAAATAAAATAAATTACAATGTTTATTAAGCCATGTAAGATTGAAAAAGTATTATAATAAAGGAAAAAAAACCGTAACCATGGATTTTGAAAAGAAGGCTCTTATATAAGGTGGCCCATAAGCAACTTTACATTTTAAAAATTAAATAACTTTTTTTCTCTTAACATATTTTATTTTCTCTTTTCATAATTATAAAACAGAATCTTTGGAAATTTTGGTATGGATAAGTTAACAACTGAACAACGAGTGAAAATAATTGAATTTTACTTTGAAAATGGGCGATCAATTGCTACAGCGCAAAGATCTTATATACGCCATTTCAATGTTCGACACCCCCTAGTAGGTCGGCAATAATGAACTTAGTGACGCATTTTCAAGAGCCGGGCTCTGTAAATGATGGGACTAGACGTGAACGAGGTCTCTCAGTACGTAAAATTGAAAATACTGAAGATGTGAGGAGTAGCATTAAAGAGAACCCAACCATATCCACTTGAAGGCGTTCTCAAGAACTTGCTATCTCACGGTATTCTCTACAACATATTCAAAGAGATTTGTTTATGTATCCTTACAAAGTTCAATTGGTGCAATCTTTACAACTACTAGACTTTCAGGAACGACTAAATTACGCTGCCATGTTTCAAGAAATTGCAAGAAATGAGAATGAGTTTATTCACAAATTAATGATGAAAGATGAGGCTCATTTCCATTTGAATGGGTCAATAAGCAAAATACCAGGTTCTTAAATCCACGGCAATTTCACGCGAGTCCAATGCATCCAGTTACAGCCACAACATGGTGTGGAGTAATCTCAGAAAGAGTTACTGTTCCCTTCTTCTTTGAAGATGTGAATGAAAATGCCGTGACTGTAACTGTTGAGAGATATGTATGTTACAAGCTCAGTTAGTGAACATGCCAGGGTATTAGTGGTAACAAAATGGAGCAACTGCACATACAGCTAAAGCCACAGTACAGTTGTTAACTGTGGTGCTTCAGGATGGGAAAATCTCTCAAAATTCTGATTTTGAATGGTTTCCACGTTCATCTGATTTGGCCTTGTGAATATCTTAAATACACAATGCAAACAAATAAGCCTCGAGCAATCCGAAAACTTAAGGCAAGCAGATAATAGGAAATTATTTCCTTACAACCTCCAATGCTAGGAACTGTCATGGAAAACAGCTTTAAAAAAGCTTGACTTTGCGAGGCCGAGAATGGAGGCTACTTAAGAGACATTATCTTTTGAAAGTTAAAGCAAATTTCCCCACTTTAAACAGTGTAATAAAAAGAGAATTAATTAAATTAAATACAGTCATTTAAGAAAAAGTTGTTTCATTTTCAAACTGTAAAGTGACTCATGAGCCACCTTATATATATATATATATATATATATATATATATATATATATACATATATATATATATATATATATATATATTAATTTCATAACCTTTGACATCCAAAATTATTATCAATCAATTTCTCCGATCCTTTTAAATAAGGCTCTAATCTGTGCCAAAAGAAATTCTGACTTAACGATTTTAGAAATTAAATTAATTCTCCTAGCGAGAAAGTCCCTTATACAATTTAACAATAAGTTTTTGACTAGAAAGGACACTCCTGATAATTTTGACATCTTGATGGGTGTTTCTGACTCTGCAGAAGTTACGGATTTAGTGGGGTTCTTCTTACTGAAAGAACTTAAATACCACTTTAAACATATCCAAGGGGAGGGGGCTTTATAGAGACGATGCCCTTTTCACTACAACAGCCAGGCCAAGAGAGTACAACATAATCATCATAATTATGGAGCCGAACAAAAAAACTTCAAATTTTCTAGACATTACACTTAATCTTAACACAGTCTTACGCTTTTATACGTCCATAAATCCTCTAACCACCCCAACTCAATTATAAAATCTATAGTACCATCCGTCTCTAGAAGAAGTTCTACTCTTTCTGCCGATAAAAAAACTTTTAATTGAAATGCTATTTTCTTCAACAATGCCTTAGGGAACTTAGGATACAACGAAAAGATTAAATACAAACATTATGCTCCTCCTGCTGTTCGCCTTAAATCTGTAATCACACACAATATGATTCGCAAGAAACCAGTTCAAAAAACAAGATCTGCCGCTATCAATAGCAATGAACCAGTCTACACATATAATCCAAACCAAAATACCCATCATAATATCTGTAAACTACCTACGCATCAGGAGAAAGAAAAATATTTGGTTTAATCCTCCATTTAGCGTAAATATCCAAACTAATATACCTAAGGAATACTTCAACACTGTAAAAAAAACTCTTTCAAATACCCACACAGATATAGTTCTATTTTCAATAAAAACTCAATAAGGATTTCTTATTCTTCTATGCCTAATTTAGCACAAGGAATCTTAACATCAAATAACAAAGACATTAAATCAGCCCCAAAAATCCCTTTCCCAATTAAACCCAAAACTAATTGTAATTGTAATAACAAACATCTTTGCCCACTCAATAGTGATTGCATCCATAAAGATGTTATGTTAATGCGCAATTACAGAGCTCCACGCAATCCTCCCATAAGAGACATTAATATTTTGTCTTCTAGTTATCCCTCTTCCCATCCTCCATCTGATATACCTACTAATCCAATATACCACTCAAGCAGCTCCTCCATCTACAATCATACAGCTAGCAATAATAATGATAATGATAATGATAATGAGAATAATAATATTCCTCCTAACAGCCATCCTAATACTAACAACACTCATTACCCCCTCCAAAACAGTCCTCGTACAATCATTGTCCCGCCCTTTGTTCAACACAATGAACAAAATCCAAACTATTTCCTTAATACAAATCAGCAAATTAATATTTATTTCAGACCTCGAGCTTTTAATAAAGTGCATACATATATTGAAGCTACTTTAACATTAATTAAGAAAAGAATATCAAACCACATTTCTTCTTTTAACAACCAAAATTCTAATAATAACCAAGGAACTTCTCTAACCACTTTATTAAAAAACTTAATTCTAACAATACCCCTTTCTCAATCAAATGGACTATCCTAAAAAGGTTAAGTCTTATACTCCATGCTCTAAGTCATGTCTCCTCTGCAAAACTATAATAACTTCCCCTCAAAGTAGCAATATAATAAACTCTAAAAACGAACTTATTTATTTCTGCAAACATAAGTCCAAATTGAATTATGGTAAATTTGAAATTACATAGCTATTAATTTAACCTTCCAGATATACATTTTTTTCTATAACATTATCGTTTTTCCTACATGCTTTTGTAATATTTTATAACTTTATAATTTTTTATTGTAATTCTTTATTTCTTCTTTGTTTGGCCGATTTTTCGTCTGCAATTTCCGTTTTAGCGTTTAAATATTCCTATCTATCAAATATATTAATCTACGTACACATTTATATTCTGCATGTGTCTATATTTTACTATATGCATTTACTTGCATACTTACTTGCTTTATCCGGAATTTGCAGATACCGGCCATCCTTTTCCCTTTAAATTTTTTTTATTCATCTATTTACTTATATGTATGTATGTGAGTGTGTGTGGGAGTGTTTGTTGTGTATATATATGTATATGTGTAATTGTATGTATTCATATATAAGTATGTATGTATATTTGGTATCCTTTAATAGCTCCTTCTGATAATTTAATTCTTAAGAAATAACTCGTACATTTCAGTTGGCCCTTTCTCGCTTTTTGGCGTCTTTTAACGTCATCTTGTCTGGGCCATTTTGGCTTTTCTACTTTAAAATTAATTCAATTATCTTTCAATTTTTTTCTTTTTCTTCTTCTTCTTCATCATCTTCTTCCTCTTCAAGCTCATTTTTCTTAATCAAGCCTCGCCCCGAGAGTCGAGTTTTACATTTCTTACATGTTTTTTACGCACATTTTATCTTTCTTTTAATAATATTATTGGATTTCATTCTCGTTTCCTCGTATCTATTTGTGAATTATTCCACAGATTTCTGTCTTTTGGATTGCTTTGGATTATCTTCCAATTACGCGATTCCCTTGGAATTTACTTGCGCGAATGGAAATTTAACTAACTTTTTGGGATTCTGCATTTTTGGATTTTACCGTCATTGGATACTTTACCCTTCACCACACTATTCATTCACATGAAATCAATTTTTTATTCCCCCTATTCCCCCTGGTTTATTTTTGTTATCAAGTAAGATCTATGACTTACTTGTAGTTTCATCAAATACTTTTACAAGCAAAATCTGATCCCGCATTTTGCTAAATCCTACCCTGTGATGAGAAGGAAAGTATTTCTTCGAAACTCAGCGGATTAAGGACTATCCATTTATTTAGTGTTTCCTATTTAAAATTAAATATTATTTTAACTCTTTTTCAAAGTGCTTTAACATGTTTTATTAACTATTTGTTATATATATATATATGTGTGTGTGTGTGTGTGTGTGTGTGTGTACATATAACAAATTTCTTCCTTCTAAATAAATAACAAAATGGATAGAATAGTGAATGAAGTCTCATTCCCGAAATGAATTTTTTCATCCAATGATTTTAAATAGAATCAATTCACATTTAATGATCATTATTCTTAAATCTATTTTTTACCCTGGTTCATCAAACGAGGAGTTACATCTTATCCTCACTAAATTCTTAGGCAACTTTTCGAATTTGGCACCTTGGCCGATTGGAAGGAAAATTGAAGTTTGTGAAAAAAATGTCCTGTCTTTATTCGCCCTTATCATTTTCTCATTCGGAATATAAATACTTTCCGAAATATTCTTTATTATGGACGCATGTTGTGAAGACTTACGCATGCATAATTCCGAACCGTATAAAGAGACAATACTACTTATTGGCGCAAGGTACTAAAACTCTTCTTCTCTCTGTATTCTGTTTTTTTATTAAATATATATACCTCTATCTAGATGTCTATATCTAGTCTTTCTTAATGATGATTCGCATCTTCGTGACGAAGTATTCGAATTCATAAAGGGGCACTTGCAAACAACAAATGATTCAACTAAGAACTCGAATTCCTAAAAAAAAAAAAGCATACATGCAACAAAGCATTGGCAACAACAAACCCGTCTTCATTATAAGAAAGAAAATGGATAAACTCACACTCATATTTACACCCCGAAACAACCAAACAAAGAAGTGACAATCTAAAACGAACAAGATAGTTTCTTTAACAAACACTGCGTAATATAAGCCCTTCAATAAATGGTGTAAGTAAAACAATCGTTTTTGTCGCACAATAGTAAAATGTTTTCAAAACTGTACTTAAATAACATTTCCATTTAAATATGAGAAAATAAATCTGTAAGATTTTCTCTAATTAACTAGAGCTTTTTTTCTTTCCCCAGAAAGAAAGAAAGGCTAAGCTTCGTTTACAGAATTAAACCGCGATTATAGCGGATTTTAGAGATATTTTCTCGATTCAGTAAATTTCTTTCGTAAAAAATAAATCTACAATATATATAAATTCAAGGCCATTATCGCTCAGATCATGAAAGATCAGAAAACTGACGAAAGGTCTATTCAACTGTGGGAATTGATTTCTTTAGGTGTTTTCATTTGGCAAGATATTTTTGAAATGAACCGATTTCAAAGAAATATTTTTAGTGAAAAAGGTTTATAGAGTTTATGTGAGAAAACGAGAGATATGTTAAACAATAAACAAAAAAATAATGAGTTTAGAAGGCATACGTTCACAAAATAGTTATTTTTATATGTTTAAAATGAAAGTTTACAACACTAAGAAAACATGATGTTCGTGAATACTTTAGCATCCTTATAAAAACAAGGGGATTCTTTAGCTGAGATATCGGAGAAGTCAAAGTCGATAATTTAAGTGTCGTACTTTACACGGGTCAGAAAATCGTAATCCAAACTTCTCCGCTCAGTTCTAAATTATCTTCCATTAAAGGTTAATAAGAGTCAATGTTCATGGTTTTCATAATAGAAAGTAAGGCCAGTGAGAAGGACTG
This sequence comes from Euprymna scolopes, assembly GCF_053919585.1. NCBI lineage: Eukaryota > Metazoa > Mollusca > Cephalopoda > Sepiida > Sepiolidae > Euprymna > Euprymna scolopes. Next base: position 60,680,442 of record NC_136514.1, on the reverse strand, counting down.
GGAAAATTTCAGAATATGATTTTGTTATAAGCGACCAGACGGCAATAAGGAATTCAAGCTGTTTGTGTACGTGTGACAGTGCGAGTGTCGCGCTTTGTAAGTGTGAGTATGTGTAAGTTGACATGCCAGCAGGTTCAAACTCCGACAGGGACAGGGGTGTCGTCAAGGGCGCCAATCGGTGGATTCCAGCTCAGCTGATTTATTGTAGAAAAATCTGGCTTTTTAAGGAATCGAAGTGGCTCCCAGATGACCATTTCGAATAAATTCAGAAAGTTCGCTGATTGGTTCAAAATATAATTATTTGTTTTCAATCAGGATAGTATGTGCGCAGACAATGTGCGCATAAACGTGTTTAGTCATTTCATTTTGGAGGCCGATGTTTAAATATCGACTGCTACACAACAACAAGAACTATAAAACAACAGTTTCAGCAGCAACAAAGACTCCAAAACAATAGATTCAAACTGAAAACGACTATGGAAATCAAGAATTACTTCTCAAAAGCTTTATTAATAAATCACCACTGACAGCAACACGTTTTAACAGAATACGACATGAAAGATTATGGAGACTTTTACCTACGTTCCTTATGAAGACAAACATTCAACGCTTTCTTTAGAAGGCGTGAAGACTTGTTTCAAAGTTCATTCCGAAAAGCTGATGCGAAACATGGTCGACTAATTTGTGTTTTTACTTTTACTTTTCTGTTAGCGGATATACTACTAAATATATAACACATGTATTTCTTGTGTAGTTGAAATAGTGATTCAATTTATCTAGCTTAATATTTTGTACTCTCGTTTCGCATTTCTTTACTAGGATGATATACTCATTCATATTTAGGCAATAAAACAAAACTTATTTGGCCTCTAAGAAGTTGCATCGAGTTCCCGTTGGATCATCGAAGTTAAGCAGTACGTAATAACTGACGATTTGGAAATACCAGGTGCTATGTGTAGGAAGACATCGACGCATCCCTTCTAAGAATCGCAAAAAACGACCTCACGTTACCGGAATATACAGACTGTAGACTGCTTGTGAATTTAACATTCCCTTGACACTTTCGTCCTCCAGAAGTAATGGGTTCAACCTGCATTGGGTGAATGCTGTTAATCATCATCATCATCATCATCATCATCATCATCATCATCTGAGTTCACTCTGACTGCATACAGCTAAATAATGTAAATTATAGGTATTAATATGAATGTCCTCTTTAGTATTCCGATCAGTCGTCCGTTCTTTATCAATAAAATGTATGCTTTCAAATGGTAAGTGTGCCACTTTTATGGGCAAAAAGAACACCCGGACATATCTAAAATTTTATGAAGATCATTTTAAGAATATTTCTAACAAAAAACATTCAGTTATCCGACAATAGCAATATTTTATACTAGTTCTAACTTTTTTTATTTTTACTTCTTTCGCTCAAAACAAAGCAAATTGAGACTTGAAAAAAGGGATACTATTTTGATAACGTCAACAGGGAACTATGGGGAAATGAGCAGTGAGATGTCTAATCTCTCTACATTTAAGTTCCTACTGGTTTATACAGTCAGGGAAATAGAAAACACGAAGAAACATCTCAAAGTCTAGCAGTCCGAGAAAAGAAACTGTTAGGGTAGAAGTTTTCCAGTATCTAAGAGCCCCAACGATAAAGGGGAGGGGTTTTGCTAATTGTCGGGAATATGTACGCTGTGTGTGCACAAGCGCTATGAGTTCATCAGCGAGAATTCAATTAAAGAAATTGTAAAACAGGCACATGGGTGTGATATTGCGGCGATTGGACAGAGTTTGGATAATGCGGAACCTGTTAGATTTGAGACTCATTTATTGGACGCCGTTTAAAAGAGAGTAACTAGATGTAGATGCACCAGCCTTGATGTGACAACAATATTCCATACATGGTCAAATTCATATTAAACTAATCTAAAAAAACAAAATCAACCTGAATATTATGAGTGATATCTACAAAGTCTCTAGATATTGCACCAGGAATAGACACACTTACAGAATCGAGATTGCGGTACTTGAATTACTAGACGTAATTGTATAATCCACAAAGAATATTAGAACACTTTTTGGATAAACAATTCCTGCATTTTGATTCAGTGTTTCGCCAGTCTTTTGCCAAAAGAAGAAAGGTCCATTTTTTGCAGATATTATCGATCAAGAGCCTTGCTTTCTTACCAGACGGTCTTTCAGCGTATGCACACAGTTATACGCACGCAGACATTAAAAAACACACAACTCATTAACTTTTTCTCATTATTGCCCGTTCATCAAAAATAAATGTATAAACTTATTCATTTAAATACTCCATTTTCTCACTGAAGTTTCTGTCCGCAATGAAAACAAATTAATACAGAATCTTATAACTATTAATCAAATATAATTTCTGTAATCGAGTAAGAAAGATTTTTCAGATTCGTGTATAAAATTATCTACTCAGACTTCCTCGATATCTTATTGAAAGAATCCCATCTTGGTCTACAAACATTAAAACCTTTGTTTTCTTATTTATGAAAACTAATATTTTAACCATATGTATCAAATACCTCTTTTGTGATTTTATGCTTTAGAATTCATTAATTATACTTGTGTTGACTATCTAACATTTCTCTTACTCTTGACAGAATTCGTGCCAACTCCTCTTAACTTCAGCCGTAATTCACAACACTCTCAACGACCCTGCTATCTCAGCCGCCTCTCTTTTCTCTCTCTCTCTCTCTCTCTCACTTGACTGTCAAAAACTGAACCTGCCCTCCTCTCCAATTCATCCTTATTATTGCTGCTATTTCCCTCATATGTAAATTAATACCACATGTATATAAATAGTCCATATACAAACTCCTTTTCCAGATCCCGGTGCTTGATAAGGCAAACAAGTGCGCTGCAGCTTGTGTGAGTGGTATCTTCTATTGCAAATATGAAGTGAACTTTACCAGACACAGGAGACTTGTGGAAGCTATTTCGACAAGTTTCTTTAACAAATATGCATCAATTCATATCAAATAGAAATAAGCAAATCCACAATAAACAATAAAAATATCCTTCAAACTCATACGTGACCGACAAATCTACGGATAGAGACAATTATTATTCAGACGCATTGAAAATGAGATTTTTTTTATTTTTTTTATTATATTTTCACCCCAAACAAGGCAAATTGCCACTTTGGTGTAGGGGGCTACTATCAGGAGCAACAACTACCGGGATGCTATGTAGGGATTTGGGCAGCAAGATGTCGGTTCACGTTACACTTGAACTTCTGCACGTCAGTACTGTTGGGGAAGCAGGGACCTGGAATAGAATTCCAAAGTCTACCGGTTCTGGAGAAACAACTATTGGAGTAGAAAGATCTTTTACATCTAGGGATCTCTACAGTGTGGGGTAGAATTTAGCAGCCTGTCAGGTTTGTCGAGGGTGCTCACGTAGTGGGGACACAAGTGCTTGCAGTTCGTCAGGGCATTCATCACTAAAATACTTGTAGAAAAGGCAGAAGGATGCAACATTTCGTCGATGGGACAGAGGCTGAAGCTTAGATGCCAGTTCAGGGCCTATCAGGTTTGCGACTCTATTTTGAACCTTGTCAAGGAGCGAGAGATTAGTAGCAGATGCCCCAGCCCAAATGTGACAGCAATACTCCATACATGGGCGAATGGTGGCCTTATAGAGGTACAGGATACTTTCGGGTGTTAGTAGTTGTCTAGCACGGTAGAGACCGTCCAGCTTTCTTGCAGCGGCCCTGGCAATGCTTTCAATATAATTGTTCCAACTCATGTTTCCTGTGAACGTTAGGCCAAGGAGTTTGAAAAATGTACTCTAAGATAAAGAGTTGTTGGCCATTGCTATAGGTGGTAGAGAGGGTTTCTTGTAATTATTGAAGGAAACTAGTTTAGTCTTGGCGGCATTGAACGTGACCATCCATTTTTGTCCCCATTCCACTACAGATTTGAGGTATTCCTCTAGTGTTTCTGCCATTTCTTTAGAAATGTGTTCATTCGTCTTCCTGTCGTGCCTGTTATAGAGTGTAGTGTCATCAGCATATATACCCATCTCAGAGGGAATTTTGTCGGGGAGGTCATTTATGAATATCAGGAACAATAGAGGTCCAAGGATAGACCCCTTGGGCACTCCCGCATTTATATCATATTGTTTAGATGTACGACCGTCGAGGACAACCTGGATTTTTCTCTTATCTAAGAAGGATTTAATTATGTTAAGTATTCTACCAGTGATACCGTATGATTCAATTTTCCTGAGGAGACCCTCATGCCATACGCTGTCAAAAGCCTTAGATATATCTAGAGCTACCGCTCTGCCCTCCCCCGTATTGTCCAGTGAATGGTATATACGTTCAGAGATTACAGTTAGGATGTCTGCTGTGGAACGGGCTTGTCTAAATTCATATTGTTGGCCAGTCAGAAGTTTAGCATCTGTAAGGTGATGGTTAATTAAGGTCTCAAATATTTTGGCGAAAAGTGGGAGGAGGCTAATGGGGCGATAATTTAATGGGTCAGTCCTTTCGCCAGAATTCTTGAATACTGGTACAACAGAAGCAGTTTTCCAACAACCCGGAAAGCAAGCTTCATTAAGGCATTTGTTATAGAGTTTAGAGAGAACTGGAGCTACTTCGGCTGACCATTTTTTTAATAGCACAGCTGGGATGAGATCGGGTCCACATGCTTTTGATGTGTCAAGGTTTTTTATGATAGCATGCACCTGAGCAGGGGTGATTTTCAGATCATCTAGCGTGGCGTCTGTCCGCATAGGAAAGTTAGGTAGGGGGTGGTTGGAAGGGTCCAGTGTGGAGTTTGAGGCAAACCGACTGACAAGCATGTTAGCCTTCTTGGTTGCTGAGGAGACAACCTCGTCATTGCTGGTTAGTAGGGGAATTGTTGATTGCCATTATTTACTACACTGTTGTAGATTTTCCAGAAGTCTCGAGTTCCTAATTTTTGTGCTTCGATACGTTTTTTACGTTTACGTATATTCAATCCAATTCTAATTAAAAAGATTTTTGTGGAAAAAGAAACACGGTCACAGCACCTAAAATAACACGGAAATTGCGACCTGTAATATAAAAACGTTACAAGTATGAAATCTATTTATGCTGCCAAGACTAAACTAGTTTCATTCAATAATTACAAGAAACCCTCTCTACCACCCATAGCAATGGCCAACAACTCTTTATCTGAGAGTCCATCTTTCAAACTCCTTGGCCTAACGTTCACAGGAAACATGAGTTGGAACAATTACATTGAAGGCATTGCCAGGGCCGCCGCAAGAAAGGTGGGCTCTCTCTACCGTGCTAGAAAACTTCTAACACCCGAAAGTATCCTGTACCTCTATAAGGCCACCATTCGCCCATGTATGGAGTATTGCTGCCACATCTGGGCTGGTGCATCTGCTACTAGTCTCTCGCTCCTTGACAAGGTTCAAAATAGAGTCGCAAACCTGATAGGCCCTGAACTGGCATCTAAGCTTCAACCTCTGTCCCATCGACGAAATGTTACATCCCTCTGCCTTTTCTACAAGTATTTTAGTGATGAATGCTCTGACGAACTGCAATCACTTGTGCCCCCACTACGTGAGCACCCTCGACAAACCCGACAGGCTGCTAAATTCTACCCCACACTGTAGAGATCCTTAGATGCAAAAGATATTTTTACTCCAATAGTTTCTTCCCCAGAACCGGTAGACTTTGGAATTCCATTCCAGGTCCCTGCTTCCCCAACAGTACTGACGTGCAGAAGTTCAAGTGTAACGTGAACCGACATCTTGCTGCCCAAATCCCTACATAGTACCCCAGTAGTTGTTGCCCCGATAGTAGCCCCCCTACACCAAAGTGGCAATTTGCCTTGTTTGGGGTGAAAAATGTAATAAAAAAAAAAATTTTTTAAAAGTATTTGCATAACAATATTTTCACTTTTTATTTTTCGCTTCCACATAAATTTACACTATTCCGTGATTGACTCTACAATGAGGTTTGTTCTGTAGACTAACAGTTTATATCTATTTCTCTAACCCTAGTCTAACCCTAACATGACGCATATATAGACAGATATAAAAAAAATAGACCAAGTGTATGTGTACACACTGCGCATGAGTAGCGATGGCATTTTTATTTTTGAAATATTTATTTTGCATTAGTGGCGAACCTCTTCTAGAAAAACCTCGTAGGTCGATACCTGGATCAATCAATGGACGAACGGATCGACAAAGCATCGTAAAAAGATTCGTAGACACATCTGAAAACTATTTTTACTCTTGTATTGGTTGATATTTGTTTTATATTAATTGATTCCTTTTTATATTCAGTGATATCCATTTAATCAAATATAAGTTTAAAAAAAAACACATGAAATAACATCAACTATAAGATATTGATAATCTATATCTATTGAGTTTTTTTTTTATTACATATTCGTTCTGATTCGAGCTTATTCAACATTACGAGTTTTTACACGAATTAATAGCGCACATAAAATAGATCAACGTGATATTTGGTGGACGTGAATTCAATTGTTGTTAATGATTTTGGATTATCGTATTCTTATTTGGCTAACATTTTTTTTCATTATGAGAATAAAAATGTCTTTCAATTAATGTCTATTTTTTTCTGCACTTGGAGACATTTGTTTCTTCGTTGCTATGGTGATATCGTCTGCGTACTCCTACAGATTATTTTCAACGTCATTTCTGTCAAAACAAAATCTGCCTTGTTTTGTCATTCTGCATGAATTTTAGATAATAAATAGCAGGAAACCTGACGTTACCTGGAACTAAATGAGAAGCATTTCTTATGTTTTCACTTAAGCGTGTATAAACTTTATACAACCGTTGCATCGTGGTCGAAGCGAGGTTTTTGTATGCGGATTCAAAACCACTCGAGCACTGATGTTTATCTATAAAATAGTTTGGTGCTTCTCAGTACAATGGGGTTTATTTCAAATAAAACAATAATATATTATGTCTTTACGTGCCATGTCGAAATTAGTATGAATTCCAAAAATTTGAAAAAAATGATCCAGTAGAAAATATAATTAATCAAATTTATTTTTCTGAAAATAGCTCCATATCCAAACACACTTAATATAATACGTTAGAAAGAATTTTCAAGGTCACAAACTAGCCAAGGATAAATGTTATATTTCAACCCAGAAAACATCAATTCTTTCTCGCTTGTCAGAAACATGAAATATGAAGATTAACAGACAAAATAACGGAAGCCAGAATGGTAAGGTTATAGAGTTTTATCGTATGCCTTAATGTGAAAGAGTTCTTAAAATCCAGGAGAGATTACTGTAATTTATCATTTTGACTTATCCCTCTTGCTTTCCTTGCTTTCAATAAAAATCCACTATTTCTAAATAGAAAATGTTGAATCGCTAGTATCTCTTATTTTTTGTAAAACGTAGATCTAGAACATCTTGGAATTTATACTAATTTCGACATGGCACGTAAGTACGTAATTGTGTTTTTACATGAAATTTAATTACTTAAAATTCTATTACAAGCAAGCACCAGGAAGAATAGGAACAGAAATAATCTGAACGACAGGCCATTTTCGTACGCATGAGAAAGAAAAACAGACAGCCAGATAGATGGATAGCTCATCTCGTTACATTAAGTTAGATTGTGTATGCACGCACCTCCATTAAAAATAGCACCCCGAACAAATTTTTTCTTCTTGTAGTTTCGCCAGTCATGCATATATATATATATATATATATATATATATATATATATATATATATATATATATATATATATATATAAGACACAGATTAAAATCCGATGAAAATCCTGATAGATATTACTAGAGCTAAATCTATAAGAAAAAGGCGAAAATGATAACTACAGCCAGATTTTCAGGGTGATCCTAGCCAAAATGGAAAAGCTCAATATTTAAAAAAAGAGCAATATATAAATTTAGTTGTCAAATTTAAATTCTGAAAATCAAAATATAGACACATATATTCGAGTTAAGAATTTATTGTTTGACAAAAGGAATATATAGAAGGGGTTATATTAATTTCCTTAATCCATGGATTTTCAATAATGGCTCATTAGAGGAAATGATATCTGATATACTGTGCCAACTTCAAAAAAAAAAAGAATCTGGATTGCATATACCAAAACGCATTCAACACACCAACGAATACGGCCACCCCGTATACCTCTCGGAATATCAATAAGGAGCAACCACACATTTTGTTATATGAGATTACTACCTTCTCCTCAGGACCAATATTCCGCCTACTTGGAAATTACCCCGGAGGACATTATACTCCTTCCGATAATGGACTGCCCAGGTTGTATGAAATTCCCATTGTTATTTTCATATGACTATCATTCACCACCAAAAAATTATTTTTAATATTTGTGCTGAAAAGCAAAATACGTGTCTATTCACAGCTGAACATTTTGTTAACCGCATTTCATTTCCTCTGATGATATATATACACTACTGTACCGGAGTTGTACGGTGGAATTATGCTCTCTACACTATCTATAACAAAAAAAAATTAGACTACGGTTGTTATTGGGAGACACTGCATGCCTTATAAAATAGCGGGCACTGGCGCCTGTGACCAAAATGAATGTACCGTTCTGAAGAAACAACATTAGTATCTATAAACCCATTCTTAACATGGGAATTTGATTATGTGCTATGATTATTCCGTGTTTTCACCTAACGTGTCTACAGACCTGAACAATGGTTCCCATAGTCTTTAAATTTTTCCTTTTAACTTTGTCGCAATTTTTCGGCGATTATCATAGAGTTTCAGATTAAAAAAGAAATTTAAGGTAGTATATTAAATGACTGTAATAGTCCGGAATCAATTTATAATGATATCTTTTGCAAATGGAACACACTCATTTTCCACGGTATTTTGGTAATGTGAAAGCTAAGCGTGTACTCTATGATAAGCGGCGTAGAAATTTTCGAAAAATTGAAAAGAAAAAATCTAAATGCTTGTGGCAGCATTAACAATGATAGTGACCAAAAAGTGGGTCTTCATTGTAGTAGAACGTTATATTTCCAAATTTAAACCTCTAAGCGCTGATAATAGTCTGTAAAATTTATAAATAAGTGACAAATAAAAAAGTAAATGGTAGGGGCAGCATTCTTCAGATCCATTAATTTTTAAAAAAATTATTTTGCAATCTGAAAGATATGTGAGTTTTAAAGGTTATAAAAAGGTAAACGTGTCCAATAGCTGACTATTGGATTGCCACACGCTTCTAAATATTTGAAGCTAAATCTTTGAGAAAAAGGCGAAAATGATAACTACAGCCAGATTTTCACAAACAAAAAAATCAAACCATTATCACCACACAAACGGTCATGCCAGGTATATAAAATCAGGAGTAGGTTCTTTGATATGAGATGGGAGCATTCGAAATAAATCTATTTGTTTAGAGCACAATTAAAATATGATACTTGACTTTTGCATTTTAAACTTTAATTTATGCCATTATATATAAAAAATAATTTTATAAAATCAACAGTAGGTTTTCTAAAGTGCAATATTTACTACAATTTATTGTGGACTAAATTACTGCGTCGAGGTATGTGAAACTTCCTCCCGGTGCACCGCGATGGATCCTCAACTAGAGCAGGCAATCAATAGGGTTGATTGAAAAATGGGCGATTTCACCGATTTCGATGACAATAAAAATATAGGAGTGTGGAACATTTGTTGATCATCATTCAATCCCGAGCAACATCACTCTCTGCTAGTGTTATATTAAATAAATGTTAAACACGTTATATCTTATGAATATAATATATGTTTAATAACATAATAGTGCGACGTTTTAACATCATTTTACAAATCGTTGTTCTTTTTTTCTAGATTCTGGAGCCACTCGAAATCCAATATTGATACATAAAAAGGTTTATAGGAAAAAGAGTAAACAGAAGATGGACAAGTAACTTTCATCTCGCTGAGAGGAAAAAAAGCAGACATATTGAAAGATAGACACATATATCGCTGTGCTATTCTGTATTTAGTTAAATTGTCTGCACTCTTTTCCATTCCACCTGGGACAATCTTTACCGCTTAAACTATTGCCCAATCAATTACCAATCAATTACCAATCAATTTCCCGCTTAAACTATTACCCAATAACGAGATAGGCAATCTTCATTTGAATGTCAGGTGGTTTGCGACTTCATCTGGTTTCAACTCTGACATTTAAGGTTGCTAAAACTTTACAATTCAAACACGGTAATCGTTATGTAGCAAACCATACGCCATTTCTCACTGTTCTTCTAATACTATATTACTGTCTTTTCTAACTGAACGCACGACCACAGCCCGTTTAGCCCGTAAAATAGTCGAGAGAAGTTGACCTTTTTTGAAAACTTATATAAATGCCTAGTACATATGTTTTTAATGGCTTTTAAATATGGTTTTTAATTTTCTATTTGAGTTTTTCAGTGGGCCCTGACCTCATAGATAATCTCACACACTTTATAAGCGGGAACAGGATCTATCCTCTTTTCATGTTAGTCCTTAATAGTATTTATAAAAATACTGAGATTAGCAACATCGAACCTGAGGGAGAGGACACAAAGAAAGGGTGTGGTTTGCTCAGTCGAACAGTATGCTAGGGAAGCTCGTAACAATGTCTATGACTACCATATTTAGGTTTAAAGTGCCTTGAATTAAAATTCAAATTGGATGTGGATTTAAAATCTTCAACCACTCTCCTCACATGGCCAGTTGCACATTCATATTTTACTAAATATATTTGATTTGAATTTGTTAATATCCTTTGTAACACAAGTGTTTTTATTATTATATTTGAACGGTTGTGTGCTCTTTATTTCTTTCTTAGTTTTATTCTCTTCATCTTAAACGAGGCATATTGCAACCTTGACGTAAGGGTAACTATTCGGGATCATGTCTAGCGGGATTGTTGAAAAGTGAGTAGCGATACGTCTGTTCACATTATATTTAACTTTCTGCAGGTTAATGTAGTCCCGGAAGCAAGTAAACGAAAGGAAATTCTAAAGTCTAGAATGAAACTATAATAATGGAAGTTATTTCAGCATCTAAAAACCTGTTTCCTGTCGCCCTTTACGTTTGTTTTCGACAAGCAACTTATTTGAGAATATATATATTCAAAATTCTTACTTGAGAGACATCGACTTGGGTTATAGTTTAGTTAGACGACCACGTCCCTTGTTTGAGACGAAATAGGCCCGTTCCATAGTCGGATTTTGCCGTGGTTTTCCCGATCTGTATTAGTTAATAGACTTTCTTGCGTGTGTGACGGAATTGCCCAGGTGGCAGAGTGATCGCCTTGCATGCAAGGGACTCGGGTTTCGAATCCCGAGTTCGGATATGTCTAACTGATGAGCCTAAATGAGGGTGAAACTCGAGTCTTAAACTGTTAGTTTGTTGGCTGCTATAACTCATCACCTTAGTAGCAACATCATTACAATCGCAGCATCTTTAGAGGAAATAGTTCCTAATTTTTCCCCTAAATATAAAGTTCTCCTACTGCCCCAGCATATATCGGGGGAAATATACACATTCTACAGATATTGTGCTTACAATTTTCGTAACTATATCATAAACTCATAGACAAAACATACTCTTTCGATTTCGCGATTCAAAAATAATAAATTCTCCCTTCTCAAATTCTTCCTATTTTCATCAGTTGAGAACTGACAATTCGATTATTCTTGAATTTACTTCTTATTAAACGGCAAAATCCGACTATGGAACGGGCCTATTTCATCTCAAACAAGGGACGTGGTCATCTAACTAAACTATAACCCAACATAAACGAACACTTCAATACTTTTCAACTATGGCGGCACTCTCTACAAGAATCGTTTAAAAAATAAACAAAATACAAACGTAATAATGGCTCATAAACGGAAAATTAAATACTGATAACCTTACACTTATTTACCACAATAACAACACGACACTATCCCCCTAAAAATCTATGAAAAAATATATTTACAGGTACCACTGTTTTTTTTTATTTTGGAGCGGCTTAGCGAACCTTACACGATGCTATGCTTTGTGTGTTTGTTTTCTTTTACTTTATTTTATAACGGGCGTTTCCCCCTTTTTTATACTATTTTACATTTACTTTTAATGTAGGCGATTTTAATTACTTGCACGATTAGTTAGATTTCAATCATATTACTTATCTTGTCCGTATATGTTTTGGACTATGAGAGAGAGAGATAGAAAAAGAGAGAGATAGAGCTGGAAAGAGTATATACAGAAACAGAGAAAGACGAAATAAAAACTGGTGTAAGGAGTGTCGCCGTGAAATATTTTTCTTTGGCTTAAAAAGAAATGTAAAAAGTGAGCGAGATAGAAAGAGATTATTTATTTTTTTATATAAAATTGGTCGATATACAAGATAGAGCAAATAAATCAAATTTTAGTCTTTTAATGAATTTAAAAATTTATGATGTGAAATGTTTAAATTTCAAATCCAAAGAGTTTTATTATTCTATGTAAGACAAAGAATATATTTGAAATATTATAACTCCTTATCCTATAGGATTTCGATGTCTACCATCTCTTCAGAGGAGAAAATATTAGCAAATAGTTATAATCCCTTACTCTATGACATTTAAATACTTAAACAACTTTTAATTGTGATTTTCCATGTCACACTGCAAATAACGATTATAGCTATTTGCTAATATTTTCTCCTCTGAAGAGATGGTAGACATCGAAATCCTATAAGGAGTTATAATATTTAAACATTTCACGTCATACATTTTTAAATTCATTGAATGACTAAAATTTGATTATATATATATATATATATATATATATATATATATATATATATATGTGTGTGTGTGTGTGTGTGTGTGTGTTTTATTACATTTTTCTTTTTTTCCTCAGCTTCATTATCAAGAAAGTTTTTGGTCGCCAAAACCTTCGATCGTTTCGCACAGATATGTGATTAGAGACATAACTAACTCTTGTGAAAGCTTATCATAGTGTGTAGATTTAAAATGTGTATATAAAAATAACATTAAATACTTATTCAAAGTTAGATAATATGAGTCGCAGTTCTTTATATGAATACAAAAAAAAAACAATTTTAATCCCATGGATATATAAAATCCATTGTGTGGTTGCTATTAGTTTATTTCTTATTTATTCCTTTCTTTTTTTTTAATTTCATTCTTCTTCTTTTTCTCTTTTTTTCTTCGTTTCATTAATCATTTTATGCTTTTCCTTTCCTTTTTTATAATATTGTCTGGTTGGTCCTTTACATTTGTTTTCTTTTTTCATTAGTCCGGCTATTGTAATCTTCTACGTTTTTATATTTTTCTTCGTCTTCTCCATCTTATCATCTTACCATCTTACTCTCTTGATTTCTTTTTTTACTCTTCCTATCATACCACTTTGCTTTTTGGATTTTCTATACTTCTTTCTTTGGTGCATCTTGGCTTACGATACATAGTTCAGATCAATACTGCTCCGTTTTCTAAGTCCTATATTTTAACGATACTTTGCTATAGATGTTCCCCAGAGTGTTAGGAAGTGATCCATAGGTAAAATGAAAGTGTCAGAAAAGAGGAAAACTATAACAATGGGAGAAAATAGTTTATAGTCTAGGAAGTAAAGTTAATAAACTATCGATGGGGATCTCTGAGGAATTTTGAATTGTCAAGAAAAGAAGACGTCTCATGGTTGGTGGTTACTTTTCGAATACGTCATATGTCTAGCCGAGTTTATTGATCACTTACACGCAAACAGATGTTTAGGCTTTACGATCCCCGAGTCAATAGATTTTGGAGTTTGTGACAGTTGACGATAGTTGGTTGCATGGAGCAGATCTGGAGAGTGCCCTCAACAGACAAGCAAGGTGTGGATGTTAGAGTTTAGAGGATTGTTTTTCGCGATAGTAGCACATACGAATTCATAGTACACCTGATATCTACAGAATGTTCTTTTGTCTGTGTTTTCTCTTGTTCTATAATTTTATACTTGAAAGCCAGTGCTCGCACCCTTGGTAGATGCCGATGCGAGAGACGACAGGACTGCCAGAACGAGAACAAGAAAAGAAGACGAAGAAGAAATTCGCGGCTCACACAAGCGTAGGCGATTGTCGGGAAATAAGCACATGACTTCATATTTTCTTTAAATTGGGGGGAAAATTCCTCTACGCAGTAAAATCATTCTAGTTTGTAATTTTTGTTTGTTGGTATCTCACCCAGCACCTTCCAAGTAACCGAATCAACGGACCTAAACCATATTGTGACATGCTTAAGTTCAATTCAGATTGTTCATCGGTTTGAAACATTTCAATTTGAAATAGCATTGTTATTTGTCAGTAATGCAAATGTAAATTGCAATGAGTGCTAAAATTACTTGCCTCAAAACGCCCACGTGTTTGTGCGTCTTGTAGGCTTCAGCTGTTGGAATAATAGCAAAAAAAAAAAAACATAATGGCGACGCCTATCTGATTTTATCTTCAATGCTGGCGCGAACTAATGCGAATTCTCTCCGATCGTATGTAAGTGGATAATCTTAGACTATATAAAAGCAAGCTGTTTGAAGAACGAAAAAGTTTGTTTTGGGGAAGACGGATCGTGCACACGTTCTTTGTTGAGTCGTAGCGTATTAAGTGAAGCTGAGGAAACAGATTGAGATTAAGAGGTGAATTACGGCATCAGTAAGAATGGTTATGTTATATTATTTACTGAGAACAGAGTCTGTCACACATAAAAGTATAAGACACAAGTTTTATTTTATATGTCACGTTTAAGTTTGAATAACATATTCTTTAGGTTTTTTTTTAACGCTTAAGATGATATTTGCATTTTCGTAGATATGTCACACTTACGATTGAATTCCAAATTGTGTCGGTTCATGTGATTAAGTGTTTAATATCATTTTTGTTATTGTGTTGCGCATAACTTGGAAATAAAATGTTGTTGGTTTGCCACGCTTAATCTGGAATAGAACTTTCAGCAATCTCTCACAGTTAAGTTTTAAATAAAATTATGTGTTGGTCTGTAACGCTTAAGTTTCAAATATCATTTTCGTCTGTCTTTAACAGTTATATTTGGCGTCAGTTGTCAAAGTAAAGTTTGAAACCAATATTTTGCCGGTCGGTCCTGCTTAAATTTGAAATATAAATGTTGTCAGTCTGTCCAGTTTAAGTTTGGAAGAGAATTCCAGTTGGTTTGTCACGCTAAATTTTGATTAAGTCTGTCATGGTTAAGTTTGAAACAACATATTTTTCTGTTTGTCATGTTTAAGTTTAAAATAGTATTTTCTTCAATCCGCAACAGTTATGTTTAAAATAGCATTTTTGTAGGTGTCAACAATTTACTTTTTACAAGTACTTTAATTAGATTAATTAGAAAAATTCATAGCGGTTGTTCCGCCTCGATATACACACTCCCGACTAACATGACAAGCAGTAAATTCCTAACGCTTCACTGCTGAGGTCCCTAAATACCGAAAAGTTTTTTATTCTAATAGCACCTTCTTTCAGACTGCTAGCATTTGAATTTTGTTTCTTTTTCCCCCTTTGTTTTTGCTTCCCTGATTGTACTAATCTGCAGAAGTTTAAATGTAATACAACATACATCTCGCTGCTGAACTCCCCACAGTCCTCTGTAAGACACGATCCCAAATAGTAGTTCCTTACGTTTTAAGTGACAATATGCGTTGTTTGGGGTGAAAAAGAGTAAAATAATTTTTAAAAAAGTTTGTCCTTTGTAAGTTTTAAATGAAATATTAACGGTTTGCCACGTTATCTAAAATGTAATTTGGTGCTCGTCCAAATTTCAACCTAATTAAGAACCAAAAAAAAGTACAGAAAAATCTTTAAGGGATACGTACCCGTCATGGAGCGAAAATATCATATTCCAAAAGTCGCCTAAATTTATCAAGTAGATTTTTTAACTAAGAAAAATCAACTTTTACGATGAAGCAAGAGTAGCATGTATACCCCCCCCGTCTTTAATATTAATCACTGATTACCTCCTCCTTAACAACCTCTCCAGAAATAGAGATCAAAATCAACATTTTTATGCCTTATCATATCATAGTAAATCGCTAAATATCGTAAAAAAGATTTTCTAGATGAAATAATATACCTGATCAAGTTACATAATTTTTGGAATATAGCATTTTTGTTCCATGACGAGTACGTACATCACAAAGTTTTTCTATATTTTGTGGGTTTTTTTTGGGGGGGGGTTGAATTATGTATAACAGCCTATAATGAGCCGCGCTTAAATAGTATTTTCTTTTGTCTGTCTATTGTTTTAAATACAATTTGCATTGGTTTCAACGAAATAGAAATGACGACAACATTAATCTAAAGATGCCTGTTAACTCTAAAAAGCCTGTGAAAAAAATCTGTCTGCATCATTTCCATTTGTTGCTAAATATATTTTTATAGTGTTCAATTTATTTAGTTTCTTTTACTTTTATTTCATTCTTTTTTGCATACACATTTTTGGTAAAATTTTCATTTTATATACAGAAACCAAACATATTCCAATTTTCCTAAATATCGATTTTTTCTTTATTTCGTTTGGCAATAGCAGAAATCCATATTTAACACAGCCGACAAATAGAATAGCAACGAACGCGGAGTCGATAAGGATTATGTTTTGTTCAAAGAAAAATATTGGGTTAATTACGTTAACATCATTTTATTCTGTTCTTTTTAGTTTTGGATTTAACGCTGGCATGTCTGGCTTATGACTATCGGCAGTTTTTCATTTATTCGAAATAGACCCATGCATCTCTAAACAGTGCTCTGTCGATCAGACCATACATGTTTCCTTTTGGCTTAAAAACATTTCGAATAGAATTTTCTTTGGTCTTTTCAATGGCCGTTGCTTCTTTTAGAACTTTGGCCGGCCAGACGTAGATGTAAACGATGATGACCGACTTTAAATACGGTTAGTTTGTTGATTAGGAATGACCTGCTATAGTTGCTGTAAGTGTTATGAAAAGGGACATACACTAGTAAGTAAGAAAAAAAAAACTAGATAAATTGAAAAGGATATTTGGAAAAGGTTAGAATCGAACCCAACAAGAAAAGTAAAAAAAAGAATACATATTGAAATCCTAGGAATGCAGAACGATTACCAGTGTTCTCGCAAATAACTAAATATTATTTGTCAGAGATAGATAGCTAACATTCAGTCGATTGTTCATTCTTTTAGAAATAACTGGATATTAAATATGTCAGTTAAAAGAATGGACAATACGAGTTTAGAAATAATGATTAACAGATAGGTTAGATATTGAACAATTCAAATTGGGAATTCTCTGTTGCCAAAAGTGCTTTTGGACATACATAGGTAAAATCCACGCGAATAAATTTCACGTGGCAAAGTATACCTACGACGTTATCAAGAAAGCAGATTCTCAATATATTGAGACAGGGTTCGAAGTTATAGAGTTAGAGTCACAGTGAGAGTTCGAGTGGGCCACAATGGGAGCTGACGTCCTCTTGGAAGCGAGATGTGTGTGTGTGGGGGGGGGAGATAGGATAATGTAATTGACCATCAATCACCCAGCTGGTATGAATAAAGAATCATCTAATATCTGTAGACTGTTGTCTTCGTCTGTCGTCATTCACCAAAAAAAGGAAAAGGTAAATGTGTTTCGTCTATCATCTTGTAAACGAACTTTGTGTAGTATTTTCTTTGGTCTTTTCACTGGGAGCTGTTTATTTTTTATATAGCGACTGTAGAAATTTGTCCGGCAAGACATCAAGCTAAAGACATCAAGCTAAATACGCTGCTACTGCTTTTGCTGCTGATGATTGGCTGAACATTGTTTGTTAAAAATGTATTACTTATGACTATCGGCAGTTTTTTCTTTTTTTTAATGCACCTATGTATCTTTAAAAGATACCTTATTGGTCAACTCGTCGTTTGTCACGTCACGTTTAAGTTTCGAATAGCATTTTCTTTGGCATGACTCGTTGGACCCTTACATAGCATTTGTATAAGTAAACGTTCAGTATTGAACGGACACATACCCATTCTTTTTACTGAGGTTGGAAAATGGGGGTGCTCTCTTCAAACCTCTTTCTCACGGAAGAGTGTTTTAAAATTGGACTTCTGGATGACCAGGTGGAAGGGGCGGTACCACAAGATGCTCAAGTGTTATTTCCTATTCAATAGAGAAAGGAATGTGTGGAAATGGGAAAATAAATCGTTTTATCAAAATAATAAAATAATATTTATATAATTAAAGATTGGAATCTACTGCGGTCAGTTACACTTTGTGTAATAAGACATTTTGGAATATTAGTAAAATTAACAAATGAAATTGTAGTTTACCAAAACAATGACTGACCTATTTAGTGCCGTCAGCCAACGAAGAAAGAAAAAGAGAGATCATATAATCATGAGACACAGGGCAGAGAAAGTTAGACGATTGGAGTTAAGCAGTCAGCCATAGGAATAGAGTTAGAGTTTGTCTGTCAATCCGTGGAAGCATTCAACTTGATTCAGCTTGAAAAATGTAAGAAGGTTGAGGATGCGTGTAATTCGAAGGGAAATGAAATAAAGCTATGATAAAATATTTGTCGTTATGAATTCCTTCGGAGGAAGATGTATTCATTGGCAACGTGGAAGAGAAGAAAAAAAATGAAGAACGATATCTTCTTTTATCTGGTGGGTCAATGTATCTTTGTGTTATTGCCCCGTATTGTTGAACAGTGTTTTATATGTGTAAAGCATTCATTAATGAACATTATAAATCTGTAAACAAACTGAATATTATATATACACACAAAAAATTACTCATACATATACACGTACATAGAAGCCTTGACTGTCGTACAGGCGGTCGGGTTTCAATCTTGGCTTGAGGTAGTTACCTGTCTAGCCGCATTGATGAGCTGTGAAATCGCGAAACAGTATTGTATGTGGATGAGTATATATATATATATATATATATATATATATATATATATATATATATATATATATATATATATATAATAACATGGTCTACTATGAACGCTCATGTACACAAGTACATCTCAGAGCAGTTATATAGCCGGTACATTACAAGTAATTATTAGTCTTTAACAATGACTATTTCTCAGGAAGCTATTTGACTGAATCGCAATCTCTAGTTTTTCATGTAAAATCATTCACAGCAAGAACTTGCTTGTACTACGGTAACGTTGCCCAACACATTGTATGCTGTCTATGTCGCAAACGAAAGCAAAACAAAGAATAGGAAATAACTCCAACTCGCTTTCTGTTTTCTACAAGGACATTTATTTCCTCATCGTTATGGCCCTTATGTCACACACGTGATATAGACCATTCTCCACGTCTCTCCCGAGATCTCGAACGTTATCTCGTCTCTCTCTACGTCTTTTTTTCTTTTTTATGATTCATTTTTTATCGCCGATGACTTCACTTCGCATACATTTACATCCGCGCAATTGCATTATGTTACATTACGGCTACAAATAACTTTCATTTTTTTTACTGTGTGCCTAAAATCAATTGAAATGTCCTTGAACAGAGTTTCTTTCCTAGATCTTCCCATCTCTAGAGAGGGCAACATGGCCATCTTCAAATTCAGTATCAACAACACTTGTCATAAGCAGTTCTCACAAGTAATCAAACTGCGTTCATTTAATTCATTATTTCTTTTTTTTCAAATCTTAAAGCTATCTCTTTGATGAACCTTAATCCTTCAGTGGCTTTGGGCCTTAATAAGTGATATGACGCTTAAGTTTGCAACAGTATTTTCGCTGCACATTCGAAATTATTTAAGATTAGTTCCATCTCTCTCATAAATTATTTACTGACCGCTAATCGTTGCCATTAACTCTGGTTCTGTGCCATTCTGAGCAACTCAACCCTGCTGATGCCCGCGATGTCTTTCATGTTGTCTAACATTCTTGTTTTTAGGCTTCCACATCATCTTTTGCCAGGGGTTGTACCAAAGGGCATGGATACCAAAATGGAATAGTTAAAAGTGTGCGTAGAATTTTTCTATTAAAAACTTCTCTTTTTCCGTTTTCTGCCTCGATTCTTTTTTATACTTTTCTGTCGCTGTTCCCGTTCTTACCTTTTATTTCTTGTTTATATATCCCAAAGTCTCTGTCTTTCCCACTTATTAACTTCCTATTAACACTTTTCTCTCACCACATCTCAGTCTTTACAATCCATCTACACATCCCTTACCCCTATCCCCTTCCTCGTCAAAAAATATTCCTTCCTCCTCAACCGAGAACGAAACAGATACTGCACTTTGATTCCAGCCTTATGACTAATAAAGTGTATTTTAATTCGTGTTACACACTAAAGTTAGATCGAAAAATTACTCACCACCGACTAATTTCCTTCCTTATAATTAAGGACTAGAACAAAAAGACAATATATATATATATGCTATAAGAATTAATATTCTGGAAAATTATGTATCAGCTTTCGGAATGTGTCTTTTGTCGTTTCTGGTTTTTAACTGGACATATACGCAGACATACAAACAATAGAAAATATAACTTTATATGTTAGAAATTCTAAAATTATTAGATACTAGCTGACAGGCACATCCCAGAGTAATAATATTGTTAACTATGGTGTTTTTAGTTATTATTTTTCTTAAATTATTCCAAACAAAGGGAAGCAACTCTGTATTGATGAATATGTAAGACGATAGTTATCGATAACAAAAATCGAAATTGAGGCCAACCTTACATTATTGTATACCGAATAAGCAAAAGGACTAGCGCTTTTTTTTTTTTGTAGATTGGCTGATCCAATCATAATATAAGGGATGTTTTAGACTTATATAATAACTAGCAGGAAGACCCCGACGTTGCCTGGAATTGAATGATGATCAACGATCATTTTTTCACACTCCTATATTTTTGTTGTTATCGAAATCCGTGAAATCGTCTGGGAGAAAGCTTCACATGCAGTAACATAGTCCAAAACATGTTATTCTTCTACGACCTCTAGAGAAGCTACTGTTTCTTTTATAAAATTATTTTATATAAATTTCTTTCCAGTTAAAGAAAAAAACATTAAGAAATTTACGTGCAGGGTCAGACCATGTTATGCAAAAGAAAAAATACACACAAAAAAAAGAACAGTCTTATAAAATTCTTTGCAGTTAGTGAAAAGAAAATTAAGAAATTGACGTCTGGAGTTTGAACCTACAGACCACGTCATGCAAAAAATTTAAAAAAAAAAAAAAACGCTATTAACTTACCCACAGTAGAATTTTCACGGCCCATTATTCTATCATTGTTGCTAAGCGACGACATGTAAAAACTGGTTTTACCGATGATAGATAAATTGAAATAACGGTTTCGATTATCGATTATCGGTAATTATCAGGATTATTCTGAGACAAATAACTAAGTTCATTCCCAGACTTATACACTAAAGTTCTATAAATTTTAAAGAAAATCTGTTCGGCCGTTTCGGAGTCTATAAGGAACGAATTCACACAAGAGACAAAGTTGCGTTTATATATAGAGACAAATTATTTATTTCAAAAACTGTACGTTAACGCACTATACTTGTACTTATAGGTTCTGCAACATAGCGTATATCATAAATATATAACGTAACTTCAGTTATGAGTATTTGGTTAATGCCATAAGAAAATTTAAATATTTCAATTCATAGAACACCAGACTGAAGGTTTTGGTTTGGTTCTCCACACATTTCCGATTGATGTTTTGGAATTTTTTATTTAGTATTCATGCAATATTTCCATTTCTTAAAGAAATTAAGATATTCGTTTACAAAACTTGTAACTGATGAACAAACAGAAGCACAGCATAAATGTCCCTTATATTCTGAGTGAATGGATCAAAATGTGTCCATGGGAAATTCTGTCACATTTAAGGTTATAGCACTTCCATTAGTCTGATATATATAGGATTAGTTTCGTATTTATATAACTTGAAAATGCCTCCCTCAGTTTAAAGTCCAACTTACATGCATTATATAATAATTATTATCAGTTCAAAATCATCTCAAATTTATGTTTCCTGTAGAAAAATATGAATTTTACAGAATTTAAATTGATATGCATTTTTAAGACAAAATAGCATCGCACTGAAAATGGCCCGATGTCAGTTGATGGTTCTTTCTTAATTTTGCATATTACATCGTTATGCATTTTTCTTTTTGCAAATTTTTTAATTGTCCCGATTAAACATTAACATACAAATATTGATTATTCTTCGTGAAGGAAACGAATCTTTAAAATATGACCAAGTTTTTATTTTGAAAAAATGCTTAGTAAGATGAATAAAACTTGGACCTTTTAATACAGAAAAACAGTTATATATACACACACACACACACACACACACACATATATGTATATATATATATATATATATATATATATATATATATATACAAGCATATATATTATATATAAATATATATATATATCAATATTTATATTTACTTCAAGTTAACAGAATATGTTGGCTTATAAATTTAATCTTTACTGATTGTTTATATATATATATATATATATATATATATATATATATATGTATATATATAAACAAGAGCTAAATATTAAGTTTGTAAGACAAAAGCTTCTGTAAACTTGAAGTAAATATAAATATTAATATTTATATAGTAATCCCAACCAAATAAAAAGCTAAATACAATCGAGATTTAAAAAATGCAGTTAAAAAGAATATAAATTCAGGACTGTAAATTATATTTTACATGAATTTATTGTTCGACAGGATAGTCAAATTAGATATATAAAAGTTTCCTCCACCCGCGGAGTTTCAAAGAAATGCGCTCTTCTCATCAAAGGATATATAAAAGCAAATGAATATTATAGCGAAACTACGAATTTGTTGATGCTCTCATTAATTGAAACAGAAATATTTGAAATCTAGTCTTAAATGCAAAAAGAAACAATTTTTTTCTGAAAATGTTAATAAAATGGGGAAAAATAAAAAATAAAAGATGAATTAAAAAGCAAGGATTACAAAAATAGATAGAAATATATTGCGAGGTTAAGTATTATCAAGACGAAATGATGATAGGAGACAATGTTCCCATAAAAAGAATCCGGGATTATATTGTTGACAAGTATATTCAAATTAAAATTCAAAATGTATGAAATAATCACAACATGTTTGTATTAATCTAAAATATGTGTAGTCCAGGTGGATAGAAAAATCTGTTTGCAAGCAATCGAGGAGTAAAGATCATTTCAATTTGTTAAAGTTTTTTTCCCTTACGGGCAATTTTGCCGGCATAGCAACTTCCATTTCGCTTATCATTTCGTTTTGATAAAACTTAACCACTTCTCATTTTTCATTGAATTTATCCTTTTATCTTTTTCATTGAATTTATCCTTTTATCTTTTAATCTTTCTCTCAATTTATGAACTATTTGTACATTCTTTTTGCATTTCTGATTAGCTTTCATATATATATATATCTGTTTCAATTAATGACAGCACCAGAAAATTGATAGCTTCGCTATAATTTTCATTTGCTAATATCTTTCCTCTGATGAGAAGAATGCATTTCTTGTAAACTCTGCGAACTAAGGAAATTTTTAATATATTTTATTTGAGTATACTTTCGCACAATAAATTAATGTAAAATATAATTTACAGTCTTAAATTTGTATTTTTTTTACAAGGGTGTCACCACTTATCAAGGCCCAGAGGCCACTCGAGGATAAGGATTAATAGGTATACATTAGTCATTGTGATTTTAGCATAGTAAACAGTGGGAATTTTGTAACTTGGATTACTTAGGGGGACGAGTCAATTAGAACTTGTTCACATTGGACTTTTTTTTTATAGGTATCAACTCATTATCAAGGCCAAGAGGCCACTCAAGGATAAGGGTTAAAGAGTGTACAGTAGAAATTGGACAATATAATAACCATTAGTAATGAAAATTTGTTAAATTTGATAACTTATATGGAACGGCTCATCAAGAACTTATTTACGTTAGACAACCATATTGTAGTCAGCCGGAAAGCAGGAAAACGGAAGACAATTCCACAGGCGTGCAGTTCTAAGAAAGAAGCTTTGTTCATGGAATCTACGTTTAGGTTTAGGCACAGATAAAGAGTGGGATGAATTATTGATAGTGTTTACAGCTAGACGAGTGTTTCTTGTGAAAGTTTTGCAAGTATTCTTATATATATATATATATATATATATATATATATATATATATATATATATATATATATATATATATATATATATATACAGAGAGATGATTGGTACGACCTTTTTATTTTTTCGATTTGTCAAATATCCTATTTAGTATTTCGGTCAGATATGGATATTAAATTCTGTGGGTTTCTTGTTCGATATTTCTCACTTTTTTAGTGTAGTTTCCACTTGATTCATCAAATCATCATATGTCAGTGTTAGTTTTGCTGTGCTCACAACAATCTTTACTGTTGAGATTATTTTAATAGCAACTAATTGGAACTTTGAAATGAGTGCGATGAAATGTTGCATGCGAACGTGATCACTTGCCAAACGCGTGGAAATTTTAACGTATGATTGCTTAATGGCTAAAAATGAGGTTTTATTAATTACTAAAAATTGATGTTAATTATTAAAAAAACGTATGATACATTGATATATCTCTGTCAATTGTAATAATAAACTAATGCATAATTTACGCAGTTTAAAATAACACATCTAAGACGTAAAAGACCTTAGAAATAATACGCTTCAATGCACTATGAGAGAATGTATGTATAACAGTAATTGTTACATCGTTTTTATTCTAGCACAACACTTTCACGAATACTCATCTTATATCTGACCAACACTAGCCCATTTATCAACACCTAAAATATATCACTGCTCCTCTTCCAAATGTAGATACTGCCTTGTTACTAATACAAAAACAATAAACCACAATACCAAAATCAAAGATAAATAAATTCTTGAAGTCTTTCATATGAAAATCAACACCCCCCCCACAATGAATTATGCAAAATAAGTGAAACTAGTCAAAGCAGTTTAAAGTACATAGTATATTAAACACATTTTAAATGATGGGGTTTGTCGGACTTGCTATTTGCTTTCTTCCTGTCGCCAAACACGTGAAATTATTTTTCCGGTACTTTTTTAGTCTCTACCTATTTTTGTTACGGGAAAGATTGTAATTTATTTATTTATATGCAAATAAATTCATATTGCTCTTAATTGCTGTGTATGGAATGCAAGCGTAGGAATACACTTTAAATAGGAGAGTGTTCTTTGTTTTCAGTTGATATCTTTCTGTTTTTCTTTAAGAGCTCGGAACAAAATGCTTTTCAATTGAAGACAACTCCCACACACATCGTTTGTGTTTACAATAAAACGACATCAGGTGCTTGTGCATCTCCTTTGGTTTTGTCCATGGTGATCCTTTGTAAGAACCACCTGATCCATTGTTTATATTGTTAGCACTGAGTCATTAACAAAGTTATATGACAAGATTCCATATGATTTGGAATTGTAATTATGTAATATGCATTTGGCATTGTTAAAAAACACACGTTGATTGGTTTTCTCTCTTTTACCGCATATCAAACGTTTAGCTAGACGGATTTAAATACATTTTATTTCCGTTCAATGCAGTTTCTCCCTTAACGAAGATTTTTTAACCACGCAACGACCATTTTATGCAAGTTGTGATTGCCAGTTCATGGAGATAAGCATCTTATTTTGGTAATAGGGGCACATTCTTACATGACGAGGTATAAATCGGAAGCAAAGAAATGGCTAAAAATGAAAGCACACAAAAGCGCATTTTATTGAACGGTATTGTGAAAATTATTATAAAAACGTAATTTCCACATAAGGTTAGAGGAAAGGAAAATTCTATTGGAAATGAAGTTAGACGTAGGACTGCCTCTGAAGATATGGCGTCGAAACAGGAAGTCGTGGTGATCCGTAATGAAAAAGCAGATGATTTTTTCCTCTTTTTTTCTAGATCGCAAGAAGTAACAATCGTTTTTAAGACATATTCTTCTATTACCCTATGACTGATAAGTTGGAAGTATTAAGTATATAGTAGTTCCAAGGCAGAAAATAAATACACTGAAAGAATTTGTAAACTCCAATCATTTGTTTATATCATTTGGATTCTTCGGATTATCATCCCGATTTGGAGTGTTATTTTCAATGTTTTTATCTATGAAACCTACGACCTTCTTCAAGTGTATCTTGTCGAATTCGAGAATCTTTCTGTCGAACTCGGGAATCTGTACGGAATTTCGAGTTCGGCAAGATACATTGGTACCAATTCGGAGGTTACATCAACCGAGACGTTTTGAAAATATCACTCAAAATGAGAAGAGTATTCCGAAGAATCGAAATAACACGTATAATCGATTCTCATCTCGAACACTTGGAAATATCCAATCATTTTTTGCTGTCGTTTTAATACTCTGTTTAAGTGCAGTTCTGAAAAGGAAAGGTTCGACTGAAACAAGAAAAAAGATATGAACATAGACACTTCACCACTCACTTGTTACATATTGAATAGGAAGATCAGTTTATAATAGCGATGGGACGATTCCAATATTTTTTACCGATTCCGATACAATTATCGATTCCGGACTAAATTCCCGATTCCGATACAATTACCGATTCCGGTTCCGATTCTTTATAAATATCCAAATATTTAACATAAAATTGTTATTTTGTCCCGATTACCGTAAAATACACATGGTAAATGTACATGTTTTCTTCAAACGAAAAAACACACTTGTGAGGGGGTGATCTAAAGATTTTAGTCTTACTGCAAGTTTAAATCAATAAATATTTATTATTTTATTATTACTACAAGCAGTGGAAGATGTTTCTTAAACCAAAATCAAATAAAAAAGATAATTTAAGGAATCGGTTTTGGCATCAGAAAATAGGCTAAAAATTTTTCCGATTATGATACCGATTCCGATACCACCAAAAGTTCTGATTTTTCCGATTCCCGAGTCCGATTCCAATTAATCGTCCCAACACTAGTTTATAATTTAGTATATTGTCGATCCATGTAATTATTCAATGCATCTTTGCAACCCCTTTCTCCGTACTGAATTTCAAAAGTTACAGAAACAGAATAATGCCAGGTCAGTAGAAGTGTGGTTGGAATATGTAACAGTTGCGTTGCTATAAACTATTAAGCGTAAAGGCATCGGTTCAGATTGCATATATTGTCTATCAAGATGACTTTTCTATAATATATAATCTGTTGTTGTTTTCTATAATATATAATCTGCTTTTTTAGAGGCGGCGAACTTTAAATTGATAACTTTATTTTCTTTATTTGCAGATTTAGTAATTACCGGTTATTTTGGCATTTCGTCACGAAGAGACTGAAACCATAGCAACGTTTGCAAATTCAAATGATAAGATCAACTTAATGAGAGAAACATTTGGTGAACGAATAATTTCACGGAATGGGCCTATCAACTGGCCACCTCGTTCGTTCGATTCAATCCCCTTAGATTATTTTGGGAAAGATGTGTAAAGTACCATAACTACGTTGACAAACCAGACATAGAAGACCACTTGAAAAATAACATTAAATGCGTTATTACTGAAATTTAGCCTAATTTAATGTTTGTGAAAATTAGACTTTTAGATTACGCCGTATTTTAATTATAAATGCCAGATATGAATAATTGGAATAAACCACATATTTATATAATAAAAATAATTTTCTGTGATTTATTTTAATTTCAAGTTCGCCGCCTCTAAAACGTACACTTTTACATCGTAACTATATCGTTGTAAATATAACAAGGACGCCAATCCTAAGACGGGTAAAATACGTCTCTAAATACAAACAGTTTTACACAATGTGTATTTCTCTTTACGAAGATTATAACCAAGATATTATGATACTAAATGTTATGTTTAGAATCCTTATTCCCATTTTGATCGAAATTCATTACATAGTTTAAGCTTAAATATATTAATAAAAATTGAAATTTAGAAAATCTTTCCATTCAGAAAAAAAAAAGCCGTTCATATGATGTTTGTTACATCTACTGGTGGGCCTTGAGTCAAGTTTTGTGTGCCATTAGGCGCCAAGTATTCTCCCCGGAGAATTAATTATCTGGATAAGGATTTTTGGTGCTTGAATTGAATGTTGCATGAATAAACCGAACAACGTATCCATTTTTTTAATAAAAATAAGCTTCTTTTATTTTAACATTTAAGAAGCTTAAAAACTCGAGACGTAAACTAGTATGCGACTGTTTTCAGCAAGTTGCTCTTTCCAACTTTTTTGCGACGGAATCGAATAGAGTGCAAGTTTCAGCTGGTCATGTCTTTCTCTCAGAATGATAAAGAACAAAATAAAAAGGGTTAGAAAGAGAATGGGTGAGATAGAAAAACATGCATACATATTAAAAACAAAGAGGGTGAAATACTGTTATTTTGCAAACTTTAAGTGACGAATTCACTGAGTTTAATGTTTTTCCCTTTAGACAGACTTTGTTCTCCAGTTTATATAAACATATGTCAACTCCAGGTAACTAGAATCTTATTGACAGCTAGCTCTGAAGTTAATGTCAATAACATGTTTAAAACTATAATCGTCTCCATTCAAATACAAGAAAAGTCGGGTATAAGGCTTTTAAATGTGGGAAGCAGTAACTCCTCTCCCAATGGCTCTTCGTCATTGTGCCACATTAACGATATTGCTCTATTTTAAACTTCCGCTGAACTCCTTCTTTCACTCGATATCTTTTATCTTTAGAGAAATCTGAAAGCATTTCAAGCGTAAACTAAAGAATACAATTTTGTGTCATTTGTAAAGAAATATGAAATCGCATATTTTAAATCAGTAATTAAATAAACACGCATGACTGGAATTGATAGCAGAATAAGATAAATAAATACAATTGTAATTCTACAGGATTTACGTACAAATTCGATTGATTCTTGTTTATTTCTTCATATGATCTATTTAGTTAATTAAATCTATTCTTTAAAACTTGTTTATTTTCTGAGATTGCATCTGGTGACGTCATCGTCTGATCCTCGTGCATCTAGCATATCTTAGACATTACTTTTTTTACTATAATGGGAGATCACTACTTATCCAGGTCAAAAGGCCACTCGAGGATAAAGGTTAATGACTGATCGGTGTGACACACTGTGCTGATCGGTAATGATGGAACTTGAGTAGTGTTTCATTATTTAAGAGGACGGCTCAACGGGAACTTATTTATATTAGACTCGAAAACTGACATGTTATAGTCAGCTGGGAAGCAGTCACGCAGCATTGTGTTCAACAAACTGGTAATTCTAAAAAAGAAATTTTGCTTATGGATTTTTCGTTTCAGATAAAGAATAAGAGAAATTGTTGGCAGTTGCTGTAGCTAAACGAGTGTATGCTGTGAATGTTCTACAAGAAGACCCCAGATAGAAAGGCATGAAAATACCGAGAGAACAGAGATAGACTCGCTACGTCTCTCATGTTAAAAAGAGGAAGTAAGTAGAAGAAAGCTTCACTCACGCACTTACGGGGCATAGTTATCATCTCTGTAGTGATTAGCCATGGGAAGAGGCATAACTTTCACAAGGTAACTCTATCAATGTGCATAGTCATAGACAGAACACGATACATCAAGATGAAACAAAACCTTATAAAAAAACCAAAAACTTCCTTTTATCTTTTACGTAATCGTGGTTTATGTGGCAATCGATTACAAACGACTAATCATTTTTGTCAGTGGTAATGTGTGACGTCATCTCGATTTTTTACTGCAAAAGGTGTTGCAGAAGATCTAAATAACCGAAAACAAGATACTATTTTATGTATAGTTTATAAGTTATTGCAATAAAATGTCGACATGTTTTTGATACACGCCTACCTTACAGCAGATTAAAAATAAGATCGATAAAATGTTACAATTTCAATTTTAGTTTCAAACTTGAAATTATCAAAACAATCACAGACTTCAAAAGTCAACGACTATTCACGTCCCTGACTCATTACTATCTAGGTTACTAATTCTTATTTGCTATTCTATCTTTTACATTATCTTAAGTTAATTATGTTACACTTGGACAGATACGATCGCTTAATTTTAATTGTGAAGAGAACAACTCCAAAAATGTTCATGATTTGACTATTGCAGTCAGAAATAGTAATTTTTGTTCTAATTAATTGGTTCATCAAATTTGCGGATCGTTCCGCGTAAATTGTACAGTACTTCGTCTGTCATAGTGTGTATTAAAATAGACTTTTCCATTATTAGTAATTAAGGATGTAATTAAGTAATTAAGTATGTATACATTTAAGCATGTATACATTTTTACCTGAGCAAATACATACATGGTATAGTACTCAGCCATAGAATTTCCTCACTCGATAAGATGGACCCATAGATCGTTAGATCATCCATTTAAGAGAATAAAAACTCTAATGAAGACCTTTGTGCCCTGACTTCAATCCGCATACCTCAAAGTACAAACAATAAAATGTTTATATTTTCATTTCCTCTCAAACTTGAAATTATCAGAACAATCTATCTCATTCCAAACACAATATTTACTTGCACCCTTGACCTACATCTTGGTACCATTTATTTTATAGTTCTCATTTACTATGCTGTTTTTTTTTTCTGATCGGTCCGGAGTAATCGCGTTGCAAAATCGTATTGTTTCACTTAACGGAGCATCGGCAATAGTGGTGCACATGGGTACCAACATTCATCGAAGCAATCTGGGGAGGAGCCGCAAAGAGTATGATTTCCTGCCTTGGCACTGTACAAAACCGTCTTTTAAATCTAGTGGGCGGGGACATTTTCGACTCTCTGCTTCCCTTTTCCAACGGAAGAGATGTTGCGAATCTCTGCTCTTTCGTTATTTTTATGGTGGGTGTTTAACCGAGTTTCACTCTATTGTCCCTTTTGCAACAAATACTTATTTAGCTACAACAACCATCAACAATTACTCACTATCTGTGCTTAAAACTAAACAAAAATTCAATAAGCACAGTTTCTCTCTTAGAACTGTACGCCTGTTGAACGCAATACCATGAGGCTGCTTCCAATTTGACTATAACATGCTCGTTTTTAAGTTTCGTGTAAATAAAGTTCTTGTTGGACCGTCCTCGTATATAATTAAACCATACGCAAGGTCTACCATAGCTGATCATCAACATATTGTCTCAGCATCTACCTAACACTTATCCTAGAGTGGCCTCCGCGCCTTGATAAGCTGTGACTTAAAAAAAAAAACAATCACTCTTTATATGTTGTATTGGTGTTACTTGAATGCACACCGAATGGTAGTCTTTATATGCGTCAAAATGAGTACAAGCGCTTTTTCCTTGTTTTAAGAAGCATGGCAGCCTTGTTTTTAATGACGAAGACAATAAAGATGAAAAATAGAAAAATTCATTCAACTCAAATATTATTCTAAATCTATTCATTTTGATTGATGTTTCAATAAGAATATAAGCAAACATTAAACAACTCGCATACATAAAATAGGCTAATCTTCTTTGCTTCTTTTTCTACTTCTTCTTTATCAAAACATTGATTTCCGTTTTCTTTTTTTTTCTTTCGTGAGTTTAGTTTTCTTTTTATGTGATTATCTCAACACTAGCCAAAGTTCTACTCAGTCACTGTATACGGCCAGAAATATTAGTTTGGCGTAAGCGGATGTGTACATAGTGACAACTGTGTTCATTAGTGCGCAACGAAACTGAAAGCCTAAAATAAATATTCAAAAAAATTATAAATTCGTTAGATCGTAATAAATTTTACTCATATTTATTAATT
The DNA here is from genome assembly GCF_053919585.1 of Euprymna scolopes. NCBI lineage: Eukaryota > Metazoa > Mollusca > Cephalopoda > Sepiida > Sepiolidae > Euprymna > Euprymna scolopes. The sequence continues at coordinate 60,648,653 of NC_136514.1, read as the reverse complement.
AATTTTTTTTTACAATGGGAGTTACCACTTAGCAAAGTTCGAAAGCCAATCGAGGATAAAGGTTAATGAGTGTAGGGTGGTCATCAGGACAACAGCGTAGTAATCGTTAGCGCTGGAAATCGGGTATACTTTGATTATGTAAGAGTTGACGCGATAAGAACTTTCTACATTGAACTTGAAGACGACAATATTGAAGTCAGCTGGAAAGCAGACCAGCGATACAGAGTTCCACACGCTGGCAGTTTTCGGAAAGAAGCTTTGTTTATCGAATCTTCATTTAGATTTACGCACAGATAGAGAGTGGGAGAAATTGTTGGTGGTGGCTGTAGCTAGACGACAATGTTTTTTCTGAAAGTTTAGTGGTGCGGGACCCTAGATTGAACCTCAGATGATCACTTGCCATGAAAATAACGATACAGCAGAGAAGGCTCGCAACGTATCTTGTATTGACTGTTTTTGTAATGTATATATTTAAAATGTTTGAGAAAAGCACAAACTTTTCTTATATTTATTAATAAGTTAATAATGTTACTATAAAGATTTTATTTTATTAAACATCATATTTTCTTATTATTAAATGATGGTTATTATAAAATATGAAATTTATGTAAAAAATACAAAGTATGCCTATTAATAAATTAATGTTAATATAAAATTAACATTGTATTTAAAAACCACAACTGTTCCTATAGAAGTATAAAAACACAGAATGTTTATATAATAAATGGCTGTTACTATAAAGTATGCATTTTATCCAAAACAAATTTTCCCTTCTAATAAATGACTATAAATTAATATGAAGTATGTATTTTATTACCAAAATACAACGTTCCTCCTTTAATAGATGACTGTTACTATAAAATATATATTTTATTTAGAAAACATAAACGTTTTACTGTTACTATAAATTAACGTTAATATAAAATTAACATTGTATTAAAAAACCAAAACTATAAAGTGTCTGTTACTATAAAGTATATAAGGTGTTTTCTCGTTTTATATTTGATCACTGTGTTTCAATAAAGTGTATAGGAAGACTCAATTCGTTATTAAAATGAAGTGGGAATAATGTAATTTAAGTGACGTAAAATTTATGGCATGTTAAATACAATTACTACATTACATTAACATGTATAAACAAATGAAATCTGTTTCAATAGAGGATACGTCCTTGATAATCAGTTCAGCAGGTCATTTTGGTTCCTTTTGGATCTGTTTTACCTTAAGTGATGTTGAACCTGGTCAGTACTAAATGGGTTACCATTCAGGAATTTCAAATAATATATCCGCTTATCTCTGTGTTGTTTCCGGTTGTCCTAGACAATCAAGTAATATTCATTTGAAGAGTTGCGCAATCCTTGCTTCATAATTACACACGCTGTTCAGGGAGCATTCATTGTCTCTAAAGATAGAACAGAGGTGTTGACTGATAGCTCTGTCGGATAGGCGTATTGGTTCTGTTTGTTCTTAGGAGGACCGCCCCTTCAGGTTTCGAGAACGGATTAATTTATTGCTAATCGACTGAGACGCCTCTAACGGATTATCCTGACACGATTGCTTAGTAATTATTGTTGGCCAGAGTTCCTTAATCAGAGTTCCTTAATCAGAGTTTGTTAATCAGAGTTTGTTAATCAGAGTTCCTTAATCAGAGTTTGTTAATCAGAGTTCCTTAATCAGAGTTTGTTAATCAGAGTTTGTTAATCAGAGTTCCTTAATCAGAGTTTGTTAATCAGAGTTCCTTAATCAGAGTTTGTTAATCAGAGTTCCTTAATCAGAGTTCCTTAATCAGAGTTCCTTAATCAGAGTTTGTTAATCATAGTTTGTTAATCAGAGTTCCTTAATCAGAGTTCCTTAATCAGAGTTTGTTAATCAGAGTTTGTTAATCAGAGTTCCTTAATCAGAGTTTGTTAATCAAAGTTTGTTAATCAGAGTTCCTTAATCAGAGTTTGTTAATCAGAGTTCCTTAATCAGAGTTTGTTAATCAGAGTTTGTTAATCAGAGTTCCTTAATCAGAGTTTGTTAATCAGAGTTCCTTAATCAGAGTTTGTTAATCAGAGTTTGTTAATCAGAGTTCCTTAATCAGAGTTTGTTAATCAGAGTTTGTTAATCAGAGTTTGTTAATCAGAGTTCCTTAATCAGAGTTCCTTAATCAGAGTTTGTTAATCATAGTTTGTTAATCAGAGTTTGTTAATCAGAGTTTGTTAATCAGAGTTTGTTAATCAGAGTTTGTTAATCAGAGTTTGTTAATCAGAGTTCCTTAATCAGAGTTTGTTAATCAGAGTTTGTTAATCAGAGTTTGTTAATCAGAGTTTGTTAATCAGAGTTTGTTAATCAGAGTTTGTTAATCAGAGTTTGTTAATCAGAGTTCCTTAATCAGAGTTTGTTAATCAGAGTTTGTTAATCAGAGTTTGTTAATCAGAGTTTGTTAATCAGAGTTCACTGAAATTTCAAAACCACACTCGACGTTGTCTAGCATTCCTGAGAGGAGCTGCATAAAATAAATATTAAAAAATGTTAAAATCAAACATTTTTTAAATAGTTTTTATTCAATAAAAAGTATTCGTTATTTATTAATTGTTAAAAAATAAATCCGTTTCACTTTCATTGTCCGTCCCTCGTATTCAGATATCGGTTTTTGATTGAGAAATAATTCAAAGTTTTCCAGCTGTCATTTGCATTTAATTTTTAGCATAACAAAACTGAGAAGAACTCAAGCGACAACAGAAGAAAAAAAAACTGGAAAGAAGAAAATGAAACGAAATATTTGAAATCGTTAATTAAATTAATGCGCCTGAATGGAATTGTTTGAGGAAAAAAGAAATGCAAAAAACAGTATATAAACATCCGATTGAATTTTGTTGTTGATTCGATGTTATAAATCGAATCAATTCGTTGCGACATATTTACCTGAAGGGAAAATTACTGATCATGTTGAGGTTATTAAACTATTCAATAAGTATAGTCTATTATTTAAAAAACAATTTTCGATTATGATAAATAATTTGTATTGTTTGTATTGTTTGAGATTGCTATTCTCATCTTGGTTGTTATTTTTATAACGTTTCAGTAGATGCCATCTCCGACCATTTCACGCGCGTATTTTCAAACTTGGAAACTTTTATATGAACTAGCGAACAGATTCGGAATTTTGAAGTGGACTCTTTATTTATTTAGTTGTTCTCCTTACTTCATCCATGACTAATATGAAATCTTAATTATTACGTTATTCTTAGATATTATCGCCTATAGTAATATATATTTGACTGTAGGAACTGATTTTTAATCAACGCCTTTAACCGCTACGCCATACACCACGTATAGTTAGAAGTGTTAATCAAAAATTAGGCTCCAGGATGCCAAAAACACGGTACTTGTATGGATGATGGTGTTGAGGATAATTGTCGAGCAGTCAACCATATTAGAATTCACATGCTGCCACTCTGAATTGGGTGACTCCGCGTATACAATGGCACTAATTGTTACGTTTCACTCATTTATTAAAGCTATCCGGAAAACGAAAGCATGAATAGGGTTGCTTAAATACGCCAGGAGAATAAGGTGCGCCTTTGGTGGTCTAGACTTTGCTGAAACCGAGCATGCAAGAGGGGGTCAGAACGTAAACTATCATCACCATGCGATTGAAAATGTTAACAATATAACTAGATTTTTAAATGAAGCTCAAATAAATAACGAATCACATTTTTATAATTATCTTATTTGCTATTTTAAAGTGATTTGTGCTTTTATTAATTAGTTTTTTTTTTCAAGCAAAACAAACATGTTGCCATTAAAAAGCAAAGGTCGTATCTAACAGGGGACTTTGATAATTTTCGCAGATAGATTTCTATTCACATTACATTTAAACGCCTGCATGTTAGTAGAGTCAAGGAAGCGGGAAACAGGGAGACAATAGTCTAGCAGTTTGAGAGAAGGAACTATTAGAGTTATTTTCGCATAATGTATTTTTACGAAGATGTTAATGGTATCCTCTAATAAATACAACTTTCTGATAAGAACTGTCTTTTCTTGCTTGAGGAGATAAAATAAATCATTACAGTAGCTGAGATAATGACAGTTCCTGAGGCTGAGAATATTTCTAAAATTCTGACTTGTTATTAATTCTATTTCTGATATTTAAGAAACTCATTGTAACAACGCGTGCTATGATCATCGCATTATTTTTTTTCAGTTCATTTTTATCACGTGTGTACTCATTAAAGAAAGCAATGCAATATTTGTGTGAGAAATAAATATAACCATGGTATTATTTCTTGTAGATTTTCTATTAATTTATACCAAACAAAACGTATTCTCTATTCGTTAGGCATCGTTGAATTTCCCTACTAAAATTGTACACACAAAAAATATATGAGTGGAAAAATGGAAAAATTTTATCCACTGAAATTTAATACTAAAACAATCATCAGACAATAAAAATGTTTGTACAAGCAGAAAGGAAAGCAGAAAGTTTACAACCAGTAAACTATACTTGTTCTATATTCTTTTTTGGCTTCTTTTACGGCTTCTTTGTATTCTTCTTCACGTGGTTTTTCTTCGTATAATTACCTGATTCGTTAACTGGGAAAAGTAACTTGGTAGTCTGCACCGTGGGGGCATCATTTGAAGCGTCTTCTCTTTGTCGTCGTCTTAGTCAACGACAAATTAATAACTTTTATATACTCTTATAATATGAATTTATGTATGTTTCTATTTGTATGAAACATGCGCCTGCGTCCTTCTGAAACACAAAAGAGTGAACCTGTAAAATAATGGTGGACTATTCCATTCGAATCGATGCGTCAAATATTCGTTCGAGTTATTACATTGTTCCCCTCGCAAAACAAATGACATATTTTGAATCCGTGCTTTCCTGCAGATGTTTTAGCCTGGTTTTACATGATTAAATGTTGTTTCTTTTCTATCACATGTTGGCAAAATAGGTATTTAAATTATTTGGATTATTTTAGCTACTGTTCTCATTTTTAGTTATATGCAAAACTTTTCGATTTATGTAACGTCTGGCATCCTTCAGGCCGTTTTTCGAAATTGGAAACATAATAGTTCATCCTGAGATTCTTTATGTTGAATCCGAAACTGTACGTGATTTCGGATTAAATATTTTTATGGAAATCGCTCGAGACAAGACGTAAAGCCACTTGATGGCTGTGGATGTTTCTACCTGCCTACCGTGGATGTCTCTACCTGCCTACTTGATGGTTGTGGATGTCTCTACCTGCCTACCGTTTTTCTCCTACCTATAACCTTGGCGTATTCAAGGCTAACAAGAACCAAAGATGATTACGACAAAGACAGGAAATATCTATTGACTTCAATCTTGAATGCTCCAAGGTAGGAAAAAAACGGTAGGCAGGTAGAGACATCCACAGCCTTGCAGTTCTTGGAAAGAAGTTTCTGTCATAAGAATGTATTATAATAAAGTATTATCACAGCGAATTTATGGCGACAAACAAGTCAATTATTATTGAGCTATTTAACTACTCTGAATCTGTCAACAATGGGCGGATGTTATTTTTGTTATTGTTTAATTAGAACGTATTCAAAATCTAAACACTTTAACAAAAACGCAATCTGACACGCAATCGTTATACTGAATTCTTCATTTGTCATCACGTGTGAGCTTTTTTCCCAATTCTTGGAATTTTGAGAGTTTTTTTTTTATTCATGCATGTAAAACTTGTCATCGATTTACACTTGAATAAAAAAGGGACGAAAGTATCATTTCTCCGGTGTTTCTATTATATGAAGCCATAAGGGTGCATTTTTACTATTGAATCATTTGAATAAATAAGTTATTCGAAATCTGGTTGTTTAAGTTTTTTGTCAAGTAAAGGTTTGTGTCAACACGTCACTAGAAATTACGACATGTGTTATTATTTTAAAGTCAACAAATAAATTACTACATGTTATATCATTCAAAAGTCAACAAATAAATTACCACATGGGTTACCATTTTAAATTCAACAAATACATTACCACATGTGTTATCATTCCAAAGTCAACAAATAAATTACCACATGTGCTATCATTCCAAAGTCAACAAATAAATTACCACATGTGTTATCATTCTAAAGTTAACAAATAAATTACCACATGTTTCATCATTTTAAAGTCAACAAATAAATTACCACATGTGTTATCATTCTAAAGTTTACAAATAAATTACCACATGTGTTATCATTCCAAAGTCAACAAATAAATTACCGCATGTGTTATCATTCCGAAGTCAACAAATAAATTACTACATGTGTTACTATTCTAAAGCCAACAAATAAATTACCACATGTGTTATTATTTTAAAGTCAACAAATTAATTACCACATGTGTTATCATTCCAAAGTAAACAAATAAATTACCAGATGTGTTACCATTTTAAAGTGAACAAATAAATTACCACATGTGTTATCATTCTAAAGTCAACAAATAAATTACCACATGTGTTCTCATTTTAAAGTCTACAAATAAATTGCCACATGTGTTCTCATTCTAAAGTCAACAAATAAATTACCACATGTGTTACCATTTTAAAGTCAACAAATAAATTACCGCATGTGTTTCCATTCTAAAGTCAACAAATAAATTACCACATATTTTATCATTTTAAAGTCAACAAATAAATTACCACATGTATTACCATTTTAAAGTCAACAAATAAATTACCACATGTGTTACCATCTTAAAGTAAACAAATAAATTACCAGATGTGTTATCATTTTAAAGTCAACAAATAAATTTCTTGTGCTATCATTCTAGTCAAAAAATAAATTACCACATGTGTTCTCATTTTAAAGTCAACAAATAAATTACCACATGTGTTACAATTCTAAAGTCAACAACTAAATTACCACATATTTTATCATTTTAAAGTCAACAAATAAATTACCACATGTGTTCTCATTTTAAAGTCAACAAATAAATTACCGCATGTATTACCATTTTAAAGTCAACAAATAAATTACCACATGTGTTACCATTTTAAAGTCAACAAATAAAAGAAAAAAACGGGCTCATTTTCATACTAATGGGACAAAAACTTGAATACATTCAGGAGAGAATTTGAATGCCTTCTATATACTATCCTCGTTTATCTAAGGTCTCTCTGTACCGGAGTTTGTCAGGACAACCTGGCATGAGAATGCTACGTTGCCCAAATAAGATCTTCTCGCTATGACCAACCTACACCAGATTTTACGAAAAATAGCGAACCATATCGAAATGATGTTATCTTAAATTACAGCACGGAGCTGAATACTCAACCAGACTAGATGAATTATTGTCCTGGAAACCAGTAATCGATATATATGCAAACACACACACACACACATACACACACACATATATATATATCCATCCACATACAGTACTATTTCGTTGTATTACAACTCATCAGTGCGGCTAGTCTAGCACCTTTCTCTCGGCGTGGATTGAACCTACAACACTCGGGTCGATAGTCGGCAGTTCAAATCACTGGGTTAGTGATCAGTGCTCGTAAACGTCTCATTAAATATCTATTAAATAAACATTCGCTAATTGCTTTTACAGTACTTTACGCCTGTGCTTTTACATACATATAAATTCCACAGTCAAACGACGTAGCAGCTCACACAAACATGGCAGACGTGGCATTGTTTAATTGTTAAAATAATTATATACGAGTTCTTTCCCTTTCTTGCAGATATTTACTGTGAGAGACTCTAGGAAACAATTTTCGTCATTGACATGCGCCAGAAGCAGATGCGACATCGAATTCCTGCATGCAGACAAAATTGAACATTCATCGACGCATGTAAAAAGGTTTACGAAGTCGATACAGTTGCGTCAGCACAGTTAAGAGATAAGTTCGTCGATTTCAGAGTTGCGACAAAGATGTGAATGTCAAAGCGTGCATCGTTCATTGCTGGCAAAAGTGCATTGAGAATGAGTGTGACTATGTAGAAAATACATTCTCGAGCACAAAGGGTCGTCATCGTAGTTTTTCAACATTTTTCTGGATGAGTTTAAAAAATAGGAGATTTTGGAACGACTGTTGTACATCGTAACACATTCAAAAAATCATACATGCATATCTCCATATATAATATTTTGATTTAAGAAATTCCTCTCTTGGCCAAATTACCGTAGGTTTGCAATAACAGATGCAACATATAAATTTGTTATGTCTAAACTATTATCCACCATCTTATGTAACTTTATGACGTCGTTTAATACACATTTATTCGTTATAATAAAATCCTACATTCCATCCTAAGAGAAACATCATCACGATCGCCAATATCTTTAGAAGAAATAGTTCCTATTTGTCCCTCTAAATGTAAAGTCCTCCCACCGACCCTGTTAAGACCTGGAAGATGTATATACATTATAAATATATTGCCCTAACATCCTTCTTAACTGGATCATACACTCATAGGCATACAATTACCTTTCGACTTCCCGATTCAAAAAATAATAATATCTCCCTACTAAAATTCCAACTATTCTTATTGGCTGAGAACATAATAATCTATCATTCCAGAAGAAACACCTTTTACAAAAAACGAACACGACAGACGTTTGCAAATATGGCCGATCTCTCGAACGAAGCAATAGTTAAATGAATATCAAACCAAATACAAAATTATTAAACGCTCCTAATCTAAGTTACATATTTACACCCTCACATTTTCGTGCAACAGCTCTCCTACAAGAAAATCCGTGATACAAAATGCATACAATTTATGGATATCATTGTTTTAATTTTTTTCTTTTTTCGCTTACGATTATACTGAGGAAACCGACAACGGTGCTATTTCTTTTTTGATGTAGTTGGTGTTGTTGTTGCTGTTGTTCTGGTTTCGCTTTGTTTTATAACGGTCCGTTTCCTTCTTCATACGTTTTTCATTATTTACATTTTTTCGATACCTATGCACACATTAAAATCGCACAAGATTTCCCCCAAATAAACAAACGAAACTACACTGAAACATAACATTTTTATTTTCGATTACCATTGTTTACTTTGCGTTTCCTGCATTAGCAGCTTAAAATTCAGTGGAAGACCCAATATCGTATGCATATGTTTGATTATACACAGATTAAGGACATCCTTTTCTTTAACATGACGACTTTTTTCGTTTTGTTAATTAGTAATGGTGCCTTGGGAGCGTGACAGCGATTATCTAGGTTAAATATGGAGCAAATATTCTGAGTCCCCCCATTCCCCACTCACACGATTGTGTTTCAAGAGCCATTCTTAATATGGTAATGTTGGGAGTGACAGAGAAGGTTGGGAATATCCATTCCAAACGCTGTTCTTAACATGAGAAGGTTGGGGATGTCCGTTCCAAAACCATGCTTACTATGAGGAAGTTGGGGTGTTGGGTACTAACAACAACAACAAAAAAACAACAAAAACAACAACAACAACCGTACTTTATTATTGTTACGAGGGGGGGTCTGTTTGATTATAGACTAATTTTTAAAGATAAATCATTACCTTAGATCTACTTACACACTTTCCTTTAAAATGACGACTTTACAAGTTTTCCATTATGCCGAATCAGTAAATCTCATTTATATTTGGCAGATGCAAGTTCTTTCAAACAAATCTAATTATATCCGACCACCACTGCCACCTCCAAATTTTTTGTTGGTTCATAGTATTTGCGCGTGGGTATCCTGACAGCGATTATAAAGGTTTAATTTGTGGAAAATATTAAGTCAGTCACTCCCGCTACTAAAATGCTATGGGGTGTCTATTCCGAAAGCCGTTGTTAAAATGTGGAGGTTGCCGGTGACTATTCCGAAAGCCGTTATTAACATATGAAGATTAGGGTTGTCTACTCTGAAAGCAGTTCTTAACATGAGGAGGTTGGGTGTTAGGAACAACAACAATAACAACAACAATAACAACAACCGTACTTTAATTTTTCTATGAGAGGAGAGGGCATTGCTTTCACCGGGCAATGCCGGTTAACGGGTCCTGCTAGTATATATGTATATATATATGTGTGTGTGTGCGTGTGTGTGTGTGTGTGTGTGTGTGTGTGTGTGTGTGTGTGTGGAAGTATGTATGCATGTATGGAAGTGTGTGTGTTGTGTGTGTAGCGGAATTACAAACTTCACAGGAGTATTGTTGAGTGAATGGCTGCATTAGTCACACAAGATATCATTTAACGAGAATTTCAATGAAAGAAAAACAAATATTTACCTGCCTTGAAGATATGTTTGTGAATGTTATCGTGTGAGTGCATATTTGCAAATACTTTTCTCTTTTCTGTCGCCTTCACTTTTTATTGGGAAAGATGGAGGCGAATTAAGAATGGATGGAATATTTCAATGTACTCATCTTAGAGATATGGCCATAATTTCTGTCTTCTATAAACAGACACATCTATTGATTTTTATTCTCAAGTAGCAGAGTTATATTCATCCGGCGAATTTGGTTTTCGTTAAATTTACGTATAATTTCGGGCAAATCTAAAAAAAAATCCCGGATAATTTAAAATCCTAATCGTTGATTTCGAAGGGCCACTTTCTTTTTAACCTCCCCCACTTTCTTCTCATTTAGCGATCCCGTTGTGTCGAATCCCTTGTACTCTTTTAATTTTCACGTCGCTCGCCTTACTGCTTCTCGTCTTTTTTTTTTCTTCTTCCTCTATCTGTCCTTCTGAGTTTTCTTTTATCTGTATTTCTCATAAATTGCATTTGTTTTTCCTCCCTACATAAATGTGTATCAGATTATCACCCTGGTAAAGCTGAGTAACTCTGCTAGTGTTACACAGTAGGGACCTTATGCCAGTACGTAGTGATTTAGTCAGCTAGTGTGAATTTTGTTAAGGGTCACATCAGTACATGTCAGTATAACCTAGCTGCAAACAGAATTGTGCCCAGAAATAGGTGACCGTTGAAGCAAGCAAGAAGTCAAACTCCATATACAAAACAAACAATCACCATATTATTTGACGAGATAAACAAATATTTTCTAAGCCATGATGATTGGACACGGCTTAATAATATATAATAAGGCAAATGTCATTACGATTCCTGTCCGTTTGCGTCTCTCAATTCTCAAGTTAGAAAACTAAGTTAAGAAGAAAACAATTGAAGTTATGTAGTCTTTTTTTTTTTCATGTTCCCATTCTCCAATAAAACTTTGAAGAAATCCATGTTAAGCCTCCGTGTGTCATTCCCGTATGAAAAAGTTTATTCTGTCTTATTAAAGTATGAAATGATCGAGAACCACTAGACGACTACAACCAACACGAAACACGGTGAAGATGAAGAGAAGGTACGATGTAGAGAAACAAGCATCAGACGCATATATTTATATGGAGACTTTTATTTAAATTGGATAATAAGTGAAAACATTATTCTAGGATATTCTATTCTGACTTCGAGACAGAATTTGCAAAACCATTGGATTCATATTCGTTAATTTAATAATTTAATAATCAAGTAACAAAATACAGGGTCTCTGCAACAACTTTACAAAGTTTTATTTATCGAGTTATAAAAGTCATAAAATCACGATCCTCAACGTTAGCTTTCAAATTGTGTGACTTTGGAATTAGATCAAGCTAGAAATTATTGTAGAAAACAATTAAAACGAGGTAATTATTAAATGAAACATAATAAATAATGGATGTGTCCAAAGAAGCAAGCAACAAACTTTTTTTTCCTATTTTCTTTCTTTCTCCCAAAATAAATGCCTAAAATGATTGCAATTTAATGACTTATGAGGATTGTTTATGACATTGAATTTGAAGATTATGATAATGTAGACCGTAACGATACAGTAAAGAAACATTAAAAGTTTCATCTACGAAAAAAGAGCCTTAGGGAACAGAAGATTTTGCCTCTACAGCGAAGTCGGGTTTGAAACATGTAAAGGCAAGAAAGCTATCTAGATTGGCATCTCCACAATTGTGGAATCTGAGAACGTATTGAAATTATATGTAAATGTATGTTTATATATAAATATAAAGCTGGACGTCTGTGTGTGTGTGTGTGTGTGTGTGTGTCTGGTCACGAATAGGCTCCTATATGGTTGCCTATTAAAAAAAAACTGATTACATATAATGATAGATGTATCGAGGATCAGGAATGGGTATGTTTGATCTGGCAGAACGGTGGTTCATAAAAATTGTGGGGTCTGCGTTCGTGCCTGGCTCCCAAAGTATGGAAATAAAAAATGAAAACAAAAACGTTTACAAGGGTTTTTGATATAGATGTACATAAGAATACTTTGATAAGTATGCTTCAACTTAAATAGGGATGGTATAATAAAATTGTGGGGTCTGCGTTCGCGCCTGTTCTTCATGGAAATATGGCACAAATTTTAACAAAGACTTTTCATATCTATTTGCGTAAGTAAACTTTGATAATTATGTTTCAGTTTGAAGAAATATGGTATAATAAAATTATTGGGTGTTCGTTCGCGCCTGACCGCCATAGAATGTAAATATGTCACAAAGTTTAACAACGTTTTTTTAAGGGGTGAGGGCCCACAATAACACCTTAACTTTAATCTTAATTCACGTTAGCTTTTATTTATTTTTTTGAGTTAATTATGTCGAATAAATTAAATTTTTTTTTTCTTTTACAAACTACTTAAAAATACAAACCAATGAACTTTCTACCATAAAAGTAACTTTTATTGACTATGGTAAAAGTTATTTCTTGAATATTTATATTATCATATATATAACATTTTCTCTTTGTAAGGAAACACCATTTTGTTGGTCACTCTTGGCTACGAATGAAAACAAAGTTTATATAAAAATATATATTTTCGCGAAAATTCCTTTCATCTTATATAGAATGTAAATATGTCACAAAGTTTAACAAGGTTTTTAAAAAGGGGTGAGGTCCACAATAACACATTAATTTTAATTGAATCATATTCTGTCGAATAAATTCACCTCATAAATTTACGTTCTTATTAAAGTGAAAGCCCCCCCCCAAAAAAAAGTCGGAACTTTAGACAATTCCCGACACAAATATTGCATAACTCTGTTTTTTCCTGTTCCACTTGCACGTGGCATTCTTTCGAAAATAGATAAATAGATAAATAATAAAAAATAAGAACGTTGCATGTTATCGTGTCAAAAGAAGGAAAACATCCTGCTCACGTGATTACGTGTCTTTTAAAAACATTTACATAACCTTTTTATTTCTATTTATATATCTGTTTAAGCTTTTTTGTCAGTGTACTAGAAGGAATTCAGTTTATTACAACCCTTTCTGCGTGATCTTTACATTACAATAGTACAACCCTGAATCCGACGGCGCAATACTACACCGTTCAATACTGTAAAATGTAAACGAAGCTGTTCTGCTTGAAAAGGGCGCCATTTTCTTCTTATTCATATTTATATCGATTCTTTGCTTTAAAAAACTGAAGTAATTACGTGTTTACTTTTTAAATATCCCATTTTGCTGTTTCGGATTATTTTACTAAAGTAAGTAAAGTTCATTATTTTTCAAAACTGTTTTTCTTTCTTTGTTTTTCGATATTTCGTTGATATTATTTAGCAAGAGTGTTTAGCAGAAAAGCCAACAAACGACTACCCGAAAAAATAAATATACAAGAAATAAATGTTACCATAGTCAATAAAAGTTCAGTTCATGTTTGTTTTGGTTTTGAAATAGTTTTAACGCTCTTTATTTGAAATAATTTCAGCGAACCGAAATTAAAACGAAATTTGAGGCGATAACTACTTAAATGAATTTTTATATAAACTACATATGTCATAATCGAATATTCCTCAAGCAGAAAATAACGAAAACAGTAAAATATGTTTATAAATATTCCTTACCTTGACGGAACTCTCTTAAATTGTTAACACAGAATGCTCAGGTGCCCCTCCTTCAAATTGAAAACGGAGCTCTCCGTTTAAAAGTCGCTACCATTTGATTTTTCTTTTTATATCGGTTCGTAAATTAAAAAAAAAATTTTTACAAACTACTTAAAAATACAAACCAATGGAATTTTCTGCCATAAAAGTAACTTTTATTGACTATGGTAACATTTATTTCTTGTATATTTATATACTATATATATATATACATATATATATATATATATATATACATATATATATATATATATATATATATATATATATATATATATATGTATATATATAACATTTTCTCTTTGTAAGGAAACATCATTTTGTTGGTCACTCTTGGCTACGAATGGAAACAAAGTTGATATAAAAAATATATTTTCGCGAAAATTATCTTTACTTTCATCATATTATCTAAAACTTTTGAGTATCAAAACCTATCTTTTTACAACCCCTACCTTTTCATAACCTATCATACCTTCATCAATCACAGTCCATTTTCTGTAGGCTGTTTTTGAACCCAGTCAACGACGGTACCTATACTAGTATATATATATATATATTATTTGGGGTAAACAGTTAGATATGGTCGCTACAAATAGCCATTTGTTTCAGTCAAAGAGACTTCATCAGGCGACCTGGAACCTCTCGACGCCAAAAAGAAAAACACATATATATACATATATATATATATATATATATATATATTCAGAATGTGAGAGCTTATATCCACAGCCAAACAACGTCGCAGCTCACAAGAATCATGACAGCCAACAAACCGGAAGTCCAAGACGCGAGTTTCACCCTTATTTGGGGGGGGGGTCATCATCATTTAGCCATATCCTAACTTGGGATTCGAAACCCGAACCTCTTGCATGCAAGGTGAGTACTCTGCCACCCGAGAAAACCCGCCACGCACACAAGTAAGTCTATTAACTAACACAGATAACGTAAACCGCGGCGACATCCGACTATGGAACTCGACTCGAACAAAGGAGGTGGGCATCCAACCAAACTATAACCCAAGCCGATGTCTCACAAGTAGGAATTTTATACTCGCTTGGACAATGTCATCCAACAAGTTAGCCTAGCAGGCAATTAGTAATAGAATTTTCAGAATTTGAGAGATTATATAATTATTTTACAGCTCACAAATGCCATGACAGCCAACAAGACTTGAGTTTAGCTCTTATTTGGGCTCATCTGTAAAGCATATCCGAACTCGTGATTCGAAATATATATATATATATATATATATATATATATATATATATATATATATATATATATATATATATATATATAACTTCTTTTTCCATATGAACATACAAAAGAAAATACAAACAATTCGCTCAAAGAGATCTTAGTTATTAATAACTACATATCCAAAAATTGTCATTCCAGGGCAGTGAATTTTTATATGTCTGCATAATGAAAAATATTCATATATATATATATATATATATATATATATATATATATATATATATATATATATATATATATATACAGTAAAACTCCTTTAATTTGAACTTCCTCCAAAGTTGGACTTCCTCTTATTTGGACTTCCTCATATTTGGACTTCCTCTCATTTGGACTTCTTCTAAACCCGGACTTTCTCTAAACTTGAACCGTCTCATCATTGAAATTGTATTAGAATATTTGATGCGGGGTTGGAATAAAACTGTTTACATGGTTTAGTAAGATATTGCACAGAAATGTTAATATTGTTACTATGTAATTAATGTAGATTAGCTATTGATAATTAATTTACACTAACTGTAAATTTTCTTTTCAGATTTCTATTTTTAAAATAGTGTAAAACAACCCATCACAATGGCGTGCAACTCTAAAATCAGAGAATACATCTGATCTAGAAAAAATTCTTGAAACCAAACAGTTACCGACCAACCACGCTGTTCTTAAATCACTTAATGCAAATGATGTTGAAATGTGGGTGCAACAAGATGAGGAAACTACTGATCAATATCCTGAAGGCAGTAATGGTGATGAAAATAGCGACAGCTCCCATTCTCTTGACACTAATGTAAATAACCAAGAACACTCTGATAAAGCAATATCATGGGATGATGCAGAAAAGTCTATGGAGACGGTTATAAAATTTCTAGAAAAAAGTTCTTACTTTAGTGACAACTATGTTTTGTAAGCAATGTCACTCCGAAAAGATATAATCATCAAGAAGCTACAGAACAAAGAAATTGTAGATTTTCGTGATCGCTTATGGAATACAATGGCAGCACCCGAGAGCTCAATCGATGAACATAGAAACTGTGATGAGACTCCTTCAATGAATAAATAAACAAACTATTTTACATAAATCTATGATTTCTGTAGATGATAACTTAGGTAATAATTACCTAACAAGTAAGAGTAGATTTAATTTATCTTCAATGTTTTTGTTCCTAGTAATAATATTTAACAATTCTTACTTGCAATATATCGTAAACTCAACTTAATATATACTTGAAGTATCATATAACATTTGCTATTTCTTAATTCTTAGAAAATTAAAGTTAACTGCAGCACATTTTTTTATCACGAAACTTGAACAGCATCCTCTAATTTGAACGAAGCGGATGTTTAAATTATAGGAGTCATACTTTATATATATATATATATATATATATATATATATATATATATATATATATATATATGCATAATGTAATATCTTATATATATCATATATTACACTTACATGTGTGCACATATCTGTATAAATAATATATATATATACATACACATATGCGTATGTATATATATATCCATATACATATATATATGTGTGTGTGTATGTGTGTGTATGTGTGTGTGTGTGTGTACATTATATACAAAAGTTGTCCTAAAGTAAAGCATCCTATTTATTTAACTAAAAAAGTTAAAGAGATATGAAGACTGGAATGGAACCATTAGAACGAGCAACATTTTTGCTCCAGAATTTATTCCTCTGTATAGAACCGCTATTCTCAATGCTCAGAATGACTGCAATGACGGATCTCGGCTTCTGGACCACGTATATGACAAGGGTTGTTTTCTTAGATTATTAAAGCGTCAATATCTGCAACATTAAGAAATATCCAAGTCATGAATTCATAAGTCAGTCAGTATAACAATGTAATTTGCAATCCACTCTGATCTATTCAGGCAGAATATATATATTACTTTGGGAACGCTGCGCATATTTCATTTGTATATCAAATAAAATACACACACACACACACACACGCACAGACACACACATATATATATATATATATATATATAGATAGATAGATAGATAGATAAATAAATAGATAGGTATGTGTGTGTTTTTAAGCAAACATATTTAAAGACAGCAGCGAGCTGTTAGTTAATTATACTTTTTAATTTATTATTATTTTTCTTCTTATCATTTTCATGTGTAAATCAAAAATGTTAATATATGTCTCATATGTATCAGAAAAAAAGGCCATAAAAAGATCGTAGACAGATACATATTCCCGACTGAAAACAATAATACAATTAGATTTATTATTAAGTATAAAGAAAAGTCAGGATCCAGCCAAAATAAATAAAACTGATACTTCCCCAACCCTAAAATCTATAAGTTTAAATACCCTTTGGGGCGTGTAACCCCTATAATGACCTTGAAACAGATAGTTACAGTGGTTACACAATCATTACTCAATCCAAACAGCTTACCATGCATAATGTAGATTCCAGTTCAATTTTCCTAACACAAAAATACTACATTATGAAACAGATATAAAAAGCTAAAAATACTTGACGTGATTTTGATTAAACCACGTCGAATTTAAACACTCAAAAAATTAAACACTCCAAACATTAAGCACTCCAAAAATTTAAACACTCCAAACATTTAAACACTCCAAACAATTAAACACTTCAAACATTTAAACACTCCAAACATTAAGACACTTCAAACATTTAAACACTCCAAACATTTAAACACTCCAAACATTAAACACTTCAAACATTTAAACACTCCAAACATTTAAACACTCCAAACAATTAAACACTTCAAACATTTAAACACTCCAAAAACTAAAACACTCCAAACATTTAAACACTCCAAACATTTAAACACTCCAAACAATTAAACACTTCAAACATTTAAACACTCCTAACATTAAAACACTTCAAACATTTAAACACTCCAAACATTTAAACACTCCAAACAATTAAACACTTCAAACATTTAAACACTCCAAACATTAAAACACTTCAAACATTTAAACACTCCAAACAATTAAACACTTCAAACATTTAAACACTCCAAACATTAAAACACTTCAAACATTTAAACACTCCAAACATTAAAATACTTCAAACATTTAAACACTTCAAACATTTAAACACTCCAAACAATTAAACACTTCAAACATTTAAACACTCCAAACATTAAAACACTTCAAACATTTAAACACTCCAAACATTTAAACACTCCAAACATTAAAACACTTCAAACATTTAAACACTCCAAACATTTAAACACTCCAAACAATTAAACACTTCAAACATTTAAACACTTCAAACATTTAAACACTCCAAACAATTAAACACTTCAAACATTTAAACACTCCAAACATTAAAACACTCCAAACAATTAAACACTCCAAACATTAAAACACTCCAAACATTTAAACACTCCAAACAATTAAACACTCCAAACAATTAAACACTTCAAACATTTAAACACTCCAAACATTAAACACTTCAAACAATTAAACACTCCAAACATTTAAACACTCCAAACATTAAAACACTTCAAACATTTAAACACTCCAAACATTTAAGCACTCCAAACACTTAAACACTCCAAACATTTAAACACTCCAAACATTAAACACTTAAAACATTTAAACACTCCAAACATTAAAACACTTCAAACAATTAAACACTCCAAACATTTAAACACTCCAAACATTAAAACACTTCAAACATTTAAACACTCCAAACATTAAAACACTCCAAACAATTAAACACTCCAAACATTTAAACACTCCAAACATTAAAACACTCCAAACAATTAAACACTCCAAACATTTAAACACTCCAAACATTTAAACACTCCAAACATTAAAACACTCCAAACAATTAAACACTCTAAACATTTAAACACTCCAAACATTAAACACTTAAAAGAATTTTAATATGTCTGTTACTACTCACCCTGCTTCTTTGCGGCACAGTTACTGATCTCAGATTATGGGTTCTCTAGTTGCTGCAAAAACACCAGGGCGCCATTTCAGCTAACACTAATTGCTTCTTCACTAGTCTTTCTCAGCAGCTCATTCAACTCTCATCTGAAGATGCCATCGGTCTAGAGCGAAAATGTTCATAATATATATGGCACATTTGTTAATATTTTTAATTTTTCACAAAAAAACAAGAAAAATAAAAAAATAAGAATAAAAATGTATAATAAAGTACAAGCGCTCTGTTGTCTTTCAAGTGTGTTTAAATGAAAAAATTCTGCCTAAATACACAATGCACACACACACACATACACACACACACACACACATATATATATTATATATTTAATTATAATTTGATTTTTAAATTTTAAATTATCAATCACATTACTTAATATTGAATTAGCTCTAGGATATTTACCTATCGAGCTTATTATATATCTAAATTACAACGAGCACTTTCTCTTTTCTGTATTTTAATTAAACTAGTAATTTCACTGTTACATTGAAATACACTCAGCTCTTTAGACTATTGTTCTAATCTCCTTTATATATATATATATATATATATATATATATATATATATATATATATATATATATATATATATATATATATATATACTACAGAGTGCCCGGCATTACCTGGTCGTAAAATATGCTTGAATATCATATTTTAATTCATGCAAATTTTGTACTTATTATTATAGAACAAATTCTATATGGGTTATTATATTGTACCTAACATATAGAAGTGATACAAATGGAAAAAAATATGACTTAGTTGCCATTAAATCTAAACCAAAACATTTCAGCTTTACTGGTTATCTTTTGAGCTATCGTCAGACGCATATGCAACAGTTAAATCTGAACTGACTTTAACGTATAGACATATTTTCGCAAAAGTACTTTAGTCGACTTTAGCCCTAACCCATGTTCCAAATTTTTTCAATTTTGACAGCTGTTTTTTACGACTTTTATATAAAAAACGATCAACAAAAATGCAATAATTTGAGTCGCCTTGTGTCGCTTTGCACTTTGTGTCTCAGAGGAGATGCACTTTGAAAAAATGGAGACACGCAGACACACAGAAATAGTGAATTATATATGTTATTATACAAATTTGATTTGTATGTATATATATATATATATATATATATATATATATATATATATATATATATATATATATATATATATGATTTGTGTATCAAATCAAATTTCATGTCGGTGTCAAAAACCAATATATCATCGCTATTAATCATTGAATACTTTATATTAATTTATACCAAACAAAGTATATTTTCTGTACGTTAGATATCATTGAATTTTCTTACCAAACTGATGGCGACAATAAACATCTGAAAAAATAACAGCAAAATTCTCTAAAATGGTTTTCATTGATCTTTGTACAATAAGAAAGGGAGAGAACGTAAAAATACCCGTTAAGGCGATTTGCTTCCCCCAAACTCGTTCCCTCTATTTCTTTTGTCTCTCTCAATCAACGTTTACATTGGCCACCGACAACTTAATAATCTATTTTATAATGCGATAAGGAAATATCATGTACAGTATGTTTTCAGCTTTTTCTTCATAAAATGATAAGACAGCCTGATTAGCAAGGATTATAGGTGATCAAGGCGATGTCGGTAAGGCAGAAAATTCCGACTGCATTCATTTCAAAAATTGCTTGTTCTGAAATCAAATTATTTTGTAAACTAAAACAATATCATTTTTATTAGAAAATAGTTAGAAGATATGTAAAAACAACATCCACGACTTTAAACAAGTTTCAAGAATAGGTGTTGTTTCTTTAATCGATTAATATATTTTGAATAACTTGAAAAAAATATTATTTCGCAGCAAAAAAAGATCGAGTAATTACATCATTAAAAACATAAAAATATAACAAAAGAATTCATTCATTTCAGACGATTCTATTTTTGACATTAACTTCCTCCAATACATTTTTAGTCAGAATTATTTTCTAGAAAGCGGGTGTTGATGGGAACAGTCACAAGAAGGTTGTCAGCATGCTAAGTGAAAATATCTCTATAGAGCGAACCTCATTAGCACTTGACACATCAAGGCTGTCAGTCCAATCCGGTGACCATTTAACTATCGTCATCTTCCAACAAAAAAATGTTAGAAATTTTTTTCGAAAAGTATATTCCATCATACCTAGTTTTTTTTTTTTTAGCTGCATCCATCCACGGTAACGACAACGATAAATATTCAGCTGATTTGAAGCGCCCGCAACGTACTTTCAATTACAATCTTTTACAAGAAAAAAAAAAAAACAGTATGCTCAGAGTTGTACGTTCTGTAGATTAATTTGCATATTTTGACACCGACTCATTTTAAGCGACGGATGGACTTAAACAGGTGCTCGTTTTTGTAGTTTTGTCACGCTGTTGTCCCAGCGTTGTTTACACCTGGTTGTGTCACAAAGGATTATTCAGTTTTATATCTGTCTGTCACGTTATAAAGACGAACAGGATTCCGTGAAAAATACACAGTGTTTTTTTTACACCCATGCGTATAAGTTAGTGCATAATAACAGTCCCTTTCAAATAATAAATGCCTTTCCAGGTTAATACTATAAAGTAGAATAACCTTTTTCTAATAAAAAAAATGGCATTTCTTCTTAGCGCATCTCTCCATATTTTTACGCAGGCCTTTGTATTATCGCACTATTCATACAAAATAATCATTTTTTAATGTACAACTTTGTAAAACAATGAAATATAAAGAGTTGATATTTAATGAGAATTCAGTTAGTCAAAAGAATGTTTCGAGTAAAAAGTTGTTTAGCATCTAAGAAATGAACTGCGTCGAGATGTTCATTTCGCCTTGCACCATATGTGTTTACGTACGTGTAAATTAGATAGACATGAAGATGTGTGTGTGTGTAATAACTTGCCAGTGAGAGAGTGTATGCATGGGTGTGTGTACACGTGGTCAAATGTATATGTTGCCGCTATGTTTTGTAGTTTCTGAAAATACTCGTCGCTTTTTTACGTACTCGACTAAAAGTGTCGAAGCTCTTTTGTGAGGGTCACTCTTACATGCGTCGACTCTGTAAAGAAAATTGAAAAAGAGCAAAAAAACCTGCCTGCATTTTTTATAGTACGCGTGACTAATTGAAACAGACTGTTGAATGGAGCTCTTGTCTCATCCAAAATTTAGAAATTCCATGTCTAGCCGTGTGAGGAAAGAAATTATTAGACGGATAGACTTTGGAATTTCTAAATTGTATTTTATGATTAATAGAGCATGATTTTTTCAAGTAGATCGATTAACGAGAAGGTAACACCGTTGTGCATAGATTTCATGGTATGGATTTCATGGTATGGATTTCATGGTATTAAAAATGATAATCGAATTCAATCGTCAAAAGCTTCAAAATTTTAAAACAAAAATATGTTCTCTTTCGGTCGTTTAGAAATTTAAAAAAAAGGAGAGAAATAAGGATCACATATTTAGAAAATTGAGTTCATGAAAGAAGTAGTAGATGGAAGTAGGATTTTTTTCAATTCATGCATTTACATTTATTAACTTTTTGTAATGGAAAAATGAATTTAAAACATGAAATCCTGCGGTCATGAGCGGTGCACACACATCTGTGGACTTAATTTTGTGAGTTCCATCTAAACATGCGTAGAGCTGGCTTACTGGTTTGGTTTGGGTTAAAGGTAGAGTTAGGATTAGTGTGTAAAAATGCAGAATAAACGCCGCCGTAGAATGCATCGCGAAGGGAAACTATCTTTTAATAAATCCCTCAATGAATGGGTTCCATCCTTTGGGGTAAGTCTTTTACTACAACACTTTGGGGGATTGTATGTCTATTTAGATGGGGTATTTAATGGTATTAAGCATATCTATAAGAATCTCTTTCCGTTAGTGACAGATGTGTTAGCATTAAGATAGAAATAACAGTTCAGCTGTTTCTCCGTCAGTTATTTTTTTCTCTTATCACACCTCCAGCAAAGCACATTGTCACCGAGACGTAAGGATCTACAATGAATTAAGGATCATGCCATGGAAACACTCTAAATAAGAAGTTGAACAGTGAGATGTTTATTCGCATTGTATTTAAATTTCTGCATGTTAGTATAGTCACAGAAACAGTATACAGTAAGTAAATTTCAAAATTTAGCAGTTCGAGGAAAGAAATTATTAGAGTTCAAGGCTATTCAGCATTATGGAGTATTTACAGTGAAGGTGTGAGATTTTGCTTTTTATCGCTAGTTGGAAATATTTACGTTGTGGAGGAACTCGTGTGACCAGTTCCTTGGGGCACATTCCATAAAAGTCATTTTCAAAGACTTAGGTTCTAACATTGAGGCGATGGGACAGGGGTTGCGGCTTATTTGACAATGCAGTTCTATTCGATTAGGGACTTATTCGCTGAACTCTGTCGAATAGCAAGAGACTAGTGATTGATGCACAGGCTCATATGTTGCAACAATATTACATGCTTGGACGAAAGGTAGTAGAGATATAGAATACAGTCAGTTGTGAATATTTTGCTAATACGGTAGCGAGGCATTATCTTCTAAGTTTGTCACACTTCAAAACAAATTTGTTTATTCTCTAACACAGATTATATAGATGTATTTTTCGAATATCCGTTCTTATAAATACGATGAAACGCGAGAGAAAAAATTCCCCCTTTGGGAGAAGTTTTAAAGGATTAATTTTAAATGCAATATTATGTTTTTATTTAATGCGTTTTTATTTTATTTTTGCGATAATGTCGTTTATGGATAGAATTTCATATTTCGTTTAAAGTATTTACTATTATTTTTTTTTAAATAATTTTAAACGCTACTCCTGAAATAAATTTGAAATGTACATTTTATTTATATAATATTTGACTGTGTATTTTATTTATATAATATTTAACTATTATTTTAGTCTCTTAAAGTTGATATATCCAAAAAAAAAATAAAAATTCAACATTGCCACATTGGTTATTATAACACCACGAATTTGTTTAATTAAATAATTAAGATCATTTTTCATTTTTTAAGACTTTCTTTGTATAAACAACTTATTCATATAAGGAAATTCAGTTACGTTTTCTTTATTATTTTGGTGGTATTAACCTATGTTTTTGGCCCCTCGCGGAGTAAGTGTAACGTGGCCGCTACACTTCAACTCTGTCGCAACATGCCAAACCTCCCGGATCCACACAAGAAGGACAAAAAAATACGACAATTTTTTAGGTGAATACAAAAAGCATTTATTCCAGTAAGTTCCGACAACGCACTTCACTGTGTTACAAAATATCATTTACGCGTTGAACATGCTAGTCGAGACGCTCTTTCACGAACGTGTTTTTGTCGTCGCTTGCTTTTCGTTTTGTCGATTACGCGGCATATTTTCTTTCTCGCCGCCAAAGAATGAAAACACGTCCGATCGCTTCCTTTGCTCGACCACAGAGCGTGCATACTTAATTTGCATATGTGCTAAGACAGCTACTGCTGCTGCTGCTAATATTTTCGCTAGGCAACTATCCTACGGCTAATAAATTCGTTAATGCTGGTGTCCCGAAAATATCACGAGAGTCGGCGATGTCACATATCAGAATAGATAGAAGTGGAAGCACTATTAGTTGCTGCGAGTGAACCCAGACGGTATTACTTTATTAAACTAATTAGTAAATCTAAATCCAGAATAACAATACGTCAACCTAGCATTAGGCTGAATGGTTGGAGGATCGCATTTAATTTTTAACCACTATGACTGTGGACAATTGTCTATAGGAAGTAAGTTTTACGCTATAACCCATTTTAACTTATATAAGAACCTGTTTCACGTTAGCTTTTTTAACTAGTTCTTAATGCCCTCTAGTTACAGCAACATCACAAAATAAATATAATTACATAAGCAAATAGGAGGGTTTGGCAGTTTAAAACTGATTACAACAATAAAATAAAAATAATCAAGTAGCTACTTCAAATAATAAAAAAAAAACATTATTATCCCATGTTTTCATGGAAATAGCTTTAAACAAGACACTAAGACACTTGTTCTAATAAGCTAAAAAAGAAATGCTAATCACATGTTGATTTATAAACCTTTTTGTGTATAATATTGAACATATTCTATTATGAAATAGAAAGCACTAACTGTCGAGGTTTTTAAAATTATTATTTACTGAATGAGTTATTACATATCAATGGTAACAGCCATTTAAAAAAAATAGCGGATTAATTTTTATTTAAACGATGTTGGATATTATGAGAAGATATAAACTGATGAACACAGTCGAAAAATTCACTTGGGAGGATGATTTACTACATGTTTATTAACACATGATGCGGTGATATGCAACTGTGAACCTTGGAAAATAAATCTGATAGAAACGTATTCAACAGATGAAAAACTCTGTTCATGGAAATTTTTTGGAATAAGCTGATAAGAAAGCGAGTTCTTTTCTGCAAATGCTTTACAACCAGAAATCAGAGATTAAAGTTCAGTGGTAATTAAGTAGATAAAGATGAGCAACGTCTCTTCTGTAATTAAAGTCGATTTTGTACCCTCATCAAATCATAAAAGAGTGCTATGATAAGAGCATCTTCCCAGATATGATAGAAGTACTCCATCTTACGTATACATAGAGGATTGCATCAAGAGCCGGATACTTTAAAGAGCAGAAGAATTATCCAACCGTTTTCCAGAAACCTTAGAAACATACTGAATATAAGTGTACATTCCCTACGTTTCACATTTTTTTTTCAATGTTTAACAGTAAAATTGCAGTAAAAAAAATTGCGCGAAATAGTTTTGTTTTATCCACATGTATTCAGGTTTCTTTTATTTCCCCTTCTCGATTTAGAAAATATCAAAATCCTGACACAATCCTCCGAACTGCATAATAGTGAAATACGTGCTAACATGCAGTGTTGCTGTCATATCTGGGGATATGCAACTGATATCACTCTTTCTTGTCTTGGCAAAGTACATCATTGACTTCGAAATCTAGTAGAAAATGATCTCTTCACCTTCATAGAGCCTCTTTTTCACAAACGAGTCGTCTTTATCGTGTCTTCCCTAATAGGTGTTCGACATAGTTCAATCTACAGTTTTCCTTGTAAAACATTCAAAGTAAAAACTCGTCTCTATACAGCCATTGCTAATCGTGCTTTTTCTCTCTATATACCTAAAAACCAAACGTCTATGAATATGTGTGGAATGCAATACTACGAGGTTGTATATTGTCGTTATCAAGTCCAATGTTAACAAATTCTTGCCAAACCGTGTTTTTACTCTTATTCACCCCGAACAAAACACATTGTCACTTGGATGTAATAGGTTATTATTTGGAAGTATGTCTAACAAGAAACGAGGGAAGTTGAGCAGCGATTTCTGTTCGTATTATATTTAAACTTCTGTATTTAAACACAGTCAGGGAAGAAGGAAACATGGTGTGAATTCCAAAGTTAAGCAATCTGAGAAAAATATTACAGTAGGAGGTTTTAAGGACTCAAGAGAGTTCAATAGTGAAGGGTTGGGATTTTTTTTTGCTTGTCGAGTTAGTCGGGATTATGTACGTCGAGGGGCACAAGTGCTATGAGTTCATCTTTTTAAAGTAATTGTTAAAAAAACTCTTCCATCATCTTTTTAAAGTAAGTGTTAAACAAACACTTCTTTTTAAGTAATCAAATTCGGACCTTTTCACTCATTATTCCTAGACTTTTTATAATATTTGTCATCACCCAATTGACAATCTTAAATTTTCTCATTCTCGAGTGGCTTTTATTGCTTTCTTATTTTTATGTAAATAAAACAAAAGTCGACATAATTTTCAAACCAACCTCCCACATAATC
Organism: Euprymna scolopes; assembly: GCF_053919585.1. NCBI lineage: Eukaryota > Metazoa > Mollusca > Cephalopoda > Sepiida > Sepiolidae > Euprymna > Euprymna scolopes. The sequence continues at coordinate 60,621,745 of NC_136514.1, read as the reverse complement.
CTGCGTATAGAACAGACACGTTAACACGTATGAAAAAAACAAAAACAAAGTTAATTCGATGAACGAAAATAAAATGTTCTCGTCATGATATATATAGTTTCACGTAAAAACTAATCTGATATTTATAAGCCGAAATGATTCCCCTCCCTCATGTGATTTTGACATTTTTGTAATTGCAAAATAAGAACACGACACGAAAAGAGAAACGCTATAGCAAAAGATCGATTGAATTTCAATATTTTAGTTATCTTCTTTCTTTTTTCTCATATAACCTTACACAGTTTTGTACAGGCACCCACATATTCACAAACGACCTCTTAAGTCACACACACACACACACACACACACACACACACACACACACACACACACACATACACATACTATCTGTATATCCCCAGCGTTGCTCGTGAATTTTATTTCATTTTTGCCTCCTATTTCTAAAAGCTTTTTACTCTAACGTTATCTGCTATAACATCGTATATGACGTATGTGAACAAAAATGGCACATATATATCATGTGACGCCGTTATCTACGACGTTATATATGACGTATATGAAGAAACAAACAAACAGACATGAATACAGCTTTATATAGATATTTGGAAAATATATTTGGAAAAATATTAGGAAAATATTTGGTTTGGAAAAAAGTTCGTTTCTTTTAGTTTTTCTGTTGACCGTTTCTGGCCTACTAAAGATCGTTTTATATTCCTAATCTTCAAATCATGTTACTGATGTAGTTAATATGTTAATTCCAGTGTGTCACTGAGCGAAAGAATTCTTAAACTTTTGCTTGCATTTCACGCTTTAAAATAGAAAGCTAACCAAAGCACTATCAACATTTGGCGGTATTGTTAATTACAGAAAAGAAAAAAAAATGTTATATTGTGTGTATGGAGAGAATTCTGATAAAGAACATACGTACTAGATATATTTTGCTCGATTCCGAAAAGAAAATTTTAGGTAAAAGGTGCTCCTCGCTTAGGCAAGAGAAGGTATACTAAACAATTTTACATTTTTTATTTTTTTCTTCTCATGTTTTAATATGCCTTCTGTGCGACTTAATATTAATGTTCATTTGACTTTTAACGGTATTTATAACTGTCATCTTTATACAATTACATATCGTTAACCCGAAGCATATCTGATTCGGTAATTTTCTATGAAATAAAATAAAGTCTCATAAAATTGGATATTTCAGCTGAATCCCATTGCTACTTCAAATGAGAACGTAGGATCTTTTAAAATCCATCGTTTATCATAAAAAATTAGCATTTGTACATGATATACATTTCTTCGCTCCTTACATCAATTATATTATCGCAAAGTTAAAGGTCTTCTAAATCAACTCTTAGTAATCTGTTACATTGGACCGGATGAAAGTACAATGTTCTGATTTCATCCAACCACAATTAATTGTATCAGTTTTGTGAATCAATAGGTTAAGATCCAGCTTTCCTTTAATTGTTTTATTTGTATTTTCGGGAATAATTGTATATATATATATATATATATATATATATATATATATATATATATATATATATATATATGTATGTGTGTGTGTGTGTGTGTATACTAGCATGGGTGCCCGGCGTTGCCCGGGTATTTGGAGGTGTTGGTTGAGCAAAAAAATATAGCGGTCAATTTTTTTAAATTTTACCCCTAATTATGACCCCTTAAAATTTATTGTTTTGGGCTCAAATGAAGTTATTAAGTTAGATCCATGTGCAAGTGACCTATATCTAAAATTTAAAGCGTGTAGACCCAAAATTGTCGGAGGAGTTTGGTAGAGTTCTCAAAGGTCAAATCGTTTAACTTTGACCCCTTAATCGCCAAATTTCTGGCCAAAAACCGATTACATCGATTTTTCCGAATCTCAGTACCCTGTATATCAAATTTCGAGTCTGTAGGCTAAAAATTGACAGAGTTATTGCGCAGGGAAATGTACACAGACACACAGACACACACGCACAGACAGACAGTTCACTTATATATATATATATATATATATATATATATATATATGTATATATATATGTGTGTGTGTGTGTGTGTGTGTGTGTGTGTGTGTGTGTGTGTGTGTGTGTGTGTGTGTATTATAGCTATGAAAAAGGGAAGACTGAGTTGTTTTGTATCCATGATAAAAAGAAGGACGTAGGGGTGGGCATTTAATGGAGGTTAAGAAAAAAGATAACGGGGTAGAGTCGGCCAACCAGGTTTCACCCTCACATTTCAAAAGCCAAATCAAGTTGTTTTTTTTTAATTTATTTCTTTACTATAGGGAAACGAATTTAAACATAGGGAGCGACTAATATGAAATAAAATTATCGGTGGGAGGGGAAATAAAAAAAATGGGGGAACGACTAAAATAAATCTATCGTTATGATAATTGTACAATGGGGATAAAACGCCTTAGAGACAAATCACGTTCAAACCCAAAAGACGATCCTTCTGCTTACAGAAAGAAGGTCTCTTTAACCGAACGTGAATAGTCTCCAAGACCTTCAAATGAGATAATAAGTGAGCATGACTCAGGATAGAAAATGAGTCACTGCTGAAATTCATTGCACGTCGTGGGTTTTTAAGCAAATGGTGTGTTTTAGCAGAACCGTGCGTATTGCTCAAAATGTCCGTTGGTTGGTAGATTCCATTCCGGAATTTACTAGGTACATGTTGCTGGACGCGACCATCTAACCTGAGGGTTGTTCTGCCGACGTAGTTGGCACTACAACTACATTTAAATTGATAACATTATTTATATGATGGGAGGCAGAACATCCTTTTGAGAGGATGGCAATAATGGTTTTGTTGCAAACACCACGCGTACATTGGAGGCAAAATAGCAATGTTCCACAGCTGAGCTAATCTGTTTGGCGAATTTTTCACTTATTGTCCCTAACCAAGGTAAACGAATGTAAATTGGACATTGAGCCGCCATCTTAGATTTTATTTGGGAAAAATTATTTATTTTGCTTTTTATGACGGAGTTAATCACATCAAGAGGGTACCAATTATTGGACAAAGTATTAGTGATCATTTTTAGTTCTTCATACAATTTAGATTGTGAACAAATCATGAGGGCACGATGTGTTAAGGTCCAAATCAAATTATACTTTCGTTTGTTAGAGCAAAATGAATCCCACCTTGGTTTACTGTAAATTAATGTCAGATAATTTAATGGCGTTTTCGTTATCAATGCATCAAGGAAGACTAAATTAGAATTGCTTTCACCCTCATAAGTATACTTTAATACGGGATGCACTTTGTTGAGTAAAGTCCAGAATATTTTTGCCTGTTTGATTATTGAATAGGTAAAATGTATCATCTACATATCGAAAGTAGACCAGCGGTTTTATGGGTCCAGATAACAATTGTTTTTCATAGAAACCCACAAATATATTCGCTATTATTGGTCCAAGGACCGAGCCCATTGCTACGCCATCTATTTGCCGATACATTATATCGTTGAAACTGAATTCGACCGAGGTTGTGGCAAATTTCATTAATTCAATAAATATATTTTCAGGAATGGAAAGAAGGTGATATCTGACTACGATATGAATAATCAGTACAAATATCTATTGTCTCCAAAATAGGGACACAAGTGAATAAGTTGCTAATATCATAAGCTAATCCGCTATTATTTTTAAATGGCTGTTACCATTGACATGTGAATCAATTTATTGGCAGCTTTATAATTTTGCATGAAATTAGCAAACTCAAATGAATCTTTTAATAGTAGTTACTATAATAATTCACTACTGGCTGTAAAATGTTGAAGATCCATTTGGCAACCTTGTGTTGTGCAGACCCGACCAGAGAAAGAATAGGCCTTAAAGGAATATCCGTTTTATGGGTTTTAGGTAAGCCATACAGCCTGGAGCGGATAGAGCCTGAGGGTCTGATCTCATTAGCTATGTCAGAAGCGAATACACCACTTTTCACCCATTTCTTCTGAAATTTAGATTCTAAGGAAGCAGTGGAATCATTATTATTAACAGGGCCTAATTTTATAAATTTTTCGGTGTCATCAAGAATCACCGACATCAACATAATCATGATGTACTACCACTCCCGAGCCCTTGTCCGGTCTAGTTAAAACTGGAGATTTTTTATTTTTCAGAGTTTTAATGACTGCAAAGTGTTCTTTGCGCCATTTAAACTGAATGGGATACTGGTGTACTCGCATAGCTATGAACAAGGTAATTTCTTGCTTTTAGGTCCCTTGCCTTGGTTTCAGAGACAGGTTGAAGCCTCACTGTCTGAGCATTAAGTATTTCGAGTTCCGAAAATACTTCTTCGCGTTTAATACCAGAAGGTGGGACACAAAATTCTGAACCGGGATTCAGTACTAAAAATTCAGCAGAAGACAGTTTCTACGAGGATTAAAGACATTTTTTACCTATATTTTAATTTCTTTATTATTATTATTATTATTATTATTATTATTATTATTATTATTATTATTATTATTATTATTATTATTATTATTACTACTACTACTTTCTCTCCGTCCTTTTTATCATGGATAAAAAAACCCAGTCTTCCCTTTTTCATAGCTATAGTAAAGTTTTGTACCCATCAAAAATACAGAACTATATATATATATATATATATATATATATATATATATATATATATATATATATATATATATATATATATATATATATATGGGGGGGTTATAATTTAACCAACTGGGCAGCTCATAGTGCAAAAATAGGCGCATACAAAACCCAATTTTTCAAAGTTCTTAATAACCTAATAAACAAGCTTCCGTCATAAACCATCCGGCATTCACAATCTGTACCTGCAACATATGCAATGCGTTTGTATGCAGGTAGTTTCCTATTTTCAATATTTTGTGGTTTTGTAAAGTATACTTTCTTCTATTTATCTAATTTAACGCTTGTATGATTACAAACCATTTCTTGTCGCTTGTTTTAATCCATGCTCTATTTTCCACTACCAGTATGTTATAGATTTGTGTGTGTTTAGTTTATATATATATATATACATATATATATATATATGTATATATATATATATATATATATATATATATATATATATATATATATATATATATTAGTGTTGGGGATTAATCGGAATTGGGAATCGGAAAAATTTGACCATTTGTGGGTATCGGGATCGGTATCGGAATCTGATTAATGTGTGCATATTTTCCGACGCCAGAACGATTTTTTTAATTGTTTCTTTTATTGGAATGTGTTCAAACTAAAATCTTCCTTTGCTGGTAATGATGATAAAATACAAGACATTGATTGATTTTTACTACTAGTAAAACTAACATCGATAGATGATCACTCACAAGTGTATTTTGTTTTTCGTTTATAAAAATATCTCAACATTTAACGCGTTTTTATGGTAATCAGGGAAAAATAACAACTCTATAATTAAATATTTAGAGATTTATAAATGATCGGAATCGGAATCGGTAATTGTACCGGAATCTGGAATTTAGTACGAAACCAGTAATTGTATCGGAATCGGGAAAAATACTGGAATCGTACCATCACTTATATATATATATATATATATATATATATATATATATATATATATATAATACTGTTATTTATATAGACAAATAATAGATTCTACATTGAACAGTCTTATGTTTCTGAACGATTGGTTTATTAAACAACCAAAGGCTCTTCGTCAAGCAAACCGAGCCTTGTGTTTTTTTAATAAACCAATCGTTCCGAAACATTAGCATGCTCAGTGTAGCAACTACGTAATATATGTCTCTATAAATAAAAAATATTATACTCTGCTCTTTTTATTGAGCACTCTTAATAACCTCGTTTTAATTCATGGGGTTTATTTTCTGAATACCTTTAACTTGGTATATATATATATATATATATATATATATATATATATATATATATATATATATATATATATATATATTTATTCAATTTTCACCCCAAACAAGGCACAGTGCCACTTTGAAGCAGGGGGCTACTATTAGGGAATTAATTAGCGGGGTCATTATGAAGGGAGAAGAGTAGAAAGATGTTTGTTAACATTACACTTGAACTTCTGCATATCATTGCAGTTGGGAACGCAGAACCCCGGAAGGGAGTTCCCAAGACCCGCAGTTCTGGGGAAGAAACTATTGGAGTAAAAGGCTTTCTTGCACCTAGGGATCTCCATTGTAAAGGGATGAGACTTAGTAGCTTGTCGGGTTTGTCGGGGGTAGTTACGTCGGGGAGGTACAAGTGTTTGCAGTTCGTCAGAGCATTCACCATTAAAGTATTTGTAGAACAGGCAGAGAATATATATATATGTGTGTGTGTGTGTGTGTGTGTGTGTGTGTGTGTGTGTGTGTGTGTGTGTGTGCGCGTGTGTGTGCATACTTCCCACGGGCAATCTTCACTTCTATCTCCGTGTTGACTGAATGACATTAGTTTTGCAGAAATGTTCTTTTATCTGAATATATTAAATTATGTGCACTCAGAAATTATCGATAAAAATGATGATGCATGATTTTGTTTGCTTTCCATTAAATCTCGTTGGAAACTTCACTTTGACATCACGAAACACTAGAGGGAAAAAGTCGATTGTTAAATTCATAATTTTAATGCTACAAAAAAAAAAAGGATTCGATCTGAAAATCGCAATAATTTGTAGATACCAGCAATTCTTTTGGATTCGTTTTCTGAAGCGAATCCATTTAAATAAATTCAAAATCTATATTTATAATCCTGCCCCCTCCTCTTTCTGTCTTCGTCCGTCGGAATGATATTAAAAACTAAGCTCTGAACAAAGATCAAAGACGATATTTTATTAATATAACTAGAAAATATGTTTTTAACTTTAGTACATTTTTTACTAGAGGATCACCGTGTATCAAGACCCAGAGGCCACTTGAGAATAAGGGTTAAACATGTTGATCGATAATGGTGAAAATTGTTTGTTTTTTTTTAAGAGGCCAGCTTAACATTGTTTACATTGGATTTTGAAACGACTATATTGTAGTCGATTAGGAAACAGTCCCGTAGTATTGTGCCCCGCAGACGAGCAGTTCTATAAAAAAATACTCTACTCATGAAATTTTCGTTTAGTTTTAGGCACAGACGGACTGTAAGAAAAATGGTTGATAATTGTTGTAGTCAGGCGATTATTTGTTGCAAATGTTTTACATCGGGGATATAGACTGATGGTCGGTCAAGGATCTGTCATGAAAATAATGATAGAGTAGAGAATTGCGACCGAAAGGCTTTCAGATTTCATAGTGTCTGTTCCGATTATCTACGGAAACTTCCAAATCAGTTCCGGAAATTGCCGAACCAGTCGACGGTTTAAAATCCACAGTTTTTTTGGTATTTTTAGAAATTACTTTGCAACGTTTTGAAAAGCTAAAGATTTTGAAAATTCTAACCTAACCCTAACCTAAAGTTTTTCACGCTTTAAATTGTCTGACTTTTTACATTTTTTCGCGCTTTAAAGTTGTAAACAGCTTCGGCAATTTCCGAAACTGGTTGGTGATTCATCGTCAAGTATCGAATTTATCTTGGTGTACATTTTTGTAATGCCAGAACTTTTAATAATATTTTTGAAATAATAGTATTTTAGTTCCTGTGTTTGCACCGGATATCAATAAACAAGCCAAGTCTAATGCTTTTATTTTATTCATATAAAACTATTTCTCTTTGTTTTGCTTTTCTCCTCCACCTTTGAACCCCGGTAATTCAAGTAATACAATCTCTTAGTCGGTGACTTACATATTGGAGCCAAAATTATTAAATTGGCTTTAAATAAAAAAAAAAAAAAAAACATTTTTTTATTTGTTTACTGAAGTTATTATTCAAATATCGATTTAAATAACCCCATATTTTAAATTGTATTTGTAGTCTCTCCCCCCTCTCTCTCTCTCTCTCTATATATATATATATATATATAGAGAGAGAGAGAGAGAGACAGACAGACAGACAGACAGACAGACAGACAGACAGAAATATTAAGCTCTTATATCGAAAAAGTTTTTTTCTTTGTAAGCGAGCACTTTGTTGGAATTCTTTCCCCCAAAACAGTAAACAAATATATATAGGGTGTCCACAAAGTCTGGCTACATTATGTAGCCAGACTTTGTGGAAGCATCCTGTAGATTATGTAGCCAGACTTTGTGGGCACCCTGTATATATATATATATATATATATATATATATATATATATATATATATATATATATATATATATATATATATATATATGCAGAGTGCACACAAAGTCTGGCTATATAATCTACAGGATGCTTCCACAAAGTCTGGCTACATAATATATATGTGTGTCTGTACGTCTGTGTGTCTGTACGTTTGTGTGTCTATGCGTCTGTGTATCTGTGCGTCTGTGTGTCTGTACGTCTGTGAGTTCGTTCCCTATGGACTCGAAAACGTTTGGGTCGATTTTTATTAAATTTAACACGAAAGCATTTTATGTGCCTGGCAGTGTTCATAGATAGGTTTTGTATCAGAATGTCTGGGATAATTATCAATAATCGATAATCGAAATTATCTGATGAAATAACGAACAGGCGATTTTGACTAAAATTAACACATTTACACAGTCGAACATCACAAGTGCATTTAAGAAGTTTTATTATCAGGCCCGACATATAAACTCAACTGTGGTTCTTTAATGTGACAAAATGAATGTTTCTGACTAAAGCACAATTTCACCATGATTTTTTTTTACTTGCAGGTTACCACTTATCAAGGCCTGAAAGCCGCTCGATGATACTTCTTTTTCGTTTTAAACATAAATTCAAGCCATTATCACTGAACGAGCAGTAAGGCCAGGCATCTAAAATCAACGGTAGGTTCTTTGATACAACAGGGACATGTTTGAAATAAATGTTTCTGTTTAGAGCCCAATTGATATATGATACTTGATTTTTGCATTTTAAACTTTAATTCAAGTCATTATATCTAAAAATGATTTTATAAAATCAAAGTACGTGCTCTGCAGTGCAATGTAGACCACAATATATTTTGAACTAAGTCATTGCGAGTAGCATGTGAAGCTTTTTCCTGGTGCACCGCGATGGGTCCCCAACTAGAGCAGGTAATCAATCGATTTGATTGAAAAATGAGCGATTTCACCAATGTCAATGACAATAAAAATATAGGAGTGTGAAACATTCGTTGATCATTATTCAATCCCAAGCAACGTCGGGTCTCCGTGCTAGTGTATATGAACAAACACGAAACGTCCTCTTCCCGGTCAACGCCGACAGTGGAGGGGCGATGGCGTACAGATCGCTAAACGTAAGTTTATCTCATATATATTATCGGTCACCCTACAATACTTACCCTTTCTTTCCCTTTCTCTTTCTCCATGTCTCTTGTAAACACAGAGTTCAGTTTCTGTATTTGTCTTGTTCAAGTAAAACTTTTAAAACAAACCACTGTCTACGAGGTTTCTCATCAACACTTGACTTTAAGAGTATGAGTATTGATGGCATTAGGTTCCAACAGAGGAGACGTAGGAGGTTTTAATGTTTATACATTCTCGACAGCAAGCAGTATTATACAATATTTTGGGAAACAATAAATTCATATAATGAATATTAAATAGTTATTTTTGAATCTTTATCCATTGTTCAACAATATTTAATAATATTCTAGGTGATGAACTTTCACTACATGAACTCTAGATATCAAATAAAACAAACTAAATCATCATTAAAAGCTGCAAGACCAAAAAATTGAATAAGGAATTTAACAATATTCTAATTTATTTCTTTGACCCGTATGATATACGAAAACTTAGTTCTGTTTTCTGTTTCTATTTATTTTCAATCCATATTTTTCCTAACTTCTTTTCGTATTTCTTTTATTCAACTTTCGTGTATTTTTTCTGTTTTTCTTTTTTTTTACCTTCTTTTCTTACTTTTTATTGTTCGCTACTTCTTTTAGTTTTATTTATTTATTTATTTATTTATTTTTTAAACAGTTATTATTTTGTTTCTCCCGTTTCTTCTTCCCCCTCTTATCATTTTCCTATTTTTGTACTCACATTCAAAATATTGATATATGTTCGTCTTCCCTCTTATGTATTCCTCCTCGATAATGCAGTGCTGAATATCTCTTTGATGGGATTCCCAACATGAAAATGCAAACATCAACGACAGTCAATTGTGAATGTCAATCGGTGCACTCCTCTCTGCATATCATGACAGAAAAGAGTTTCCAATATCCTGTACAAAAATGGATGATTTATATTAAACTAGCTACACATATTTCAGCAACGAAATAACTGCATATGTATGTAAACTCGACTCTCATAAATACGTCCATTTCAACTACTTGTCTTGCTTTTTTTCCTTCACCATTTACCTCCCTTTTTTTCCTTCACCATTTACCTCCCTTTTTTTCCTTCACCATTTACCTCCCTTTTTCTACTCATCTTTTCTATTCTTTATATTTTTATTCATTTTCCCATTTAGTCTCTTCTATTCCCTTTCATCCTCCTTCTTCTCCTTACGTCTTTCTTTTCTTTCATTCACTCTTGAACTCACTCACTCTATATCTCTTTTATCGACCGTTAATATTTCTCCTTCCTGAGTCAGCTTATCACTTCCCTTTGACAACAAAATCATGGCGTAACGGATAAAGTACTAACTAAAATCCAGTTCTAAGTGAAACTTATCTTGAGGTCGAACGTGAAATCCTTAGCGCGGATGTAACTCAAAGTACAATTGCGAATTACAGATTTCTAGCGAGACATGGCTAAAGAAACAAGAATATGCTACTCCGTAAATTTGATAAAGGGTTTCGTTCTAAATTTCGTGCAGATTGTCGAGTTCGACAGAAAGATTTCAGAGTTCGATAGGATGCACCTGAAGAAAGTCGGAGGTTACTGAAACGGTGTGGGAATAGTAGTTCGAATAATCCAGAATGATATTAACTTTTCTGCTCTTTCTTCTCCCCCCTCTCTACTTGTTTCTTCAACATTTCCCGCATAACTATGCACTCTCTATTTCTCTTTTCCTCTCTTTCATCACTTGTCCCTTCTCTTTCCTTTACTCTTCTCCTCTATTTAATTGTCTCGCTCCCTTTATGTTCTTCCCCCTTTTCTACTAGTCTATTTTCTTTATCACCCCTACTCATTCATTCTACTTGTACTTTCTCTTGTTCTCATCACTTATTTCTTCACTCAAATTTTCCCTTCTTCGTCTTTTTCTTATTTGTTATATTCTTTCACTGCCAATTTTTCACTGCTCCATTTTTTTTTCTCATTCATTTAACTTTTTCTACTTTCTTTCATCTTGTTTCATTTGTTTCTTGCCTTCCTATCCTTCTCTCCTCTCTCACTTTGCTCCCTTTATTATTGCCCTCTCACATAACTTGTCTCTTTTTATCCGTTTTCTTTTCTTCTTTTCTCTCTGTTTCATCCCCCCCCGTTTTCCTCTCGCCCCTATTTTTATCGCATTTCTTTTCTTACCTTTTCACGCCCTTTTATTTTCTCTATTCTCTTACATTTCCGCTTCTTCTCCTTTCCTTCCTTATATATGTTTTTTTCTCTTCTTTTTCTCTTCCCCTTTTCCTGTTGTTTCTCCCCTATACTCTTCTCTTCCTCCCTCTATTTGTTTCTTAGCTCCCTTTCAAATCCTGCTTTCTCTCCCTCCTTCTCTCTCTCTCTCTCTTTATTTTTCTTTTCTGATCTCTTTCCTCTTCACTTTCTTCACGTGACTTTTGCTTTTCTCGATACTCGTGCCCCCTCTCTCCACTTTCCATGTTCTTCCTTTTCACATTCGTTCTAGTTCCATTGCCTTTTTTTTTCTTCCCTTTATTATCGTTTTCTCTTTTCCCCCCTCTCTCTATTTGCTTTTTCTCTTCTCTTACCGTGCTCTATTGGTCTCTTACTTTCCCATTTTGTTACCCACTTTCAAACTATATGGCAACTATAGTCTCTTCCTTTTTCTCCTCTCACCCAACTTGTCTTTTTTCTTTTTTTCTCATATTGTTCATTACTCTACCTGTATCTCTCGTTAGATGAAACAGATTTTCATTTAGAGAAAATATAAAAAGGCCAGTACCTCTTTGCTTTGATGATTTCGATGGCTACAGGAAATTTAGAGAGTAGAGTTATGTCCCTTGCACAATTCAGAAAGAGACAATCTTTGTGTAACACGTATTACAGATATCCTCCCAAGCAGGACGTCTTAAATCGCATAAATACCACCACAAGCCATGAATCCATTCCCCTTTATCCGTGTCTCCCCTGATAACTTGTCCTTCCTTTTCGCCTTTCCTTTTTCTCCCTATTTCTATATGTTTCTTCCCTTCCCTTTACTCGAATTCTCCTTTCATCACGTTCTCTTCTCAATGTTTTACTGTTATTCGCACTCTTTCCACTTTTCTTTTATATTTTGACCTCTTTTTACGTGTATCTTCTGTTTTCGTTACGGTTTTAACATCTCTTCATCTCCCCTCCACTCTCTCGTTCTCCCTCTCTTCTTTTATTCCTTCTCGTCACTTGTCTTTTCTTTCCCCGCCATTCTCTCTTTACATGTGTCTGCTTGTCTCGTTACTGTTTTTACGCTATATCCACTTCTCTTTATCTTTTTTCCTCTACTTTCTCTTCTCCTCCTTCTCACCATCATTTTCCTGTATTTCCATTCAAATGTACTCATTTTTCTCTCTTTTTCTCAACTTTTCTTTTTTCTCTTTTCTCTTCTTTATGAATCTTCATTTCAGTTCAACACTTCATATTTCTCATCATCATGTTTATAATTACCAACTCAGCAAGGAAAACTAGAAACCAGCAATAATCAGTTCTCGCTCATAAAGTCATATGACCTTGGCCAATTTGATCCAGATGATATTATTAGTTATCGAATATTCTGCTAATAATACATTCTTCTTCAATCTTCCAAACTTGTGTTGGTAATATGAAGCGATCTTTCAAGCAAAATTCTCATATTATAACAGCGAATTCTGGAAAAAAAATTAACTGTTCTATTTCCTGGTGAAAATACATTTTCTTATTAAAGTTAAAAAATAATTATTCGACGAAATTATTCGTTCAAAAGGTCAATTGTATGGAACATATAAAATAGAAAACATGTTTGTTAAAAAAATTTGCATGTATATTTTTCAATGTTTTTTACATAATTGAAAATATCTTGCGCATAATCGATAATAAACCATGAATTATTAAAAATACAAAAAAATGTAAATGTTATGGAAACTCACGCATGCAAATTAGATGAACTCTTCCGAACTGTAGAAATAAATCTTGGCGATACTTACTACGACTGTTGCTTTTTGTATATTCGGTTCTGTTTCAATACAATATGCCTTTTCTAACCGTATTTCTGTCCATGTTTTTCTTAGTGACATTTCCGGGGCACAAAAGTAACCAACATTATAGTGTCGTCTGGTTGTAACGCTACAGCACCAATAAGCTTTTTTGCTGGGGATAGGGAATCCTACCGGATGCCAGATATTCTCTCACCATTTCAGAGATCTAAATGGTTTTAGGAGTCTAATTGCACCTTTTAAAGTTATGGTTTGGATCTTTCTTGGACTTGATTCCCTAGGTATATTCGCTAGAAATTTATTGGTTTGTTTTGTTTTTTGTTTTGTTTTTTGTTTTGGTTTGTTTTTTTGCTTTCAGGTGTTCCTAATCGAGATGCTCCTATAATTCTGTTCATATCGTATTTAATTATTTTTTAGTATTTAATGTATTTTATATATTTTAGTATTGTATACTAATGTATTTAATGTATTTTAGTATTTAATTTATTTAGTATTTATATTTTAGTATTTAATTATTTTTCTTAGCTATGTTTAAACCAATGCCATTAGCGTCATTTATTTTCACTATGGTTGCTACACTTTCCCTCTTATCCCCTTTACTTATGTCATGTTTAACAGCTTACTTTTCTAGGAATGTAGCTGTATGGATTTCATTGCTACAGTGGATGGTGTATTAATTATTTCCAACATTTATTTCTGGTATATGTTTCCAAGAATTGCTACTTGGCTAGATATTCATTTTATTACAGATGCTCCAATAGAGATATTTATACACCCTAATGTGTTGCATTGTATAGTAATTATTCCCCAATAGACCTTCACAACTGGATGTCAGGGACCCCACACTCTCTACATCTCTGTAGTTATCGTTGCTGAGACTAAAGCATTTATCACCAGTCTTGATCTTTGGCAGTAATTACCATGCTTTTTTGATCATAATAGAGCGACCCTCTAAATGTGCATCTAAATTACATCATGTCACGATTTCCAAGAGCACAAGAAAAGTACGCGTGATCTTTAACACTTGACACAGAGTAGTAGTAAACTCACTAAATTGTGACATCTCTCTCTCTCTCTCTCTTTCTCTCTCTCTCTCTCTCTCTCGTTATTTCTTGAGTAATGGAAGTAAAGTTGTTCTCTCTACGTCTCTCTTCGCTCACATTTGTGATTATCGTCAGAGAAATAAAAAGCACTAACAATTATTTTTTGAATATGGGCTTCCATATTATTCTTTTGTAGATTGTTTTTCATTTTAAAAATGCATTATTCTTCCTTTTAAATACATTGTGTATTACAATATTACATAGTATCGTCCCCTCTCTCATTAAAGCATGCATGCGATTGGGTTTCGTTTGTGAATTTTGCATTCCCCGTGAAACTGCCTCATCCGGCTGATATACCGGTTGTCATTTGATCCAATTAATTAAGCAATATAAAGTTTGGTTAGAGTCAGATGGGTGATTATTTGGTAATACTAGGCACTGTATATACGCTGATTTCGCACGTTCCCGTAAGAATTCCTTTGACTGGGAAATGCATGCAACTAATATCGGTTGTGAATTTTATATTCCCTATAAATTTCCTCCTACTAGCGAAGCCGACTCAACCTAGTTCGCGTGAATGTCGCACTATTTCATTCATTCCCCGAAACAGTGGAACAGTGCCGAAAACACGTATGTACAGGTTCAAACTTTTAGCTAAAAATAATAATTTTACTAATTGCTTCGCCGGGCGTCACTTGGAACTTCCTATGCATCACGTCATATCCTAAACACATCAACTTAATTTTTACTCCTAAACGTTTTGTGTAATATTTCGATTTAATTATTTTATCTAAGTTCATGTGGAAAATTTCATTTTTACGCCATTTTAACACAGTTACGCCCAAATATATTCGCAAAATAACACTGGCCAACAACTTTTTCATGCCCAAGGCTTCTAAGCTCATTTAGACTAATTTGAGGGCACTGATTCCAAAAAACTTATGAGATCAAGTTGTTGAAATATTTCTTATGTTAAACCTGTTTTGTTTTTTTTTACCTAAACATTAGGTGTTCTGCCTCTATGTTTTCAACCCATTTTCTCCCTTTAATTTACTCTTAACTAAAAAGTTACGTTGTTCCTAATTTCCTCTTTCAGTTGTTTTTTTCATTGGGATCACCACTTATCAAGGCCCGTAAGTCACTCAGGGATAA
The DNA here is from genome assembly GCF_053919585.1 of Euprymna scolopes. Classification (NCBI taxonomy): domain Eukaryota; kingdom Metazoa; phylum Mollusca; class Cephalopoda; order Sepiida; family Sepiolidae; genus Euprymna; species Euprymna scolopes. Next base: position 60,606,248 of record NC_136514.1, on the reverse strand, counting down.
GGGTTATTTTGTGTACAATTATCACTGGGATAATATCGTAGTAATAGTTGGTATTAAAGATTTGATAAAGCGTCTTACTTAAGGGGGAGATTAATCAGGAATTTGTTTATGTTAGACTTGAAGACGTCCAAGTTGTAGTCAGGTGGGAAACAGGCAAACGGAAGAGCATACCACAGGCGTGCACTTCTCAGAAAAAAGTTATGTTCATGGAATCTACGTTTTGATTTAGGCACAGAGAGTGGGGGAAATTACTGACAGTGGTTTTAGCTATACGGGTGTTTATCATGAAGGATTGGCGAGGAGGGACCAGAGATTGGAGCTCAGACGAGCACTTGCCATGGAAATAACGATAAAACAAAGACAGGCTCGCAACGCCTCTTCTGTGGGAGAGAGGTTGCAGGGAAAGAGAAAAGGGCATCCCACTAAGCCACGAAGTCTATTTTGTACTTTGTCAAGACAGGATAGGCTGTTTTTTCGAAGCTCCAGCCCATCTTTGGACGTACTTGGCTTTTATAGAGATAGATAATTGCATCAGTAGTGATATATCTTCTGGAGCTGTAGAAGGATTCTACCATTTTCCCAGCGGCCCGGGCAACAGACTTTATATACGTGTTCCATTTCAGATCAGGAGTAAAGGTTAAACACAGGAGCTTGTCAAAACATGGAGCTTCTCCAAGACGAGAGCCATCCATTTCAATTGATGCTAGATGAGTAACAGAGCGTTGATGATGTAAAGTTAGGAGCTTAGTTTTAGATGCATTAAAAGTAACCAGCCATCTCTTCCCCCACTGAACGACGCGCTCAAGATCAGAGGAGAGAGAATCAGAGAGAGCTTTGTCATTTACGGCCTTTGATGTGTTGCCGTAGATGATCGTGTCATCAGCATAGATGTCAACAAATGAATTTCGTATGTGTTTAGGGAGATCATTGATATAGATCAGGAAGAGAGTTGAGCCCAGGATGGACCCCTGGGAGACTCCAGCATTAATAGTGTGGGCCTCTGATTGCTGCCCATCAACCACTACTCTTATGAAACTATCAGAGAAAAATGATTTAATTATTGAGAAAACATTTCCAGTTATATCGTAGCTGGAAATCTTGTGAAGTAGGCCCTTATGCCAAACCTTATCGAAGGCCTTCGATATGTCAAGAGCAATTGCCCTAGAAAGGAAGCCTTTGTCGAGAGATTCACTAATCCTATTGGATATAACTGTTAGCACATCAGCTGTAGATCTAGCAGAACGGAAACCATATTGTATGTCACTAAGGAGGTTATTTCTGCTGAGGTGGTTGATTACCTCTTTATTTAATATGGATTCCAGTAACTTACTCATGACACACAAGAGACTTATTGGTCTGTACTGAGAGGGGGATGATTTATCACCTGAGTTCTTAAATACAGGGCATACTGAAGAGGTTTTCCAGGGTGTTGGAAAGCACTTCTCCTTAAGGCAACGCTTAAACAGTTTTGTAAGTATGGGGGCAAGTTCTGGTCGAAGCTTTTTCAGCACTATAATTGGAATGCCGTCTGGACCAGTTGCTTTACTGGAATCAAGGTTCTTGATTAGTTTGGCGACCTCGTACACAGATATTTGTATGTTGGATAGGGTGTTGTCTGTTGTAGGAGGAAATACGGGGAGTTGATACCCTTCGTCGCAGAGGGTAGAGTTAGCTGGAAAGTTCTTGGCGAATAGTTTGGCCTTGTCTGATGCTTATGAGATGACCTCAGGTCCAATGATGATGGTTGGGATAAAACGCACGCTTCTGTTCAGGATCCTGTTTGCTATTTGCCAAAACTGGTAGGAACCAAGCCGCTGCTCAGCTACTTTGGATTTGACGGACTGAGCATATAGCTCTCTTGCATTTTTTATTATTCTTTTACAGTGGTTACTGGAATCAAGGTTCTTGATTAGTTTGGCGACCTCGTACACAGATATTTGTATGTTGGATAGGGTGTTGTCTGTTGTAGGAGGAAATACGGGGAGTTGATACCCTTCGTCGCAGAGGGTAGAGTTAGCTGGAAAGTTCTTGGCGAATAGTTTGGCCTTGTCTGATGCTGATGAGATGACCTCAGGTCCAATGATGATGGTTGGGATAAAACGCACGCTTCTGTTCAGGATCCTGTTTGCTATTTGCCAAAACTGGTAGGAACCAAGCCGCTGCTCAGCTGCTTTGGATTTGACGGACTGAGCATATAGCTCTCTTGCATTTTTTATTATTCTTTTACAGTGGTTGCTGGCAGTCCTGAAGGCAGGTTTAGTCTCAGTACATCTATTACGTTGGTAGCTATGGAAAAAGTGATTTCTTTGCACAATGGCAGCGGAACATTCTGGGGAGAAACATGGCTGGCTTTTAGGCTTTTGTTGGAATTTTTTGGATGGTATGAATCGGTATATGCCTACAAATAACCATTCGGTCAGGTCTGATACTATAGAGGATACATCTTTTTTAAACATGGAATGCAGAGGTAGATCAGATATGAATGTACAGAAGCTATCCCAGTCAGCCATAGAGTATCGATGCACAGTACGGTGGAGAGGTATATCTGAAGACATATTACATTTCATTTTTATCTTAACTGATAAAACTGTGTGATCGGAGGATCCCAGGGGAGATAGGACGGAACATGAACATAGCTCAGGGGAAGCTGAGAGAAAAAGGTCTAGAAGGCTTGCATACAGCCAGTAGTATCGGGTACACGGGTGGGTTCATGGACAATCTGAGTGAGGTCATAGGCAATGGCAAAATCATGATAGAACCTCCCCTCGTCATCTGTCTTATTTGAGTGGGTCAGCCATTCCACATTATGGACATTGAAGTCACCGCAAATGTGAATGGTAGCCGAAGGATGAGCAGACAGGATGAGGTCAATTTTCTCAGATATACTCTTAAGGACAGTAACCCCGCTGTTGTGGGGGCGATAGAGAGCAAATATGAATGCAGTGGTGTAAGCAAGTGTAACCCGGAAGCACATATAAGGTAAATTAGTGTCTTCTCTGGAGATATCTCTACCACACGGGAAGCCATCTTTAATGTAGGCGCATATTCCATGCCCATGGCGATCTTGGAGTCAGATTTAGATGTTAAGTTAGAGTATCCTTTAATTATGAACTCATCTAGGGAAGTGGTCGGCCCTATGCCAGTTTGGCTTAGAAAGCGTAAGTCCGGTTTCGTCTCCTGTAATTGGGTGTCAACCTCTGGAAGGTTGGAACGTATACCCCTGATGTTGGAGAAGGAGACATGATAGTAGGGGGTCTATGTTGGAGGATGGGGTTCTAGGTTTATTCGTGTTTTTGGTCTTTACTTCCTTTTTGCAACCACTAGCGACACAGCACACCTCTTTCTTTATCCGCTCCTACCCTTGGCATCACCGGTATGTTTTACTCATTTCTTCTGGGAATTTTTTTTGTTTACTTTGTCATGCAACGTGACATTTCATGTTACATTTTTTACGAACTTATTAAGTTTTTCGATTATCTTAACCCCTTCAGATTCCTAGCCTCGTTTGTTGTTATGTTTTTCTTCTCATATCTGTCAGTTTTTCTTTTTCAGTTTTTACTTTTTTGTGGATTATGTACTACTTCTTCTAAGTCGTTATTTTTAAAAATAGTTTATCTGATTGTGAAGCGTAGGTGCGTGCAATGACAGTACACTCAGTGTGTTTCTATATACATTCTAGCTTCATAATTACAATTGTCGGTTGTTATTGTGATGTATATTAATTGATTATGACATCATAAACCTTAAAGTAAAGGATGAACTTGCTAGACAATGAGGTATGTAGTTGGTAAAATGTGGACACTAAGTAATAAATAGGCCATTCTGGCATTTTTTGTTGGTTTCTGAGTCAAAGTAAAGTTTATTCTCTTATATTAGGAATTTATTTATTAGCCAGACAAAAATAATTAAACTGCATCATTTTACTTTCGTTGCAGAGCAAAATTAAGCATGGCGATATCATCTCCTAGGCGGCGTTGTTTAAACAATCCAAATGTGTTTTGCTATACTTGCGGGGAATATATGTTGCAATCCATCAGGAAAGAGTAATGCTGGGTGGTCAAGATTATACCTCATGTTGTATGCAAGCAATGTGTTGAGCATCTTCGACAATGGACAAAAAAGGGTAGAAAGTCACGTATGTTGCCCATTTGGCAAATGATTCAATTTAACTCTGTTCGCTAATATGCAGGGGAATTCGGATACAATTTTTGAATGAGTCATACTAAAAGCTTATTAAATGGTACTTGATGTTCTAAGTTAAACTATGGCCGATATTTTGACTAAGCTTGGTGACGATTGGTCAAGCGATATATACACTAGACTGTACACACACAAACAAATAAACTCGACTGAAACTATAACCTCCTTGAAGAAGGTAAATTGTAATATGAAAGATAAATTGTGGCATTAGGAATAAACAAACATACGAGAGAATGAGAGATTAAGATAAGATACTGCAATATGACGTTCACACCCACATAATTCTCAATTTTGTGTGACAGTCAGTATTCTTTGAAAGGCTATTACTCTTAATAACTACTTTTATAAAAGGTCATTATTTATAATGTAAAACTTTGGTATTTTTTCTGCACCAAAAAAAAAGCTATTTTCCTATTATGGTTTTGTAATGGTTTTTATACTTTAATTTTCCATTGTTACTTCTGTGAAACTTGGGCTAATTTTTCTTCTCAACAAATTTAAAATATTCGCCCCGAGACAACAGTTAAATTGAGTCATTATTAAGATTATTCGTGAGTTTTAATTTTTATTTACATATATTTATGCGGGTCGAATTTCGATTTCAATCGATGTAATTACATCCATCTAGTTGTGATTTTATCTGATATAACCAACATTAGTTTCTGGGGATTAGGAGCAGTACACCATGGTATTCTTACATGGTATTTCTTTTTTCCTTCTTCTGTAAATGGTTATTATTCTATCTTCTCTCATTATTTCTTTTCCGTATTGTTTCTTATTCTTTCTATCTCTCCATTTTATTCACCTTTTCTCATTCTCTTTTTTTCTTCTTAATTATACATCTTTCTTTATATCTATATTAATCTCTTCTTCTCCTGTTTATTCGTTCATTCGTAATACCAAATTTTCCCTTTCTTATTCCATTTTTAATTCTCTATTCTTCACTTTCATTTTTTTTTTCTTTCGCTACCTTTCTTTCTCATTTTTTGTTTCTTTCTAATTTTCTTATTCTCACTGTCATTTTTGTATTACCTCCTTATCCTGTACTATCGTTCTTATTTTCTCTCTTTCTCATTCTATTTTTCATTATCTGTTTCTTATGCATTTTTTTTTTAAATTTCCTCTTTCTAATTCTCTTCTTCTTGATATTCTTCTTTTTAATTTCTCTATCTCTTGTTCTATTGTTTTTCCAAATATTCTTTCTTCTTTATTAACTCTTACACGTTATATTATTTCTTATACGTGTCGTACAAAAAATACAGGACATGCTATTACAGCAGAAAAAGAAGGAACACAAAATGCCTCAAGAACCAATATATATATATATATATATATATATATATATATATATATATATATATATATATATATATATATATATATATTACTCCTGTTAGTTTAGCATAAGTATATTCAGAAATAGTTTGTAGCTGAACGAACATGCGCAATGCAAGCAATTAACTACAAGATTTGTGTAAATTGTTTTATTTCTTTAATATCTGTTCGGTTTTAATAACTGCCGCCTAGTTGTAATGTGGCACAATTACGTAGCCCCTTTTGGGGGAGATGGGGGCTTCTACATTAATGAACCTTGAGCCTAACTTTATCTGCACTTGTGAGGTGCAGATGTTTTAAGCAGGTGTTTGTGATTTTGAAAATGTTCTGCTATGACTCAAGCCAATGATGACAGTTTGTTTATAATATTGAACCAAGGCAAAATGATATAAAACCTTAGAATTCGAAAACAAAACAATGTTTAAACTTTATGAATATATCTTCTCTCTTTTTATGTCCTTCTCTCTCTCTTTCTCACTTTCACTCCCCTTCTCTCCCTTTCAATGAAGAAAAAGAGAATTAAACGATCCTATTGTTTTAAACAATTGATGCTTGCATTCTAGAGTCGGCGGATGCGATATAGCATGCGTCTGGTTTCAACTGGTCTTTATAAAAATATGCTCTTCATTGTTAAATCTTAAATAAATTATATTTTTATAAAAATGCATTTGTTCGCTATTTTTGTATAAGCATTAAACTTCAGCATGCCATTAATGCCGACGATGGAAAGATGTCTGTACGACGCAATGACGACAAGAAGCGACCTATGCCAGCCAGTTATAGTCGACGATATCTTGACCCGTTTTTTGTTGATGTTTCCAACATGTGCCTATCGTTTAGATATCGTTTTGATATCGTGTCTAACACCCGGGGAGCTGGTTGCATTACCAGGACGTCCCTCACCCAAGTAACCCTAACCCTGGGAAGCGATAGTATCATACTAGTAATTGAACAAAACAGATTTATTTTACTAACGGTCTTCAATTTCTGTTGTAACTTTATTTAAGTATTTTCTTTGCAATATATATGAGCATTACATAATATCCATTCGGAGAGAGAGATCTGAAATATGTCTGTTCTCTTCCAAATCAAAAACCCAAAATGATAGATTAGACTTTCTTTTTATGTTACTTATTTGCATGTTAACGTAAATTCTCACCTAAACTCCGAGAGATAAATTTCTTTACTTCTTAGTTCAACACATCAAGCTTGATAAGCAGAATATTTGATGTTCATAAATAAATGCTTAGCGGACTCATTTGTTATTACCTATTTATAGATTCCATTAATATTCAATGCCACAACATGTGCTTTAACAGGGAAATCTAATATAACTAATTTTAACAGAACCGACATAACAGACAACATTTTATTTCAGAAGGGTTCAGAAATCTAGTAATAAATTTTTAGGTATTCACTTTTAATCTTAATGATTATGATGAGTAGAAACTCTACATGGCTTTCAGAATTCAAAATTTTTATGTAATTCACAATTTACATTTTTTAAAGTGGTTATATGAGACAGAGTGATCAATTGATTCCGTAATATCGTTATTGCAGTTCCAAGCGTTTCCTTTCAACGATGTAGCAGTTTTCTTATCTGGGTTTCTGAAGGGAGCGGTATGACCTTAGAAGGGTTTTTTAAAGTAAGCTTGTGGTATTTCGACGTATATTTCGCTTGATGTCTGATATTTGTATATGCATTAGTAAGTATAGGAATATATAGATAGATAGATAGATAGATAGAGAGAGAGAGAGAGAGAGAGAGAGAGAGAGAGAGAGAGAGAAATAAAAAGGAACAAACCGAGCCATGTGTTCATCAACCTTTCGGCTTTATTTCGAAATTAAATAAAAGACGAAACATTGATGAACGCATAACTCGGTGTTTGTTCCATTTTATTTTTCTATTTTGTCGGAATACTATTTCCATTATTCTCATCATACATATACATGTGTGTGTGTGTCTGTGTATCTGTATCTGTATATATATATATATATATATATATATATATATATATATATATATATATATATATATAAATATATATATATATATATATATATATACTAGCAGAAGTACCCGTCGTTGACTGGGTTCAAAAACAGCCTACAGAAAATGGACTGTGATTGATGAAAGTATGATAGGTTATGAAAAGGAGGGGTTGTAAAGAGATAGGTTTTGATACTCAAAAATTTTACCACAAGCAAAATATGACGAAAGGAATTTTCGCGAAAATATATATTTTTATATAAACTTTGTTTTCATTCGAAGCCAAGAGTGACCAACAAAATGATGTTTCCTTACAAAGAGAAAATGTTATATATATAATAATATAAATCTTCAAGAAATAAATGTTACTATAGTCAATAAAAGTTACTTTTATGTTAGAAAAGTTCATTGGTTTGTATTTTTAAGTAGTTTGTAAAAAAAAAAATTATTTAATTTATTCAACATAATATGATTCAACTCAGAAAATGAATAAAAGCTAACGTGAATTAAGATTAAAGTTAAGGTGTTATTGTGGGCCCTCACCCCTTTAAAAAAATGTTGTTAAACTTTGTGACATATTTACATTCTATGGAGGTCAGGCGCGAATGAACACCCAATAATTTTATTATACCATATTTCTAAAAACTGAAACATAATTATCAAAGTAGACTTACGCAAATAGATATGAAAAGTCTTTATTAAAGTTTGTGCCATATTTCCATGAAGTACAGGCGCGAACGCAGACCCCACAATTTTATTATACCATCAATATTTAAGCTGAAAGATACTTATAAAAGTATTCTTACGTACATCTATATCAAAAACCCTTGTAAACGTTGTTTTTTTTGTCATTTTTTATTTCCATACTTTGAGGGCTAGGCGCAATTTTTATGAACCACCGTTCTGTCAGATCAAACATACCCATTCCAGATCTTCGATTTTTTAAAATAGTCAACCATATAGGAGCCTATTCGTGACCACACACACACACACACACACACACACACACACACACACACACACACACACACACGCAGACGTTCAGCTTTATATTATAGATAATATAAATATACAAGAAATAAATGTTACCATAGTCAATAAAAGTTAATTTTGTGGTAGAAATGTTCATTGGTTTGTATTTTTAAGTAGCTTGTAATTTTTTTTTAATTCACGAACTGGTTAAAAAATCAAAATGGCAGCGATTTTGAAATGGATATCCCTGTTGTCAATTTGAAGGAGGGGCGCCTGAGCATTCTGTGTTAACAATTTAAGAGAGTTCCGTCAAGGTAAGGAATATTTATAAACATATTTTAATGTTTCCCGTTGCTTTCTGCTTGACGAATATTCGATTATGGCATGTGTAGTTTATGTAAAAATTCATTTAAGTAGTTATCGCCTCAAATTTCGTTTTAATTTCGGTTCGCTGAAATTATTTCAAATGAAGAGCATTAAAAACTATTTCAAAACAAAAATAAACATGAACTGAACTTTTATTGACTATGGTAACATTTATTTCTTGTATATTTATTTTTGGGGTAGTCGTTTGTTGGCTTTTCTGCTAAACACTCTTACTAAATAATATCGATGAAATATCGAAAAACAAAGAAAGAAAAACAGTTTTGAAAAAAAAAATGAAGCTTTACTTACTTTAGTAAAATAATCCGAAGCAGCAAAATGGGATATTAAAAAAGTAAACACGTAATTACTTTAGTTTTTTAAAGCAAAGAATCGATATAAATATGAATAAGAAGAAAACGGCGCCCTTCAAGCAGAACAGCTTCGTTTCAGTTTTACAGTATTGAACGGTGTAGTATTGCGCCGTCGGATTCAGGATTGTACTATTGTAATGTAAAAAACTCGCAGAAAGAGTTGTAATCAACTGAATTCCTTCTAGTACACTGACAAAAAAGTTTAAACAGATATATAAATAAAAATAAAAAGGTTATGTAAATGTTTTTAAAAGTCACATGAGCAGGAGATTTTTTCCTTCTTTTGACACGATAACAAGTTACGTTCTTATTTTTTATTATTTATCTATTTTCGAAAGAGTGCCACGTGCAAGTGGAGAAGGAATAAAACAGAGTTATGCAAAATTTGTGTCGAGAATTGTCTAAAGTTCCGACTTTTTTTTTGCTTTCACTTTAATAAGAACGTGAATTTATGAGGTGAATTTAGTCGACACAATATGATTCAACTCAGAAAATGAATAAAAGCTAATGTGAATTAAGATTAAAGTTAAGGTGTTATTGTGGACCTTTACCCCTTTTAAAAAACGTTGTTAAACTTTGTGACATATTTACATTCTATGAAGGTCAGGCGCGAATGAACGCCCAATAATTTTATTATACCATATTTCTAAAAACTGAAACATAATTATCAAAGTAGACTTACGCAAATAGATATGAAAAGTCTTTGTTAAAGTTTGTGCCATATTTCCATGAAGTACAGGCGCGAACGCAGACCCCACAATTTTATTATACCATCAATATTTAAGCTGAAAGATACTTATCAAAGTATTCTTATGTACATCTATATCAAAACTCCTTGTAAACGTTGTTTTTTTTTCATTTTTTATTTCCATACTTTGAGGGCCAGGCGCGAACGCAGACCTCACAATTTTTCTGAACCACCGTTCTGCCAGATCAAACATACCCATTCCAGATCCTCGATACATCTTCTATCATTATATGTAATCAGTTTTTTAAAATAGTCAACCATATAGGAGCCTATTCGTGATCAGACACACACACACACACACACACACACGTTCAGCTTTATATAGATATATGTGTGTGTATTAATAGAGTAATCTCAATTTTTCCTGTATAATTCCAGTAATTATACGTCATTAAATAAAAGCGCTTTATAAAATTCTCACATAGTAATGCTTCATATCGATAGTAGATGCAGACTCCTGGAAATTATCAGTCAGATTCGAATTCATAATATTCTGCTTAATCCCGGAATATCTGACTATTACAGGTATTACTCACAGAAAATCGAAGTAACTTACTACTAACACCACCACCACCATCCAACATAAGAACTTCTTTAAAACATACTTTTACTGCTTCAACCGTCATTTTGCTTTCATTTTTATGCACTGATATAGTATTTTACCCATTATATGTCAGTTAACTAACTATGGATATCTCCTTTGAACGTATCCTTCTTCCCTTTACAGTGATTTGATTGGCTGGCTACAATCCTATTTTGGAAAATCGAATATAATTTATGAACATTCAAAGAAAATAAATAAAAAAAACATGCAATCTCCCATTGCTCTATTCAATGAAATGCCTCCATTTGCAAAAAATTGTTTTACCATAATTCATGTTTTACAAAACAATTACTTTTAACTAGTACTATATTTTTTCATATAAAAACATCATAGTCAATCCTTCATTTACAGAATAGACGCTTCATCGATTACTATTCCGTTCTTCCAGTCGTTATGAGTGTATTAGAAGAATAAATGATTATTGGAATGTCATAATTTCATTCCAAGAAAACTATAAGATATTTTCATTGTAAGGAAAATACATGAACCGTTTATTATCATTCGGAATAGAATTACTGTTGATGAAATTACCCTCGATTTATATAAGAAAAAATAGTTTGATTTATATAAGATATTTATTATGTAATTTTTAGGTTTCTTATTTAAAGACTATAAAAACAATCAATGTATAAAGATGTTTCCTTCCTCGTCTAAACAGATGACATGCAATACTGACCTGGAAATAAGACTGATAAATTATATTAAATGTTACCGATCAAACGTATATTTAAATAATAAACAAGTTGTTAACGCTTATAATAAGTTCAGTTACTTGAAAACAATTTTAGTTTTTTTTTTTAATTTATTTACAGAAGTATTAATCTAGTATTTACTTTTATTTCTGTTATCATTATTTTGTACGAAGCCATTAGCGATTAGCACTGGCGTCATATAATATAGCGCAAATATAAACGATAGTGACAATCTTGTTCCATCTTAGAAATTACTATTTGATACATAACACAGATGTTCGTTACTGTATTTGCTGGATGTAAAAACATTTTATCTACTGAATTCTGTTTGGCATATGGAGAATTGCGAGTAATATTCGTTAACTTTAAATTCTTCTATTTCATGAGATGACATGTAAACAGTCTGAAAACAATCTGCAATAAAAGAAAATAAAAACAATTATATATTATATATTTTAAAGTGGATCAATTTCCTATATAAATTTAATGTAAAATGTCCGCCCACTTTCAGATAAGATGACATGTATAACTGAATCGTTACTCCATTTTGGGAGGAGAAAATTGAGGTGGGGGCATTCATCTTTACTCGTCCAAATCATTTTTACAGTTTTAAATGTGAATGGTGTGAGAGGTTCGTTTAAATATTTTTTTTTTTACATTTTCTTGCATGGAAGTGTAATTTCTAAAGTAGCGATTATTTGACACAGAAAATGACTACTATGGTAAATACTGTTTTTTTTTTTGTCAAGTGAAAGCGAGGATAGCGTTCCTTAACAAACTTCAATTAACAATCCACACAATACAAATCAAACTGCATTTTGAAAAAAAATGTTATGTTAACTTCACTGCAAACACAGTTTAACCCTCAACTAACTCAACCAGACACTAACCTTAAACTAAGCTTTACTTCATTATTCACTATGTTTCAGTTATAGTTTGCAAAATCGATTTAGTTCAGTTTGTATCGTGTAGGAGAATTGGAACTACAAATTTTCAAAAAAATACCAAAAAAATTAGTCTTCTCGCCTTCGACAACATCGCACAAAAAATGAAGGGAAAAACAGAAAAAAATGTATCCTAAAACATTAATTATACTTCCACATGGTATTGTAGAATCCCTCCCCTCCAGAAAATAAAAACATAAATTTAGTTTACACAAAAGTTTGAATTATATTAATGCTAAATGTCTCGGAAGTGGTGATCGTTTTATGTTGAATGAATTGCCATAAAAAGTGATTTCTTACTCTAAAAGCTAAAATATTTATTGTTTTATTCCTTTCATTGCGGATATTTGGAGGGTTAAATTATTCTTATATATTCAGATCAGAAAATACTGGAACACAACTCCTGCTAGAATACAGGTGCACACATGCACACACATACACACGAATATATATATATATATATATATATATATATATACATATATATATATATATATATATATATATATATATATATATATATATATATATATATATATATAACATTTGTGATTGGTTAAGCAATATTTTTGAGTATTTTATTTTCGGACTACCTTGGCGTCTCTCGATAAATGTCACCATCGGGTTTGTATATAGACAACAGCATACAATGTGTGCGATAAAGGAAAATTATGGTTCAATTTCCGATGGGTGAAGAAGGAGCTTCGTTTTTCTTTTATATAAATATGAAAATAGAAAACTGCAATCATGTCTTCAGAAGACATTATCGATCTGAAAATACGTGATTTTGATTTTCTTTCTATTTTACTTATTTTCATTGTCCTTATTTTCTTTCGGTGTTTTTATTGCTTCTGCCTAGCAGGTATCGGGGTCTGTATGGGATGTAGGCATATATATATATATATATATATATATATATATATATATATATATATATATATATATATATATGCTTATTAGTCTATATACATAATGTATATATATATATATTTACGTAACCACACACACACACACATATATATATGTATATATATAAGCCATAAGGCCGTATACGCAAAGCACTCTCCCTCCCTCTCCCTCCTCTCTCCCCCCTCTCTCTAGCTGTACCTGCCAGAGATATCTCGATAGTTATTTTACTTGCAATTTACTTTCTTTTGAACTATGACATTTTCTCTACAAAATATTATCTTTTTGTTCAATACGTGAATTTTTATGATGACCTTCCTATGAAAATAACTTCGATCTAGTATAAGTATTTTCTTGAAGGAATTAAATCCAATTACACCTTTTTACTTTTTAACACATGCAAAGATTCATCAAATAAGCAACATTAAATATTGATTTTATAGGAAGAAATCCAACGATGAAATCATAAAAAACGACTTTACTTTATATAACAAGTAGACAGAAAATACAAATATCTTATGCAATCTAGTTATTGGTCCCCCAACAAACGGAGGGTGGACCTGTGAATTCACCCTCGCTCGTTCGCCCGTTCGTCTGTCTGCACTTTTCTCAATTTTGGGAAATTTTAGAAATTTTGCACAAACATTTAATATCATATGAGTAAAACGGATATTCATGGAAAACTCCTGTTGCCCCCCTCTAGGGGTACCTTTCGGGTCAAAATGGTTAAAATTGACACTTTGTGCTTAATAAAAAATTTGAATCCTTGGATTTTTATAAAGCGTTCTGAAAATTTGTAACTAACTGATTTCTGTATAATTTTGTTTGCGTATACTTCGCGATAACTTTTGGGTGTTCCCCAGGGACTCTTTTAGGGCAAATAAAAACAACCCATTTTTGAAGAACTATTTTACCATATTTGTCCAAAATTTTCTGTTTATGTTTATTATTAGCAGATTTGAATGGTGCTGAACTTAAATTGAAATATGTTAAGGCCTTGGGGATTTGGGGGTTAAATGAGGGGGTGATAAATGATGGATTTAGTCATTTCTTTTTTGCATGGCGCAGGACTCAAATTTAGATATGTTAAGGCCTAAAAATGCACCGTTTGTTCATTTTTATTAGGATTTGACGTCCCCTGGGGACTTTTAGGGTTTAATGGGGGGTGTAAATGCTGAACTTATTCATTTTTTTATGCCTCGTTCACTGGGGAACCTTTGTATTTTTATGGCTCCCTTGTGGAATAAAGATTAAAAACCAAAACAGAATTCAGTTCATAAGATGCGCATATAATTAAGGGAACTTTTATTATGTTTCTCTTCGTACCACCTTCTTTAATAAGACGAACATATACTTAGAAGACCTGTACACTATTTTATAAAATAATATATATATATATATATATATATATATATATATATATATATATATATGGGGGGGAGAAGAGAGAGAAAGAGAGAGAGCATAAATCAAAAAGGTAAAGAGTAAGGTTACATGGGAACTTTATTACATAACCTGCTCAATAAGGATTAAAGAAAAAAGATATATGGAATCAACATCTTTCAGCCATCGCATTTTAGAGCTAAATGCGTCTCACCAGAAGAGAAAAAACAACCGGCATTGTCAAGTCAAGGTAAGGAGACAAAATCGATTTGAAAACATTTAGCTAAGAATGAAAAACCTTATGAGGCGGGGTGATAAAAAGGAGAAAGGAAGAAGACCCTGAAAAGAAAGTTCAAAAATTAAGATGAAATAATCAGGAAACACAAAAAAATAAGGAACTATATATATATATATATATATATATATATATATATATATATATATATATATATATATAAAGCTGAACGTATGTGTGTGTGTATTTGTGTGTGTGTGTGTGTGTGTGTGTGGTCACGAATAGGCTCCTATATGGTTGACTATTATAGAAAACTGATCACATATAATGATAGAATATGTATCGATACACAGGAATGGGTATGTTTGATTTGGCATAATGATGATTCATTAAAATTGTTGGGTCTGCGTTCGCGCCTGGTCCACAAAGTATACAAATAAAAAAATTAAAAATGAACAAAAAAAAACGTTTACAAGTGTTTTTGATATAGATGTACATAAGAATATTTGGATAAGTATGTTTTAATTTAAATAAGGATGGTATAATAAAATTGTGGGGTCTGCGTTCGCGCCTGGCTTCCATAGAATGGAAATAGGCACAAACTTTAATAAAGACTTTTCATATCTATCCTTGATAATTATGTTTCAGCTTGAAGAAATATGGTATAATAAAATTATGAGGTGTTCGTTCGCGCCTGACCTCCATAGAATGGAAATATGTCACAAAGTTTTACAAGGTTTTAAATATAGATCCACAGAATATTGTGATAAGTATTTCAGTGTGAACAGGTATGGTATGATAAATTATGGGGTTTATCTATTTTATTATTACTTTCATCATGTTTTGCTTTGGTTTTGATACCCCCAAATTCGAAGCTATGTCTTTACAACCCTTCCTTTCCATAACCTATCATACTTTCATAAATCAGAGTCCATTTTCTGTAGGCTGTTTTTGAACCCAGTCAACGACGGGTACTTTTGCTAGTATATATATATATATATATATATATATATATAGTTGAACACTCCAATCGAGATAAAATACAAGTAAAACCTCCAAAACACGTAGAAATATATTCAATATAGAGACGATGTATTTGATACAGTTTCTTTTGAAGATTATTTATTAATTTGTTTAAATAAAATTCAGACAGCCAAGTAAAAATTTGATGAATTATTTTCATGTTTTCTGTGGAAATAAAATCATCCACGCAGAAAAATATTAGCTTTTAGTAAATGCTCTCTCAGTCGAGAAAGATTTATCCTATGATTTGTTTTGCATAAATTATATGTATGTATTTACTATTAATCTAATTAATTTTATGTCAGGTCATGTCATATGCTACTGGTACCATGTAACCCAGTACTACCTGCCTCATAGTCGGGTCACCGGCGACTAAACTGGTTCCCCCACCAGACTTGTTTGGTAAGGAGGGTGGCTAGTCTCCCTGAAGGATTAAAAACAAGACCTTCCAAAGGGCGAATGAACCCTTTTTCGGGGTCAACGGCCAACTAGCACCGTGCGTGTTTGTGTGTATGTATGTGTGTGTTGGGATGGAGAGAGCTTCTATAAGCAGTGGTGAAAGTAACCTTTCTAGGAGAAGCAAATTTCTGATTTAAAAAAAAACATAAAGTGGGAGACCAGTACCCGCATTAAACTAGTCTGCAGTTTAATTTGTTGCTGGTTATCTTGGTCTTGCTTGTTGCTAGATCTCAACATTTGGAACCGGAAGAGAGACTTAGCTGTCGTACAAAGCTAAGGCTCTGTAATATCATCTGTGTATAGATACTTCCTCAGGCATTTTTCGTTTAAAATGGTCCTGTGGCGATGGGAGCCATTTTTGGGCTCATGGACTTCAAGTGTCTGAGACAGTGGCACTCGTCTGACAAGACGTTGCAATCATCATTTACTATTAATCGAATCATTAAATGAACACTTCCTCGCGAGAATTGAGACAGCCTCCGCACAAGAAAGTTTAATGCTATCAGAAGTAAAATTAATCTTTTGTTAACTTTTATATATATATATATATATATATATATATATATATATATATATATATATATATCAATTCGCTGTACTAAAAAAAAACATCATTTTATCATCGTGTCTCTCGAGTCAGGTTTTCTTGTTTCAGTTGTTATATAAATTAGCTTACTTCCATTTTTTAAACAGATTCCGCAAATAATTAAGCATGAATTAAATTACAAATAAATTATACAAATTAACATTAAATAATATTCTGAGATAGAAAAATTATAAACAAATAACATAGAACTAATTATTAAAAGAGATTTTTCTTAAATATCATATACAGATTGGGTTACTTCTGTAATGCAGATTTTCTTTGAATAAATAGTATATATATATATATATATATATATATATATATATATATATATATATATATATATATATATATATATATATATATATATATTACATAGAAAAATTCAAGCATGAAAAGTAAGGATTAAGGTTAGAAAAGTAAAAGGACTAGTTGTTAAAACTTGAAAACAAAAAGACAAAATATTCTAGTAAATAATATAATAAATTTATAACTTAAAATATTGCAACATTAAGATGTTTTAAATTCAATTTATTATTATATATAAATTATTAATGCTGCAATAGTTTAAGCTATAAATTTATTATATTTTTTACTAGAATTTCTTGTCTTTTTCTTTTCCAGTTTTAACAACTAGTCCTTTTACTTTTCTAAATTTAATCTTAACCATATTACTATTCATGGTCGCATTTTTCTATGTAATCCATAAGATTTCCAGGCTTTGCTTTGAAATAATATTTTTTTGTCCGTTGTCGATGCAATTGCTCGATTCTATCTAATTCTGGGTTCTATCTTTATCGTGAAAGGTGTATGTGAACGGGTATATATATATATATATATATATATATATATATATATATATATATATATATATATATATATATATTATCTCCTCTTAATGTCTGATATATGTAGAAAAAGCGGGTCATCCTTCGTAGGGACGTGATGTCCCTCAACAAATAAGGTTGTTCCGAAATCGTGTCTGGGGAGTCGGCTAATTTCAGTTAATGTTTGTAGATGTGATATCTACCGCCTGCATACCAGCAGTAACTATCTTAGTTGTATAAGACGCGTTGCTTTTCACATCGTAGAATGTAGAAATGGATAAAAAAAAAATATAAGAATTTAAAAAAATCGAGGCATAGTCAATAGATTGCGCCGTGGCCCATATGGTTAGGTCGTCAGTATTGCACACTTCATGAGTGCGACGACCTGGGTTCGTACCTATGTCGGAGCACGTCACTGATGAGATGCAGTACAGCGAAACCCACTTTGGGTCTGGCGTTGTCTGTTGTCGATGCAATTGCTCGATTCTATCTAAATCTGGGTTCTATCTTTATCGTGAAAGGTGTATGTAAACGGGGATATATATATATATATATATATATATATATATATATGTGAATATTCCCGAAAGAATGAAACACTAGTGTATGTCGGTATTTAATTATTATAGCAAAAAAATAATTATGTCAACCCCTTTAAGAAATTCGTTTCTTATCGTTGATCACTTTCAGTTGAATTAAAGTCGGCCAATTTAGCTCTTATGCATAGATTATCGTATAACGATTAGATCACTGTCTGACTGATGTAAATGAAAAATTAAAATGTTTAAATTCAACATCATTTCACGTGGTTAATGGTAGCCGAATTGATTAGGTCTTCGCTAATCGAGCCAGAGATGTCTCATGTAGCGGGGTTCGAATCGTTCGACTGGTATTAATCGTGACACCCTGCATTGAAGATTCCCGAAAGGATGAAACACTAGTGTCTGTAGGTATTTAATTATTATAGTAAAAAAAAATAATAATATATATATACTTGTATATATATACATACATACATATATTTCTTCCTTACAATATCGTGTTTGTACAAGATATCCATGCGTTCCTTATTGTTTTTAATGTAAATATCATTTTCGCTTACATATTCCCAAGACATATTGACGTCTTCAAGCATGTTTTGGTATTATTCAGTTTACCGACTAGTTTTCATGCGACAAAAATCAAAAATGAATCTGAAATGAAAGAACGTCTGATGCACGGAGATTTTGAATAACAAGGTTTCACACTAAACTAATAAACGTAAATGTTGTTTTTTTCGGTCTTATGCGAATAAAACACTTTTATCGTAAGTGCAACTTGCGTTCCACTTTTTAATTGACATTAAAACTCATTTTAGATAAAAATTAAAAATTCATAATATTTAGAATGGATGATCTACTATTTCTATCTTTCATCATTCATTCATAAACATACAGTAGTTTCGTTTTTACATATTTTAACGTTACTAATAAACAAAAAAGACCATTCTATTTACGGATGAGTATTGTTTTTAGGCTAAGTAGAAACCATCATTTCCTTGACCAGAGTGCTTTATCCATAAGTAAAACGCTTATGTGTGTGAATAAATTCGAAATGGTTTCTTTCCATTCATTACTCCCATTAGAACGAGTCTATCTTATTCAGCTTATCAATACAAAACATTTATAAGAATACATGAATATATGTTCTTATATTTTTATATTGTCCTTAAATATTTTCCCTCCTTATCAACACACGCTTAATTCCTTCCATCTAAGGGTTTTGGGGTATTTTTTTTATTTCTTCTCAAATATATATTAAACTATATATTTCATTTCTAATCTAAATGTTGTAAGCAGTTTATATATATATATGATGATTGCAACGTCTTGTCAGACGAGTGCCACTCCCTCACACACTTAAAGTCCATGAGCCCAAACATGACTTTTTTAAAGCCTACCGGTGAATTCACACGCTCAAGCAGGCATGACACTAAAGACGTCATTGAGATCAATTATTACATGCTTCCAGCATTTCAAGCCTCCACGCGTCAAAACTTTTCCATCACCACAGGCCCATTTTTATAGACAAATGCCTGAGGGAGTATCTATACACAGATGATGTTACAGAGTATTACCTTACGACAGCTAAGTCTCTCTCTCTCTCTCTCTCTCTCTCTCAGTTCAAAATGTTGAGATCCAGCAACAAAACAAGCAAGAGCAAGATAGCCAGCAACAAGTTAAACTGCAGACCAGCTTAATTGTGGGTACTGGTCTCCCACTTTATGTTTTTTTCAATCAGAGATTTGCTTCTCCAAGAAAGATTGCCTTCACCACGGCTTCCAGGGGTCTTCCCCACCCCAACCCACACATACATACACGCAAACACACTCGGTGTTGGCCGTTGACCTCGGAAAAGGGTTCATTCACCCTTTGGAAGGCCTTGTTTTTAATCTTTCAGAGAGACTAGCCAGCCTCCTCACCAAACAAGTCTGGCGCGGATAACAGTTTCGTCGCCGGTGACCCGACCATGAGGCAGGTAGTACTGGGTTACATGGTACCAGTAGCATATGACATGACCTGACATATATATATATATATATATATATATATATATATATATATGTATGAAGAATAAACGTTACAAATAACTTTATTATAATATAAGCTTTATATGCAAAGAAAATGAGTGAGGAAAATATTTTAAGCCATGGATAAATGCTTCTTGTAAAAGGACGAGTAAAATAGCATTATAAAAAATATTATATATATATATATATATATATATATATATATATATATATATATATATATATATATAAACTACTTACAACATTTAGATTAGAAATGAAATATATAGTTTTATATGTATTTGAGAAGAAATGAAAAACAGCAATACTCAAAAACCCTTTACTATAAGTAGACGAAAGGAATTAAGCGCGTGTTGATAAGGATGGAAAATATTTAAGGACAATATAAAAATATAAGAAGATATAAAATATAAAAACGATTAAAAATTGTAAAGAAATATTTTTAAAAAGTATACAAGTACGAGAAATAAGGATCAGTACAATAAATGAAAAATAGGTAATAAAAAATAAAGGAAAAAAGCGGAGAAGAAAGAAAAACATTTTCAACCATGTAAAGCAGGAGATAGATTAATATATTAAGTAAAGAGAAAAGAAAATAAGAACAAATTCGAAAAATTCGAAAAACAATAAAAGAAATAATAATTAAAAAATTAAAGATAGCAACTTTATCACGGTGAAGACGGTAGAGAAGCACAAACAGATGTTTTTCGTTTGCTAAACGTGCGCACATTGACTTGGTGGGATTCGACCTTTGTTCGCCGATCGTTGAGTCATGTGTTCTATTTAGTTTTTCATGTTTCTACGACATTGATAACTCAAGAATCTCGATTTCTATTTACGAAAAGCGTTGCTAAGTAGAAACCACAGAATAATTAACACTGATTTCCAGTAGTATTGAAATTGTACTTGAATAAATTAAAGCAGTAACAGAATCTCGTAATCAGATAGTGTTCCAAATTAAAACCGTACTCCATAAATCGAAATTGCAAGTAAAACCTTCATGACTTTAAATATATATATATATATATATATATATATATATATATATATATATACTGCCTCGACAGTCGAGCTGTATATTTCTTCCATTCCTTTTTATACGCACATTTTATCTTTCTCTTAATAATATATTGGAATTCCTTCCCTTTTCTTTGTACCTATTTGTGAATTATTCCACAGATTTCTGCCTTTTGGATTACTTTGTATCATCTTCCAATTACGCGATTCTCTTGGATTTTACTTGTGCGAATGAAAAATTTAACTAACTTTCTTGGATTCTGCATCTTTGGATTTTACCGTCATTGGATATTTTACCCTTCACCAGACTATCCATTCACGTGAAATCACTTTTTTATTCACCATATTCCCTCTGCTTCACCTTTTGTTATCAAGTAAGATCTACGACTTACTTGTAGTTTCATTTAATACTTTTGCAAGCAAAATCCGATCCCGCACTTTGCTAAATCCTACCCTCTGACGAGAAGGAAAGTATTTCTTCGAGACTCCGCGGATTAAGGACTATCCACTTATTTAGTGTTTCCTTTTTAAAATTAAATATGTTTTTAACTCTTTTTTAAAATGTTTTTAACATGTTTTATTAACTACTTTTTCTTATTATAAGCTCTCTCTCATATTTGGTTTTATCGAGCTTTTACATCTGGTTGAGATTATTTTATCAATATTAATTCTTTAATATTTATAATTTACTTTAGTTTTGCCATCTTGGATCATTTTGGTAAATTTAAATGTAATTTTTATTTTATATATATATATATATATATATATATATATATATATATATATATATATATAAATTTATGACTCTCTATATATATGTTTCATAAGTGATTGGCAGAGTTATCTCCGTTATATATTTCCCCATTAAGGAAGTTTTTCTTTTTAGATACAAGGTTATTCATGCACACGTTGTATCTACTATTTTGATGTACCTACAACGCTTCAGCAAAACTGACAAATCAAAACTTGTGCACATGAATGACTACTGCATATATATATATATATATATATATATATATATATATGCATATATATGTGCGTGTGTGTTGTGCGTGTGTTAAAAGAGATATCCACAAATCCCTCTAACTTATAAAACGACACATATATTGCTGCCATTTCTTTCTGTTATGGCAAAACTCACCTGAGATAAATCGATGTGGTTTCACCTTAATCGAATATTTCACATCCGTACATCACTCAGCAGTGCGATCAGCAATTAAATCTATTTTTTCTTGCAACATGCAATTCTTTGTTGCAGCTGATGCTTATAACGACTCCAAATTAATCTGATTGCGTTTTCTTCAACCAAATTGAATTTGAATGCAGACATGGATTTCAAATTTCAAATTGCTGTTACTTTATTTAAGCTCTTAACGATAGAACTTAACTATTTACGCTGAGTGAAAAATTATGCCATTGGACTATATAAATATATATTTTACAGAATGAGATTTGCTACTGGAACAGTGGCAGAAACTTGCTATGAAGCGAGCGGCTGACATAAATTGGTGCGTACCTTGTAGACGTGCATATAATCGTGTTTATCACTCGTGAGATCTTATATTCCGGCTTCAAGATAATGGCAGGTTATCAGAAAAGAATATGCATCGTTTTGCGGCCTTTATCTCGACAGTTTTTCTCCGTATCCACCGCTCTCACTAATGTGAGGCCCCAATTATCTGAATTGCATTTTCATCAAATGAAATTGTGTTCAATATAATCAGAACTGGATATAAAATATATTTTTATATATTTTCCATAGCTTTTACGTTCATGAACCCAGTTTTGAGAGAGACTTGATTTGTCTAATGTTGTTGAGTTCTCTGGAATCACCTCATCAGACTTTAGACACTACTTGTATGGCAATCATTTTTGCAGCAATGGAAAATGTTCAGAATCAACTGTTTACGATTGATATTCTGGCAGTTAAAATATGAAGTGAAAATTCCAGACGCAATAGAATATTTGTTTATGGAATAGTAGATAAGGATGGAAATAGACCAATAAAATATTTAAACAAGTATGTTATTAAATCTGGACAAATACATATAGATTGATTTACTTTATTAAACAAAACAAAAATAGGGATCATCATAAGTTTCTGGTTGGATTTGCTCTGTTTGCACTTCTTGGGTCTGGGAGAGCCAGCATACTTCCACTAGAAACTCTTGATCTCTGAGTCATAACAGTGGAGCCAGCTTGCATTGCAGGTCACCAGGGCATCAAGAACTGCGGAATGTGAATTAATCAGCTCGAACATCTCACTGCTTTCATGATAACGTCTTTCAGATCTTCTCTTGGCATCCTTCAGACAAAATTTGTACAAATCTTCCGCATTTTAAGTTCCTCTCGAATAACACCGTGTACACCTCCCATACTGATATGAAACTCGACACTTATTGACACACGACGATCCTTATCAATGAAATGTTTTATTTGACCAATCAACTTTGGTGTTCGTACTTCTTTACTCCTCCCACACCTTTCATCATCCCTCACTGATTCCCTGCCCTCCTGGAATCTTTTATGCCACTCAAAAATTGATGCTCGATTTATGTAAATAATTCAAAAGCATTCTGATGCATTTCATACATTTCTGTGGCATTTTTCTAAACAGAATTTTATTGCATATCCTTTTTCTAAAGTCTGCTTACGTCCAGATTTTATTTTTGAAAGTCACCAGTTATGACAGTTAGGCTGTAGTTGTTAATTTGAACCTGAAATCATAAAAAATTGGTCAGTCGTCTCGTAAGATATTTAGCCATAACATAGTGAATTTACAAGAGTGTATAATAATTTTAAATGCCTGTACAAAATAGTCTGAAAACTTATTGAAGCTACCTGGTATTATTATTATTATTATTATTATTATTATTATTATTATTATTATTATTATTATTATTATTATTATTATTATTATCATCATTATTATTATTATTCACTAGGAGTAGTCACACAGGCTACCATCAAATATTTCTCCTTGAGGACAACTTATGGCGCTATCCGGATTCTGAGTGACAACAAGTAACCCCAGACTTCCAGTATTCTTCGCCTCTCTCGATAACCATCGCGTTTGCATTTGTATTAACGTAACGGTGCTTACCATTGATTTTTCGTGGACACCGACTATTGATCTTCACTGGAATTTAGGGGGCAAAAAGCTTCTCTAATTATTATTATTATTATTATTATTATTATTATTATTATTATTATTATTATTATTATTAATAATAATAATAATAATAATAATAATAATAATAATAATAATAATAATAATAAACAAACGAAACAAGAAAACGTTTCTAACCGAAATTTTGATTTAAACTTGAAATTTACGGTTAAACAAGGATTACACATTGTCTTACACATGTTCGGATGTTTTATGTTTCTGTCTTTGTGTACATTCTTCCGGTCGTCAGCAAAATCAGCGGCGGAGTATTAAAAGAAAAGTAGCAGAGGGGAAAAAAGCTTTTCTAACTGAAATTAGTATTTAAAAATTGAATTCACGGTTAAACGAGGAATTGTCTTTCACAAATTTGGATGTTTTATGTTTCTGTTTTTGTGTACATTTTTCTGACCAAAAGAAACATCGACAGAGGAGTTAAAAAATGAACAAAGTAAGCTTTTCTAACTGAAATTATTATTATTATTATTATTATTAATATTATTATTATTATTATTATTATTATTATCAGTGTTCTTCTACTTATTATTATTATTTTAATTTTTGTTATTATCATTATCAGTATTAGTATCATCATTATCATTATTATTTTTATTATTATTTAAAAAACAAATTTACTTTATTGGTTATTACTATTACCACTAATATTATCACTAGTAGTAGTAGTAGTAGTAGTAGTAGTAGTAGTAGTAGTAGTAGTGGTGGTGGTGGTTGTAATGGTGGTATGTTTTTGTTATTTTTTATTATTACTGTAGCTGTAATGGTAGGTGTTGTTTTTGCTGTCATTGGTATTGTTGTTTTTGCTGTTAATATTATTGTTACCAATATTAGTGTTGCTATTATCATTGTAGATTTTATTTCTATTGTTATTGGTGGTGATAATGGGAATAGTGGTGGTGATGGAGGAAAAAGGTCGGGAGGGGATCTTTGACCTTGGTGGGGAACCCTCCTAGAGATAATGTCTCGATAAAACTATCGGTGGTGGTGTAACCTTAAATTCACTAACCCCATTTATGGGAGAATGTCAAATCAAAATATTGAAAATAACGACGTAAATGAGGCTAGAACATCTTGTGATAGTCTCACGTCAGATAGGTGTCCCACTAGTCAACAGGATGGGTCCTGTCGTCATCATACGACTGTTCGAAATTCTGAGGATGTGGCTGAATATAGGGGGAGTGAGAATTGCCAGAGAGGGTACCAAGACACGAAGGGAGTTGGAACAGGAAATGTAAAAAAAAACATGGACGGATGAGGAAAGAAGAATCCTGTGGGAATGCTTTGTAAGAAGTGGAATTACCAAATCTGGTGGATATATCCGAAAAATGAAGGAAGAATGAGAATCGAGAGGAAGTGGGATCTAGAAGTGTCGCGAGTTTGGTATCCCAGTTAAAACAAATTAAATATAACAACCTACGTTCAGTGATTGCAAGAGAAGAGATTGAATGGATGGTTAGGAATGAAATGAATAACGAAAGTAAAATTGATGAAACTAGCTCTGATGAAAGCACTGAGAGAGTGGAAGTGCAGAAGGGAAACGTAAACGATGATGGGAGGCGGACAACTGAGGAGGTATGAAATCCTATGGTTAGGAGAAATAATGAGAAAGAGTTTGAATCATCATTGACTCTGAGACAATGGAGACAGTGAAAGGAGCAGATGTATGGAGAAGTGGTAATAACGTTCGAACTTTGACTTCTGTAGAAAAAGAAGTACTTCAGAAGTTAAGAGAGGTTCTTCTTAGAAATAATATCATAGAGATTCTAAGTATGAAGAGTAGTGATAGGCGGAAGGTGAAAAACGAGGTAAAAATAATTCAAGGAGTAATTCACAACATCATAAGAAAGAACATATCGATTACGGAACTTAACAGGCAATATTAATATGCAGCGTCATACGTTATTGCGAATCGTCTTGGCATATTACAGAAAAAAAGGGAAAAATGAAGGATAGAAGGCCACACTGGCAGAGGCGGCTTGAAGAAAGTATTAAACGGTGGCAGAAAGACATTGGTAGAATCGAAGAAATAAGAAAAGGAGTTAAAATAGGACAGAAAGCTAAGGGCGAGCTTTAAAGGAGGTATAGATTGCTTGAAAAGGGAACGATGAACGTTCTAACAATGTTGGAAGAGAAGGTCCACACTGGTGGTATAAAAATTAGGAAGTTTGTTGGAAAAAGTGTTGCATTTCGGCAGAACAACCTTTTCCGGAACAATCAGTCTCAGCTGTATAAAGAATTAAATGGTAGTAAACAGGCGGGAAATAACAACACTCCAAATGCAAAAGATGCAAGGAAATTCTAGAGTGGGATTTGGTCCGTCGAAGGGCGATAAATGAGAAGGCTAGCTGGTTGGGAGAGGTCAGAGAAAGGCTATCAGAAATGCAGCAGATGAAGAACGTTGAGATAACCATCGATGACGTTAAAGCTGGCATACGAAGGATGACAAACTGGAAAGCACCTGGTCCAGATGGAGTGATGGGCTTCTGGTTTAAACAGTTCCCATGCCTTTATCCACCTATAGCTGCTGCTCTGCAAAGGGTTGTAGAGTCGGGAGATGTCCCTGATTGGCTTGTGAAGAGAAAAACAATACTGATTAGGAAATATTCTGCAAAAGGCACAGATGCCAATAATTATAGACCAATTACATGTCTGCCATTGATGTGGAAACTGTTGACTGGAATATTTGCGTAGAAAATTTATGAACATCTAGAGAGTAATGGTGTTTTTCCTGACGAACAAAAGGGGTGCCGGAAAGGCTCGAGAAGTACTAAAGAGCAACTTCTAATTGATAAAGCAATAATGCAGGATGCGAAGAAAAAGAAGAAGAAGAAGAAGAAGAGAAATCTGAGCGTAGCGTGGATCGCTTATAGAAAGGCTTATGACATGGTTCCTCATTCATGAATACGTGAAATACTATTGATGATGAAGGTTGCTGAGAATGTGGTAGGGCTTTTGAAGACAATTATGGCTCAATGGAAAACGGTGCTGACAGAAAACAGAGAGGAGATGGGGCATGGTGGCATTAAACGTGGGATATTTCAAGGAGATTCGTTATCGCCACTTCTTTTTGTAATGATAATGATGCCACTGAGAATCCTCTTGAAGAGAGAAAAACTGGGGTATAACTTTGGATCAGGTGACAGACGCCTTAACCATCCACTGTTTATGGATGATTTTAAAATATTCGGTAGAAATGAAAAAGAAATGGAGAGACTGGTAGAATCTGTGAGGACATACTCAGAAGACATTGAAAGCGTAAGTTGTGGATTAGTAAATGCGCGGTGCTGGTGATGAAAAGAGAGTAAGTAAAGTAAAGATTCATTCGAATGGAATAGTGCTGCCATATGGAGAAATCACGAAAGAAATAGAAGATACAGGATATAAGTATTTGGGAGTGCTGGAGGGTATAGGCATCATGAAGAGAGAAATGAAGGAAAACGTCAGGAAGGAGTATCTTAGAAGAGTGAAACTAATTGCAAAATCGAAACTATATGGAGGAAATCTAATGAAAGCAGTAAATGCAGGGGCAGTCAGTGTTTTGAGATACAGTGCGGGAATTTTAGAATGGTCTGACAAGGTTTTGCATGCCATGGATATCAAAACAAGAAAAGTTTTAGCAATGTTTGGTATATTTCACATTCGAAGTAGCGTAGCAAGGCTGTATCGAAAGAGGAAAGATGGTGGGAGAGGATTAAAAAGTGTAAAAGATTGTATTAGAACCGAGGAGATGTTGTTGAAGGAGCATGTGGCTAGAAGTGGGGAGTAGATGCTTAAGGTTGTGGTCAATGAAGTGGAGGTATGTGAGACCAAGGCTGATTA
The DNA here is from genome assembly GCF_053919585.1 of Euprymna scolopes. Lineage (NCBI taxonomy): Eukaryota > Metazoa > Mollusca > Cephalopoda > Sepiida > Sepiolidae > Euprymna > Euprymna scolopes. The sequence goes on along the minus strand of NC_136514.1, from coordinate 60,578,018 downwards.
TGTGAAACGTATGGATAGAGAAAGGGCAGAGGAACTGGCTAGGAAGAAAATGCATCGAAAGTTCTTCCAGGGTATAGCAGAAATGGCTGATGAAAGATCATGGCAATGACTTAGACCTGGGTATCTGGCTAAGAGTACTGAAGCTTTTGTTTATGCAGCACAAGAGCAGGCATCAGGAACAAGATTGTTAAAAAAAATGGTTCTAGGAGAGGAAATTGCTGCAGAATGTCGGATTTGTGGTAAAACCCCAGAGTCAATTGCGCACCTTGCAGCAGGGTGTAGTGGACTGGCCCAGAGAGAGTACCGCAAAAGGCACAATCGCATGGGACTACGGATATATTGGGAAGTGTGTAAGAGGATTGGGGTTAAGTGTGCTGGAAAATGGTTTGAGGAGGTGCCTGATGAAGTGAGAACAAGTGAGGATGGCAAGGTAGAGGTATGGTGGGACAAAGTGTCATAACGACCAAGCAATTGGAACATACTCGTCCGGATTTGGTCGTCATTGACAAGGTCTCAAAAAACTGGCAGATTGTAGACTTCTCAGTACCCTGGGACAGGAATGTGAGAGAGAAGTAGAATGAGAAATGGAACAATTATGCTCCATTGACCTTGGAGATAAGGCGTATACACGGGGTTTAAACACAAATAATCCCGGTCGTAGTTGGTACACTAGGAGTAGCATCGACGTCTGGAAAGAAAATTGAAAAAACTACAAATCCCCCATGTTTTAGGCGGCCTTCAAACCTCTGCAATTATAGGTACCACCAACATCCTTAGGAAAACCCTTGATCTTTGAAGCTCCTGGTTTGAGCCGGGATTAAGGGAAATCCTCTGGAAATTAATCCCATCTCTTTCGAATAAGCGAAATCAGAATTATTATGATTATTATTATTATTATTATTATTATTATTATTATTATTATTATTATTATTATTATTATTATTATTATCATCATTATTATCATTATTATTATTTATATTATTATTATTTATATCATTATTATTCTTATTTATATTATTATTATTATTATTTATATTATTATTATTATTTATATTATTATTATTTATATTATTATTATTATTATTATTATTTATATTCTTCTTCTTATTATTATTATTTATGTTACTATTATTTATATTATTATTGTCACTGTTATTTTTATCATTATTATTTATATTATTATTTATATTATTATTTATATTATTATTTATATTATTATTATTATTGTTATTTATTATTATTTATATTATTATTATTTATTATTATTATTTATATTATTATTATTATTATTATTTATTATTATTATAATTATTATTATTATTATTATTTATTATTATTATTATTTATATTATTATTATTTATATTATTATTATTATTATTTATTATTATTATTATTATTTATTATTATTATTTATATTATTATTATTATTTATATTATTATTATTTATTATTATTAATTATATTATTATTATTATTTATTATTATTATTTATATTATTATTATTATTATTTATATTATTATTATTATTATTTATATTATTATTATTATTTATATTATTATTATTTATTATTATTTATTATTATTATTATTTATTATTATTAATTATTATTATTTATATTATTATTATTATTATAATTATTGATATTCTTCTTATTATTATTTACGTTGTGATTATTATTATTATTATCATTATTATCATTATTATTATTATTATTATTATTATTATTATTATTATTATTTATATTAATAGGATAGCGTGTGTGTTATTTATTTTGTATGTCACGCATGACTGTCGTATAATTATAGATTTCCATTTCTTGTAATAAATAATTTTTCCCAAGAATACTTCATAACTTTTGATTTCTGTTTCAGTTACAGTTGATGACACTAAAGTCATCTATTTTTTATAAATAATTTTACCAAGAATTTTTCACAAGTTTTAGTTCCGCTTTCGATTATAGTTGAAGAAACTCAAGTTGTATATGTATATATACATATATTTTTTCATAAGTTTTGGTTTCGATTCAAGGTTTGGTTTCGGTTTCGATGCGTCCAAGTCATATGGATATATTTTTTTTATTTTTGAAATCGCAACTTTATAATATATGAAAATCGATAGAACATCAACTCTATAATAATATATACGAAATCTGGAAGAATTAAAATATTATTTATAACCGGGCTCTGCTGGGCTTCCTTGCTTCGATAATATTTTTTTCAGTTTTAACAAAAGAACTACAATAATATCAAAGCGTCTCAATTTATGTTGAGCATCTACACAATGCCAACATTAATATTTTACATATGAATAAGACCCCTGTGGAATTTCCACAGGTCTCGCTAGTTATTATTATTATTATTATTATTATTATTATTATTATTATTATTATTATTATTTGTATAAGTAGTGGCAGTACAATTACTAGAATTTTTATTCAGATTAGTACTGTTATTAATATCAATATTGGTATTATCACAATTATTATTGCGTGTATTATTATTTGTATTTACATTGTTAAAAATAGTATTATTAGTATTACAATAATATTGTTATTAGTCGTTATATTTTTATAGTAGCATTATTATAGTTTTGGTATTATTGGTAGTAAGATACATTATTATTATTAAATTTATGAATATTGCTACTATTACTAGGATTATTATTATAGAATTATTATTTATATTATAATTATTATTAACATGAACTGCACTGAAGATATGCAAATATGTTTTTTAGATGTGATCAGGTCATTTTTTTGTATTTAACATAACGATTTTTCTTCCTCCTTTCTTTTATATGAACGACTAAAGAAAAGCCAGGCGAGATCCTAGTTTTAATAGTAACCGATCGTTGAAGCGTCGCAATGAAAATATCGCATTTGTATGTATATATATATATATATATATATATATATATATATATATATATATAAGTTTGTTTCATTGATGTCTCTTACTGTGACTAAAATTCAATCAAAACCTAACATATTTTAATTTGCAAATTAAGAGGGATTGTGCTCATATTATACCGTTTTAAACACTTAAGAAGAAAGCGAAATTCGGAGAGTATTTATTAATTGATATCTAATAGTTATTGTCATTATTTCAAAAAATTTTCATTTTATCCTCCTTTATTACTCCCCATTTTATATAATACTAAATTAAAGTAAATATAATCCATATTTTGTCACCTTAAATCCACGAGCACTTTTCACAAACTCATAATGATCAGTTAAATAATTTAGACATAACTGACTTTATAAAAATATAGATAGAGTAAGAATTGGTGTTTTGGTTGGTATAAATATTATGGTTTGCGTTTAATTTTAACTTCTTAATTAGTGAATCTACAAAGACTTATTGGTAATTAGTTTGTTGGAGTTCACTAGTATTTTTTATAGAAGACTAAGTCGAACTTTATCTCTATTTTCTATTGAGTAAATTTGCCAAGATATTCTCACATTTTCCATTGTTATTTTTCAATGATGGAAAGTAAATCTTATTTGCGATCAATTGCGTAGGATTGGTTGCAAGTGAAAGGTCATTAGTTTGATCCGAGTTTCGTTTAGTTATTCACATATGTAAGGATGGGGTGTTTAGTTAGTTGATGTTTTCCCCATCTGACCTTTTAAATCCGTGTTCACCTGTCGGCTCTATTTGTTGACTCGAACAACAGGCGCCACGAATCAGTCGCGTTAATACAACAATCCATTATCATTACTACAAAGACAGGATCAATAGAAATCAAAATGTCATTAATTTGACGTTATTTTATTTTGTTTGGTTTTATACAGTTATATTATGAATAAGGAGTGTTTAAAGTAATTCCCTATCATAAATGCTTGTAATTTTTTACAATCATTACTATTAATAAATATGGTAAGAAAGTCTTTTGTTTGTTTCGAATTTACTATGGATGACAACATTTTCCATCAGCCTCTCTCGAACCACATCAACTGATTTCCCAAGAACATTCCTTTCATTTCTTTTCATTAATCACCATATATCAATCAAATTTTGATGGGCTTCTTTAATTCATCTGAAATAACACCTTTAGATATTATAGGTCAGCCTTTAGATATTATACAAGTTTTACTAAGACATCGATGTAAAGTCTGTATAAAATGCTTAGCATTTCATTTTTACTAATTAGCCATCACTTATTGAGGTTAAACTCTTGACGATAAGATTCATTAATGAAAACTGAAATAAAATTTTCGTGAAATCAGTTGATGCGATTTCCAGGCGCATTGAAAAGCTGGTGACGAATGTTGACGCGCATATTGAATTATAAACAAAATTCCATACCGTATGTAATATTAGATTGTAGTGTAGCACTACAGGATCCTTCAATTATCTGAACGCCAGCTGATCACGTAGATAGCTTCTTTCTTGTCGGCTTGATAATACGTAGCAGTCGAAGTTTCATATCTGTTCTATTATTTTCGTTGTTGACCTGTTTTGATGCGTATTAATAAAATAATGATAGCACAAACTTATTGAGGATTTTTTTTATTTTTATTGACTGTATTTATGTATATGTACAAAATACTTTTCATTTATCCACCATTTTTTACTATTTTTAGCGTCTTAGTGATTTTTTTTTTACCTTATTAGCTTTTCAGCCACATCTTTTTCTTCTGTAACGAAATACTTCGCCACCTAAACCTAACTGTAAACTTTAAACTTTAAATGGAATTTTCCACTTTAATTTGAACTATCCTAATAGAAAATACCGCACTTAAGATTATTTTTATGCACACAAAATTTCATTATCGATTTTCACAATAAAACAAGTGTAACAGAGTACGTATGAGCGAGTTGAAAAATATCAGCAGGAGCTGTAACATAGCTGGCTTGCCGAAAAAAAAGCACATATGAAAATTAGGAAGGGTACGAGATGAAATAAAAGGACACCACGTGGTCAAATAACAAAAAGTGCGGTAGAAAAAGATGGACGTGTACAGTCGAAGACGAGAATAGGCTGTCTACGGCCGGCATGGATTTGAACAGAAAAAAAAAACGCGCGTCAAGGGAGATAGACATATGGACCCGCAGTGACAGAGATGGTGTCGAGACGAGGAGAAAGAAAAACGGTAATAAATGAGAAAAAAAGCCAACCCGGATTTTCTTTTATTTTTGTTTGTTTGTGCGACGTTACACAAGTACAAACCTATCGAAAAATACATACGTGGATTTTTCATTATTGTAACCAGCAAGAATATGCGACCAGTGATCGAATATTTTTTGCTAATATATCATTACCTCTTTATAAAAAAAAGCTACTCTAGGAGGGTGGTATCACAGCGGACAAACATATACTACACTACCCACCCAATAGAAAATAAAAAGTGATGCCTGGCAGACTGGTCTGGTGACAACATGTCAGGCACGACTATCACTCCCTAAAGCTGGCGGCAATGCCTGAGTGAGTCTCATGACCACAAAAGAGATACTACTTAAAAAAAAGGAGGATATAATGCCTGGGTGGATGGTTTATGCCAACAGAGCAAGTACTACACTACCTTCCTGAATTGAGTATTGAAATATAGTACATTAGTTTGAAATAATTTAGCAAACTGAATTGAGAATTAATATTCTACAATAGTACAATTAATAGAAGTAGCAATAGTAGCTTAAACCCCTGTTCCATCGCCGCAATGTTCTATTTCTCGTTAACCATACTCTACCGACTAATCCCACCCTTTTCAACGTTGAGATCCGTAGGATGCCAGTAAGCATTCTACTCTAATCGTTTCCTCCCTCGAATTGCAAGACTTTGGAATTCCCATCCTCGTGTATGCTCCCCTGAGTGTATCAATATGCAGAAGTTTAAATGTGATGCAAACCGGCATTTGTTGCTCAACTTCCCACACATTTTCCTGTGGACATGATCCCAATTAATAGCCTATCGCACATCCAAGAGTAAATATAACTTGCTTTGGAACGAAAAAAAAACTTGATTTATTATATGCATTCTTCTTGATAAATATAATGGACGGTGATATTTGGAACTATGTTTGTTATAGATAATAGTTTGTACTTTACTTATAACAACAACTTTAGAAAAGATAGAATAATCCTATTCACTTTTCTCTCTACGAGCAAAATGTTTGACAGAAAGTCGACTTTTAAAGTGGGGTAATCCAACTCCCCAGAAGGGGCATTCTGGGTTGAAACAAAAAATAAAAATGCCTTCATCTATGACTTTTTCTTTCTCTGGTACAGGAGAGAAAAGAATAAATGTAGCATAAGAACAGATACTACACTCTGTTGTTACTGTAAACATTTTGGAATCCGCTGTCAAAATAAGCCGTCTACTACTGAGGATTCTCTTCCTGTTCCTTGATAACCTGACTGACTGTAGACATAATTTCGATTAGAAACCCTTCAAGTGCAAGTGGCAACACGCCTTATTTGAGGTGAAAAAAAGAGTAAAAATGTAGTGTTTTTTCTTTCAAAATACAAAAAAGAAGGATCCGTTTATTTATTGATTATTGATTATTTCCAATTATTTTTCTTTTTTACGATGTTTTTATTTGTTCCCGTTTATATACACGAAGCTGCAAAATAATATTGCGTTCAATGAGTTAATTGATAGAGTTTATGTTAAAAGGTTAAGACGAAACTTTTCGTGCTGTGAGATGTGATTCTGTACGGCCGAGCCTGTTGAATTGTATTTGTCCGAACAAATTCTTTTATTGCTTCTTAAAACGAAAAGAAAGAACAGCATTGCTTTGGGAGATCGATATATTTTATTGATTATTCGTCTTCAATTGACATAGAAACTCTGGTCGGAATTGATTCATTTTTAAAAGAAGATTTGGCGGTTCTTGTCAATAAGCGACGTAAGGAAAGAGATGAAGAGAGATGAGGAAGATTCGAAAGAAAGAAAGAGAGAGAGAAAGACCGAGGGGGTCACATAGAGAAAATGGTAGGAGGATGCAGAGGAGTAGAAAGAGAAAAGAGAGGAGTAGCAGGAGAGGAAGCGGTAAATGAAAAGGTAGAGTGCTGTAGTCAGGAAGAAAGAAGCATAAGTGGAAAGGGGAGTAGGTATAGGAAAGAGTATATAAGTGAGTGAGAGGATAGAAGAAAAGTAGATTGAAATGAGAGGAGAAAGTAATGAGATTTAGATGTAGACAAAGGGAGAAAGGGGAAGGTTGAGGAGTAGATATGGAGAAGGGAGAAATGGGAGCAATATTGGCGAAGAGGTTTTGTACTAAAGAAAGGAGGAAAACTGAAGGAAAGCAACAGGCGAAAGTGAAAACCAGCGTATATAGAGCGAAGAGAGAAAAAATAGGAGACAAAAATAAAATGATGGTGTAGATTGAAGCTGGAGAAAAGAAGAGATAATTAAGATATAGAAGAGGAAAATAAAAAATAAATAGGGTGAAGAGAAAAAGAGAAAAATAAACATGCGAAGTGGGCGGTAACAGATAGAGGGAGTAAAGAGAAAGAAAAGAAAGAGGCGAAAATGGAGAGGATATAAGATTAAGAGAGGGAGAACAGAAAGGGAGGGAATAGATACATAAGGATGAAGAAAGGAAAATAGATTGAGGAGAGAGATCTGAAGGAGGTAGAAGGTGGGGGAGTAGATAGAGAAGAAGAGAAGGAAAGAGTCAGAGGCATAAGTAGACATAGTAGTAAATAGAAGAACGTGGAAAAAAGTTTCGAAGGTAGTGAGAGGAGTAGATAAAGAGAATGGGGGAAAGGATTGAGAGAAAAGGAGCGGGAGACGATGGGAAAGTAATAGACAGATATATAAAAAGGAAGAAAGAAAAAGCGGACGTGGAAAAGAAAGTGGATAGAAGAAGAAGAAGAAGAAGAAGAAGAAGAAGAAGAAGAAGAAGAAGAAGAAAAAGGAGGAGGAGGAGGAGGAGGAGGAGGAGGAGGAGTAGGAGGACGACGACGACGACGAGGAGGACGAGGAGAACGAGGACGAGGACAAGGACGAGAGGGGAATAGGTTGATAGGATAGGCAAGGAGAAATAAGGAAAGATTATAAATAGAGAAAGGAGCGACGAGGAAGTTAGGGGTAGATAGATAGAAGGGGACAGAAAGAATCGAACATGAATGCAGAGAGTGTAGTAAGTAGAGAGAAAAGAGGAGAGAAAGAAACAGAAGTAGAGAAGAATGTAAATAGACGGAAAAATAAGGAGGAATGAGAGGTGCAAATTGAGGAGAGAGAGAGAGGGAGAGGAGGGAGTAGCAGAAAGTAAAGCCTGAAAGTGGAGTAAATTTAATAAAGAGAGGGAGGAGTATAAAGGAAAGCGAAGTGGATGATAGAGTTAGGAGGACATAATGAGAAGTTAGAGAGAAAAGCAAATTTAGGAGTGATAGAAGTAGTAAAAGATGGGAGAGAAAGGAAGGATGGATGAAGAGATAACGGTAAAAAAGGATCATAAGTTAAGAATAGAGAGAGCATGATTAGGAAAAGGTGAAGGAAAAAGGTAGAGGGGGATAGATAGGTAAAAAGAGGGAAGGAGGAAAAATATAATGATAAATGTTGTAGGGGTGAAGGCAATATAAAAGGGGGGTGAGGGAAATGGGTAACAGTTGAGAGGAGATAAGATTGAAGGAAGAGAAATTCAATAAAAAAGTGAATAGACGGAAAGAAAATGGCACAGAGGAACACAAGTGAAGTTGGAAAATACATCGAATGATAACGGAACATATTCAGACAAAAAGACGATTTATAAGAGACACAAAATGAATACAGAGATTATTTGATAGATTAGAGAAGATACATAGCCAGAGAGAGAGAAGGGGAAAATACAGATACACACACACAAACACATATAGGGAGAGAGAGAGAGAGAGAGAGAGAGAGAGAAGAGAGAGAGAGAGAGAGAAATGAATAGGATTATAAGATGCAGACAAATATGATGCTGGCGATAAATGTTTCTAATGTAATTATTCTTACATTTAAAAGAAAACATAAATGAACACAAAACAGATTAATAGATTGGTAAAAGAAAAATATTTAGCCAAAAGACAGAGAGAGAGAGAGAGAGAGAGAGAGAGAGAGAGAGAGAAAGAGAGAGAGAGAGAGAGAGAGAGACAAAATGAAACAGGGGAAGCAAAAAAGGAAGTTGAAGAAATAAAAGAAATACGCATAGGAAAAGGAGAGATGGAGAGATATGCGAAGATTATAAGAAGAGGAGAAAATAAGAGAGTTACATACACACGCATATATATATATATATATATATATATATATATATATATATATATATATATATATATATATATATATATAAAGAGAGAATGGGGAGGAGTGGGCTATCATTCTGATTGATTGTAACAGACAAAGATGCAACAGAAAGATGGAAATGTTAGGTCATGAATGCATAAATTTAGTCATTATAATAAGGCATTCGTATTCCCCCTTGATCCATTACTTTTGAAACGTCCCTTGTATATATGGAAGAAAGAGGGCAAAAAAGAGATAGACATTTTTAGATGTAGACAAAGATGATAACGATAAACGTTTCTGATGTAATAATTTCTACATTTAAAAGAAAACAGAAATGAATACAAAGAGATTAATAGATTGGGGAAAGAAAAAAAAATTTCCAAGGAGAGAAAGAGAGAGAAAAAGAGAAAGAAAAAGAGAGAATAAAATAAGGCATGGAGAAAATGTGAGCGATACATATAAGGAGAGTGAGATAGACAAAGATAGAGGAAGAATAATATAGAAGGAAAAATGATAGTAACACACACACACATACATATATATATATATATATATATATATATATATTATATATATATATATAGAGAGAGAGAGAGAAGAGAGAGAGGTGGTGAGAGAGGGAGAGAGAGAACGATATAGAGACATTGTTAGATGCAGACAAAGACGATACTGGCGATAAATGCTTCCAATGTAATTATTTCTACATAAGAAGTAAACCTATTGTTATTCCCATCAGATCAGTTTCGGTCGTATCTGCAAAATCTGTTTGCAATGAGAAAATAATTAATGATCCAGTTAAGAGGGGACAGATTGAATCCATTCTGTTCTGATATATTCGTTGTAACTTATTTTATTATAAAATACCGAGAAACAGATTCACCTCGATTTAAATTTAAAGAATCTTTAAAAATAATACTGTTATCATATGGATAGGAATCTCAGGATTTCAATTGATATAACTAATATATATATATATATATATATATATATATATATATATATATATATATATATATAAGTTATGGGACGATTCCAACATTTTTCCGATTCTGATACAATTGCCAACATTTTTGGCTTATTATAAACCTATATAATATGTGGTATATATTTTCAAAAAACGTAAAAGAGAGAAAGATCATTGATAGATTTTAGTTTTACTTGTATCTTTAAATCAATAAATACTTGTCATTTTATATGAATATCAGTAATTAAGATATTGGCATAATAATAAGCATACTTTCTTCGATTCTAATACCCCAAGGGCTACGATTTTGATTAATCGCCCAAGAGTAATATATATATATATATATATATATATATATATATATATATATATATGTGTGTTGTGTGTGTGTGTGTGTGTGTATGTATGTATGTATGTATGTATGTATGTATGAATGCATTTATGTATGTATGTATGTATATATGTATGCATATATATATATATATAATATTTTTTTTAAATACTTTTGCATGCAAAATCCGATCCCGCATTTTTGCTAATTCCTACCCTCTGGTGAGAAGGAAAGTACTTCTTCGAAACTCCGCGGATTAAGGACTATCCACTTATCTAGTGTTTCCTTTTCAGATTAAATATGTTTTAACTCATTTCAAAGTGTTTTTAACATGTTTTATCAACTGTTTGCTCGTATTATAAGCTCTATCTCCTATTTGGTTTTATCGAGCTTTTACATCTGGCTGATATAACTTTATAAATATTAATTCTGTAATATTTATAATATTACTTTAATTTTACCATCTTGGATCATTTTGGTAAATTTAATTGTAATTTTTATTGATTTTATATATAAATATATATATTAAACAAGTTTAAATATATTTATAAAATGAACTTACACCCATTATCTTCCAAAAGTGTCGAATACAGGGTGGAGCATTATCAATATATTATTTATATAAGTCTGTATATATGTATGTGTAATTTCATGGAAATCGATCGAGAAGGAATGATACAACGTGAGTTAACAAAGGCCGAATTTATCCAAAAACAGAAGATGCATAGTCATCTTAAGTCTTGAGAAAGTTAGTTAGTAGAAAAAAGGCTGAGGAGGAGAGAGAGTTTAACAACGTTTGAAAGAAGTTGCTGGAATAGAAAAGTTGTATTACAATGAGGTATTAAAACAATGAAGACCTCTAGACCAACGAGTCAGACAAGTTGCAACAAAGGAAGCAGGGAAAAGATCAGACAATTCTGAGGAACACATTTCATAATAGTATTTGTGGTAACAATTGAGACTATCAACACCACGTCTGTGTGTGTGTGTGTGTGAGAGAGAGAGAGAGAGAGAGAGAGAGAGGGGTCACAGTGAAAAAAGAAAGGGCAGGACCAATCAAATTACAGACACGTTTCTTCAATTTACTAAAATCCTTCAACTGAGACAAAGATTCATTGGCCCAAATGTGACAACAGTACTCAACATATGGTCTGATATTAGATTTGTAGAGATAGTAAATAGCCCCGAGTGAGAGAAAGTGTTTAGAGCAATAGAAAGAATCGATTTTACGAGAAGCAGAAATAGCAATGAATTTAAGATATGGACCCCAAAGAAAGATTTGATGAGAAAAAAGGATCAAGAAATTTTTGAGTCGATTTTTCATCGAGCGCAGAGCCATCCATAAGAATCTCAGAAAGAAAAGGGGCATGCCTGTTATTAAAAGATAATAGCTGAGTCTTAACAGGATTACACGATACAAGCCATTTCTCATGCTAATCCATAATAGAAATCAAATCAACTTCTAGACCAACTGCATATTTCCGCTGCTCCGAGAAAGATAAGTGAGAAGGAATGCCAGAATAGAAATGAGGTCATCAGTATAAATGTCAATTTTCTGAATAATATTCTTTGGAAGGTCATTTATATAGAGAATGAACAGTATTGGGCCTAGCAAAAATATCTGCGGAACATCAGTATTGATAGGAAAAGAAACTGAAGATACTTCAGCATGAGTTACTTGCAAGCTTCGAGCAGAAAGAAAAGACGTAATAATGCCAAGAAGTTTACCGCCATAACCTCGAAGTTTATGTAGATGACTTAGATGCCACATTCTGTCGGACGCTTTTGAGATATAAAGCGTAATGACCCTACCCTCGCCTGAATTATCCATAAACCGACAAATCCGTTCAGTTACAACAGTTAATAGATCAGCTGTTGAACGAAAACCACGAGAGCCATACTGACCATTACTAAAGAGGACCAGACATTCTAGAAAATTTACAAGCCTTTGCTAATAACAGAGAGAAAACTAACAGGACGATATTTATATCAGATCGAGCATCAACATGTTTACAGATATGGATAGCAGGGAATTTAGTTCTAACAAGAAGGAAAACAGAACTGAGACAAAAAAAGATTGAATACTTTCGGGAGAATAGAATAAGAATTATATATATATATATATATATATATATATATATATTCTTATAATATAAAGCTGAATGTATGTGTGTGTGTATGTGTGTGTGTGTGTGTGTGTGTGTGTGTGTCTGGTTACGAATAGGCTTCTATATGGTTGACTATTTTAAAAAACTGATTACATATAATGATAAAATATGTACCGAAACACAGGAATGGGTATGTTTGATCTAGCAGAATGGTGGTTCATTAAAATTGTGAGGTCTGCGTTCGCGCCTGGTCCACAAAGTATGGAAATATAAAATTAAAAAATTAAAAAAAAACGTTTACAAGTGTTTTTGATATAGATGCACATAAGAATACTTTGGTAAGTATGTTTTAACTTTAATAGCGATGGTATAATAAAATTGTGGGGTCTGCGTTCGCGCCTGGCCTCCATAGAATGGAAATAGGCACAGACTTTAATAAAATGTTTTCATATCTATCTGCGTAAGTATACTTTGATAATTATGTTTCAGTTTGAAGAAATGTGGTATAATAAAATTATGGGGTGTTTGTTCGCGCCTGACCTCCATAGAATGGAAATATGTCACAAAGTTTAACAGGTTTTTTTAATATAGATCCACAGAATATTGTGATAAGTGTTTCAGTGTGAACAGGTATGGTATAATAAATTATGGGGTTTATCTATTTTATTTTTACTTTCATCATATTTTACTTTGGTTTTGATACCCCCGAATTCAAAGCTATCTCTTTACAACCCTTCCTTTTCATAACCTATCACACTTTAATAAATCAGAGTCCATTTTCTGTAGGCTTTTGCAGATTCCCGAGTTTGACAAAATTAAAAAAGATCGGAAGTTGTATCGACCGAAATGTTACGAAAATAACATTCAAGAATAAAGCAGTAGTCTGCATCATTAAAAAAAAATAGGATAAAAAAAGGTGCTTACTTGAGTTTCGTCTTCCTTCAGATTTATTTTTATTGTCGATTTTTTACTCGTTTTTCTAGGAGTAAATGTAGTGTCTGTTCTGGTACTACACTTTCATATTTTCTGTCATCGATAAAGTGATTAGAATCATTCTCAACTGGGCAGTTTTTGTTCTAATCAAATGTGTCTTTTTTAAAGAACAACATTTTTTTTCTTACATTAAAAACATCTTTGTGTCTAACTTTGCCCTAGTTGGAAAGCCTATGCATAGAAACTTTCATTGCATATGATTATACAGTTGTTTTAGTATTTCTCCTGTTGTAACATTTTCAATTTTGTTTATACGTACTCGCATTCACATTTATTTACATCGGCACTGTTTCGTCTAGTGGTCGTTATAAAAATAAGCTTCTTTTCATGAATAAAGAGGGCACAAGGAGACGTTCGCTTAGAGTTTTCTTCAATGTATTATTTAAAGAAAATCGACCCAAATTATTGAATTCTTAATTTAATTTCATTAGTTACGGACTATGATATCGAGGTAATATTCGCTTCGATTATTTCTACATTACTGACGTCTCATTCACTCATCTGAAAACTTTTGTTTTCTCTTATTCGAGAAATGTGACGTCGTTTGTCATCTTCTCTTATATCTGTTATGTCTACTGTTTTACCTCTTCCCCCGCCTCTACTTACGTCACTCATCTCTGGGAACGATTCTGCTTTGCGGATTTGGGTTATGATGACATGCACTAAGCGTGACCCTTGTAAAATTCCCATCCAACGTATGGTCCCTAATATGTAAAAATATTACCTAGATCTTGGTAGAAGCGGCGAGAAAAAGTGCATGGGCATTTTCGTTTACCATTGATTCTGAAGTCATTTTGTTTTCGGACGATCACATCGAGTTTCAAATTCAGACTCACTGCTTTTTCGCGATCTCATCTGACACTATTTTCTCTATCTGTATTTTCCCTAGAAATGATTTAGAGATTACTAACTGCAATTCATTATATTCAATATTTCACCAGTAATGTTTTTGAACACTACTCTCATCTGTTGAATAGTAAATGTCTCTCTACTTTATACCTTTTTTTACTTTTAGTATTTCTCCTGTTGTAACATTTTCAATTTTTAAAAATGTCATTATTCATACGTGCAGGTGTTTATACGAGGTCTTTTTAATCTCTTCAGTCTTGCTTTTTCTCTTCGCTTCGTTTCACGAATTATCTCGTCTGTTAAGTTACAAATAAAACTTTTTTCATTATTGCCGTTTTGTCTTACGTTTGCTATAGAAATAAGCTTTTGCTCGTAAGAAAGAGGGCCAACAAGACGTTCACTGTGTTTCCTGCAAGGTTTGTTAGGATAAAATAGACATAGAAGAGAGAGAGACTCATATTATCTAAGTTAATTCTTTACGATTTAACTTTACTTTTTAACTTACTGAAATGAGTGATACAGACCGACAGAGACATCGAGACAAAATTCCTTCTACATTATTGATGGTGTCTCGTCTGCATGGCTTCCAGAGATAAAGACTGATTTGGAAATTGTTTTTTCACTTAGCTCGAAAAATATGATGTCATTCGTCATCCTTCGACTTTTTTGTCTACCGTTTTACATGTTGTCACTTGCTTCAACTTTACGTCACCAAATTTTCATTCGAGCGTGGGGACGGTTTTGCTTTACAAATCTCGGTTATCATCATGCATCTATCGTGATCTTTGTTAATATTTAAACTATATAACTTAATCGCCATTTACGTAACACTCTCATGACTCTACACGCAGAAATATGTACGCTACCTCTTATGTGTCATTTATTCTTAAGTCATTTTGTTTATGTTCAATCGCTTCGGTTTTCCAAGACAGTTCTTTTTATCACTCATCCTATCAATCTTTCATCTCTTCTCACTCTCAGTAACTAATTGGCTCATTCGTGCACAGAATACTTACATTATCTTGCAGAGACCTTCTTACTTTGACCTGCTCGAACTCAGTCACGTGGATCCAAACGCACGGCTACTCATATGGAGACAAGCAGATTAACTCACGTAGAACACCACACATATTCACTTGCTCACTATCACCTATGCACTCATTCAATCGCTTATTTTTGTATGGCTACAGGAGAGAGTTGAATACATATTAGACAGAACTTGAATGACTACAGAAGAGAACTTGAATACTTACTCGACACTGTGCTCGAGTGTTTAAGGTCTCTCTGTACAGGGGCTTGTCAGGACAACCAGTTATGAGGATATTTCCTCCTTATAAGAAAACCATGACCAAATATTCCAAACGTCATAGTAATTGAATGCCAAATAAAATCTCGCTGTGGATAGCACGCATTCACTTATACGAAAAAAGGTCTCTCCTAGTAATTTTGCCAACACGAAGCTGTATACTCGATTAGATTAGATGAATTCTTGTCCTGAAATCTGATAAAAAAACATAAAGATAAGCCATAATTTAATTGGTCGATTAGAGAGAGACCACTAGTAGCATCATTCTTTCATGACGTCATATTCTCAGTAAATAATTGAGTTATTCGCACATTATATTATCTCGCACTCACTTAATGTCCTTAAGTTTTTTATTAACTGATCGTTTAAGATGTACCTATTTACTATGCCTCCCCACAGGACAGAGTTAGACACCAGGGTCGTTTTTTAACGTGGTTTAATGGAATATTCGAATATCAAAGTATCTCGTATACAGATCAAGAGTTAGCCGTAAGGAGGGTCTCTTTGACTGCTTAGAACTTTGACTGAAGTAAATGAAATCAAAAACATCGCAAAAGGGTCATTCACTCATTGCGAGAATCGCCATTTCGCATTCGTTCGCTAAATCATTTGTCCCGTCTTATAAATGTGAACAAGCACACTCACTCACGCATACACATACTTTCTATAACGCTCATTTGCTGATTCACATGCACACTTGTTCACTATTGTACAAACACACACTCACACAAACTCTCTCACTCGCCAGACAATTCTTCATGGCAATTTGTTAAATATATCGCCATTATACGTAGCATCCGCCCTTATTAATCTCTCTCTTATTGGCTTACTTGCAGTCGCTCCATTAGTTACTTTATCCACAAATTTAGGAAAGCAATTTATTACCGTCCATTAATTCTAGCCAATAGTTGCTTGCCTCTTGACCCAAAAGTCATTTGGACGCCATATTGGATTTTTATAATATCACAGAATCTTAAATGCTAAAAGGAGATGTCATTTTGAATTAGTTAAACACAGATACACGAAAGCATTTTTGTTCAGCGCACAACAGAATATTCTTCCAAAGGGACATTTCTCCCAAATGATCTGACACTGTGGGATACTGTGATGGACTTGATGAAAGAAAAAACGTCTTCACTTACCTTATTGCTGTCATAAAAGGGATTGTGGCTGTTTCCATTCAGAATTTGGGTGTGCGACAGAACAGGTTCACGCTAGCACGAAATAATTTATGCGTATCAACCACGTGTGATCAATGCACTTAACCATCGTTATAAGAGGATTAACATTATTAACTGATAGAAGTGATGCTTCGTATTGTTTGGATTCTTTGGACTAGTGTTCTCATCTTAAATGCTATTTTCACAATGTTTTAGTCGATGTAACCTCAAACCTTCTTCAGGTGTATCTTGTCGAACTCGGAAATCTTTCTGTCAAACTCGAGCATAAGCGAGGAATTTCGAACGAAACTCTGTATTTTATCCATGGGATAACATGCTCTCGTTCTATGATTACGTAGAAGAAGTGGATAGAATCCTTGGTGAGATTCATTTTTAAGTTACACTTTTCTGGGGGTTGAAGGTTCAATATTTAGTGTTGCGCAGAACAATAGAATATCTACATGAATATAATTACATGTAATAAGAAAACCGAAAAAAATAATAGGGAATTAATCAAAATAAATGTTTAAAAGAATATGCGAATAAGCTAGATCTTTTGCTAGTGAATGCAATTCAACGACCCATATATAACAAAGTATAGTACAAATAAAAATAATGGTATTTAATATAAATATCAGTATACGAGTAAATTATATATATATATATATATATATATATATATATATATATATATATATACTTTTTCCTGTTAAAACGGGCAAAAGTCATTGTCCATCGACTTAGAATGAGTGTCTTATACAAAATTACAATAAGCTGCAATTTATGCTCATTTTTGCATTATATACTTATACGGGTTACCCTATGAATCATATTGACCCTTAAATGTGCCTAGAACAAATACTTATTTCCCCGTATTTTATCATAAGAAAGCTCCATAAACATCACATAAACAGTAGTTTTTAAATAAAAGTGGATCAAACAGACAAACAGTCAGACTAAGAGAAATATAATACAGATATGTTCCATCGTTGAGGACGATATTTATCGACCACATTCATGTACAAAAAAACAAAACACCTCGCCTTTGTGTCATATATTGGCTGATATAAATTGATGCCATGCAACTACATATAAGTTTTGGATACTTTTTATGTGTCTTATATCTTTAAACGGACAGGGCAAGGATAGCAAAACAATGGCGCATATATTGTTAGCAACATATCAGACAACATGACTGCCCATCTTTATGAAGACAGGAAACAACATTTCCGTTTCCTGGCAGCGATTGCGCACGCGTACGAGATCTCCAGCGTAGGAATGTCACGAAATGCAGCGAAAGTCGCTGTGAGAAGCGTTAGACAAAACAGGAAAACAAAGAAAGGGGGAAGAGGAAAGAAAATGGTGAATAAAGGCAGAAAGAAAAACAAAAAAAACAATAGGAGAACGCTTAAAATGCAAAGTTACTGGAGAAAAACTAAAAATACAGAAAAGATTGTTAGGTTTATGTGCATTACAATTGCTATTATATTGCCAGAGGATTGATCAAACCAGAAAATATCATGTATATCTAAAAAGCCACAATTCACCCATGCATGAAGTATAATTGCCATATTTGGGCTTGTGCCTATATCGCTAGTTTCTCCTTCTTAGACAAGGTCCGAAAAAGAGTCTTAAATTTAATAATTATCGCAATAAATCTTCAACCTCTGTCACATCGCCGTAATGTTGCGCCCGTTTTACATCAGATCTAAATTTCTGCATGTTAGTCAAGGAAACAGGCAACAGGGAGGGGATTCCGAAATCTAGTAGCTCGAAGGAAGAAACTATTAGACTAAACAGTGAAAGAATGGATTTTTACCGCTTGTCGGGTTAATTGGGAGTATGTTCATCAAGAGGCGCAAATGTTATTGGTTTATCAAAGTACATGCAATTTAACTACTTGTAAAATAGACACAGTGATGCAGCATTTCTGTGATGAGCCCACTTTCTTTGCAGCAACTTTGTATTTGTCCCAATTCATGATGTATGTGAATGCTTAACCGAAGAGGTAGGGTGATATTTCTTATTGCTTAGCTGGTTGAGAAATGTTTTTTGTAGTTGTTAAAAGAAACTTAGTTTTAGTAGCGTTAAATGTTACAATTCAATTACGATCATATTCTACTAAAGAAAGTCATTTTTTAGGGTTTTACTATTGCCTTGGACATGTGTACATTCGTTTGTTCTCTCATATCTATTATAGATTGTGGTACCATCAACAGATATACACATCTTGGACACAATTTTATCAGGTGGATGATTTATAATTTGTATTATTTGAATTATTTGACTGAAATAGCAATGGACAGCAGATAAACAGAGTATTTTAACAATATTTTCAAAAGAATAAACTGAAAAAATACTCGTTGCCATTTTTCAATCACGTAAATGCAATAAAAGAAAACCAAAATGGCTGTTTTGTTTTTTATTTATTGGATAGGCAAGAAATGTTGAAAACAGGAGTTATGAAGAACATAAAGAAAACGTCCTATAAAAAAACCCTACAATTGTAATATGAATTCAATGTTATAGATTCTTATTTGAAGTGGAAGGTGATTTTATTTCTGATTATGCATATTTATCATTTTTAACACAGAATTTGAGATTTTTGTCTTGTAAATAAAAAAATTTTACTTTCACAATTACGACCTTCTGTTCCATATTCTTGCTATGACGTTAGTATGGTTAACGAACATATAGTCCTGACTCCATGATTGAAAGAAACGTACTATAACTAACAAAAACTACTCCCCCCGCAAAATAAAAAACAGGAGGTAAATGCTTATGACCACAGAACCGATATTACATAACTAACCCACTATTAAAAGATATTTCTATTAAATCGAGTTTTATTCCATTTAAAAATGTCTAGCCACAAAACATTTTTATGGTTCCTTGGCCTTTTAACAATATCTCCTCTTCCTATTATAGAAACATTTGACGTTTTTCTTGATAACAGAAATTTTCATGAAAATTATCTCCCTAAGAAATGAAATCCTAAAAATGTTTTTGAAAGTGCCATCCTTTTTTATAAAATCACTTTAAATAATTTTATTAATAATTATGATAATAGTATCGACAAAACGATTGCGTGTATAGAATAAAAATTGTGGAATACAAATTGGAAATTTATATTATAGAATATTAAATCATTAAAAACTTGATTAGAAATAAATATGCAAATGAGATATCTCGATATCTGCAAGATTGAGTTTAGAGGATACTATATATATATATATATATATATATATATATGGATAGATAGATAGATACTAGTAAAAGTACCCGTCGTTGACTGGAAAATGGACTGTGGTTTATGAAAGTATGATAGGTTATGAAAAGGAAGGGTTGTAAAGAGATAGCTTCGAATTTGGGGATATCAAAACCAAATAATAATACGATGAAAGTAAAAATAAAATAGATTAACCCCATAATTTATTATACCATACCTGTTCACACTGAAACACTTATCACAATATTCTGTGGATCTACATTAAAAAAAAAACTGTCAAACTTTATGACATATTTCTATTCTATGGAGGTCAGGCGGGAACGAATACCCCATAATTTTATCATACCATATTTCTTCAAACTGAAACATAATTATCAAAGTATACTTTCGCAGATAGATATGAAAAGTCTTTATTAAAGTCTGTGCCTATTTTCATTCTATGGAGGCCAGGCGCGAACGCAGACCTCACAATTTTATTATACCATCGCTATTTAAGTTAAAACATACTTATCAAAATATTATTATATACATCTATATCCAAAACACTTGCAAACGTTTTTTCTAATTTTTTATTTCCATACTTTGTGGACCAGGCGCGTACGCAGACCCCACAATTTTAATGAATCATCATTATGCCAGATCAAAAACACCCATTCCCATGTCTCGATGTATCTTCTATCATTATATGTGATCAGTTTTCTATAATAGTCAACCATATAGGATCCTATTCGTAACCAGACACACACACACACACACACACACAAACGTTCAGCTTTATTTATATATATATATATATATATATATATATATATATATATATATTAAATATCTACAGACACTAGTGTTTCATTCTTTCGGGAATCATCAGTGCAGGGTGTCACGATTAACACCAGTCGATAGATTCGAACCCAGCGACAGAAGCCAACCCTGGCTTCATTAGTAAGGACCTAAACCATATGGTTACCGTTAACCGTGATAAATACTGTAGACTTTTAAATATTTATTTGTTAAATGCTTTTTAACGTCTTTCAGATAATCTAATCATTATATGATGATCTGCTCAAATATATATATATATATATATATATATATATACGGCATTTTAAAAAATATTGCATCATTAGAATTAAATGAGCATTTCAGGTTTTCATCTTAATAAAGTTATCATAGATGTTCGAAAACTGTTGCATTTCGATATTAACAGAATATGTTTCAAAAGTTAATAGAATATAACTTATATGATTGAAATATTCGTAACAACGCATATCATCCGGAAGAAAATAAATCTAAATAAAAACTTATCTATAAAACTCGAAGCTTTGATCTATTTTTATTTATATTATTTGAAAACATATGTTTAAATCTATAATTTAATCGATATATTCTTTCTTTACTCGGGATTATTATTTTGAGATCCATGCTATGTCAATATAATGGGACAGGAGTTTGCAAAATGATGCATTTTGAGATATACTGATGCAGAAAATGATTTACTTTACATATCTTTAAATCAAAATGATTTTACGAATGAAAATGTCTTTAGCAACAAACGCATATGTAAAGTAACATGTTTAGTATAGATTCTCTGAGCACGTTTCAGAGATTTGAAACCTCGTGTATGTCATCAGTAGGGTTAGAAAAACAGCAATCGTTTTCATTGTTTTGACTCTCGAGTGTGTATCCATTGATATCTTACATGCTTTTATATAGAATGATGTGGTTCTCGGTGTATTGAATGTGTTTAAATGTGTCGGCTATATACTCGAGAGTCAAAACAATGAAAAGAATATGCTGTTGCAATAGCTTTTGTCATCAGTTAAAATCACGCTTATGATATTCTGACCCACTAACACTAACGGTTCGCGACTATTCTTTGAACTGTGTTCACTCTCGTTTTGTGACTCGGTATTTCATTTCTAATACGTTTAATAACTAATCCTTCTATTGCACTTATAATAAAGTTGATTGAAACTAGATAAGTTCGGTTTGGTTATTTTATGCACTTGTTTTAGTATTAGATTGTTCAAGAGTTTAAGAATGGTTTTAAATAACATGGCACTTGAAATAAAGGAAACTAAACAGGTGGCGTAGCTACGTTAAAATTATTATCTATATTATAATCTATATTATAATCTATATTATATTTCTTTGTGTGTCCGTTCCACTTTTTCTTGGAAACTAACTAAGTCTGTCTAGCCGAAATTTTGCACAGACTTTTGTTATGGTAAGCTGCAGCGAAGTATGTATTATGATACCTATTCGACACAAAGGTTAATATGGATTAGCCTCAACATTGCCACATTTACTCCAGTATTTCTTGCGAAAATTACTAGGATGATCTATCTGAAATTTTATCTGAACGTTTGTTATTATAAGGTGCAGCGGACTAAGTATGATGGTATCTGTTCGATAAACAGTTATGGATTAATAAAGTATTTGAAATAAAATTAAGCACAAATTTAAACAACGTCAACGATCAACTTAGCATAGAATCGACGGATTGTAACTTTTACCCGTTTTTAATGGACAAAGTGTCAGGTTCCAAGTAATTTAATAGAAGTAATTAACATTTCAAGTTCCGAGTGCTATGTTATTCAAAATCAAATTCTTAAATTCTAGAAATTAGTCCAAGAAGTTTGTTTTTGTCTAATTTCTAAACCGTATTTCCTTTAAAATATTGATGTCAATAATAGTTATTGTTACCCAAATATTTTTACATTCAAGTATATATTTCTTGTAAAGTTATAAAAAGACACTTTCATTTTTGTAAGTTCAAGTCGTGTAATCTGTTTCCTTTGCCAATGCGCGCACATGCATTCACCTGCACAATGTTTCCTTATTCTATAAGATTAATAATTCCCAGTGAGCACAGTAGTAATAGTAGTAGTAGTAGTAGTAGTAGTAGTAGTAGTAGTAGCATGTGTATCTTCTATTACATACCTGCGATTTCAAGGATAGATGATGACAAATTCAGATGACAAAAAGGTGATGACAAATGCAAAGCTATTCTGTCGAGTAGTTTTAAAACCTGTGAGTAACAAACATGCTCAATTACAATAGGAGTCATATATAACTCATATAAACATAATGATATAATAACTATTCATAATGTAATTAGATCCTTCTTAAGTAAGAGAAAAATCAAAGTTATCCTCGACGGTCGTACATCTAAACAATATGACATAAATGCGGGATCTATCCTTGGACCTCTATTATTCCTGATATTCATAAATGACCTCCCTGATAAAATTGTTTCGGAGATGGGTATATTTGCCGATGACACCACTTTCTATAACATATATGAGGGGAAAACAAATAAACACATATCCAAGGAAATGGCAGAAACACTAGAGGATGACCTCCAATCTGTAGTGGAATGGGGACAAAAATGGATGGTCACATTCAATGCTGCTAAGAATAAGCTTGTTTCCTTCAATAACTACAAATAACATTCTCTACCACCAATAGCAATGGCCAAGAACACATTGCCTGAAAGTACTTCTTTTAAACTCCTCGGCCTAACGTTTACAGGGAATACGAACTGGAATAGATATATTGAGAGCATTGCGAAGGCTGCTGCAAGGAAGGTTGGCTCCTTCTACCGTGCTAGAAAACTACTTACGCCTGACAGTATCCTATACCTCTATAAGGCCACCATTCGCCCATGTATGGAGTACTGTTGTCACATCTGGGCTGGTGCATCTGCTGCTTGTCTCTCGCTCCTGGACAGGGTTCAAAAGAGAGTCGCCAACCTGATAGGTCCTGAACTGTCATCTAGGCTTCAGCCTCTGTCCCATCGACGAAATGTTGCATCCCTCTGCCTGTTCTACAAATACTTTAATGGTGAATGCTCTGACGAACTGCAAACACTTGTACCTCCCCGACGTAACTATCCCAGACAAACCCGACAAGCTACTAAGTCTCATCCCTTTACAGTAGAGATCCCTAGGTGCAAGAAAGCCTTTTACTCCAATAGTTTCTTCCCCAGAACTGCGGGTCTTTGGAACTCCCTTCCGGGATTCTGCTTTCCCAACTGTACTAATATGCAGAAGTTCAAGTGTAATGTTAACAAACATCTTTCTACTCATCTCCCTTCATAACGACCCAGCTAATTAAGTCCCTGATACTAGCCCCCTGCTTCAAAGTGGCACTGTGCCTTGTTTGGGGTGAAAATTGAATTAAAAAAAAAACTATATATATATATATATATATATATATATATATATATATATATATATATAAATATATATATATATCAAAATAGTTTTCTACATGTAAATTCACTGATATTTCAGTGTTTATTAAAAAGTGCTCAATGCCAAGCAGAGCGTTATTATAGTATATTTATTTATACGAACATTATCAGCTGCATGTGAGCATACATGTCTCTGCTGGTAATTTTTTAGAAATGCACCGTCATCAGCATGGTACCTGATCCGGCATAATTACGCTGCATTTTCAATGAATTCTCAATAGAAATATATATACACAACATACTACACACACACACACACACACACACACACACACACACACACACACATATATATATATACATATATATATACATATATATATATATATATATATATATATATATATATATATAAACTAATTTGTATAATTTTGGAGTGCAAAATACAGGAATTCTATTCGTAATTGTTTACGTTTAAAACGTTCATGAAAGGAAACCATATTCAAAAAAGCTAAACATACTTGCTGATCTTTAGCAAATACCACTTTTATTTTTTATGTGTTTTTGTATATTTAATGGAGTTACGTTCAAAATATACTCCATATTAAACTATAGAGAAGACGCCTTAAGTGTGAATTGTTATTTCGAATGGCCGGACGTGACCGCTCGAATTGATTTAGTATATATGCGCGCGCATGCGTGCACCTGCCGCCTGTTTCCGTTTTCTGAAAATTTCTCATGAATCTTATATTAGTTGGGTAAATACTTCAGCAAATAAACCGCTAGCTACAATTCCGCCATTCTTGATGTGATATTAATATTTAATTGTTACCAACTTTTATTTCCTTATATTTCTGAAGTTTTTGATGGCGACTGATTATACGTATTATTTTGATTCTTCGGACTACTGTTCTCATTTTGAGTGTTATGTTTACAATGTCTCGGTCGATGTGACATCCGGCCTTTTCCAGGTGTATTTCATCGGACTCAGTAATATTTCTGTTTGACTCGGAAATTTGCACGGAGTTTCGAACTGAATCCTTCACAGCAGTAGCATGTTTCCGTTCCATCAACGATGATTGTGTCTTAAGTAATTCGCAACTGTATTTTGAGTATCGCCCACATTGAGGATTGAATCTTCAATCAGCAAACTCACAACTAAATTTTATCTAGCGTTTTATCCACTACTACTGTTCTTGTAATGTTTAAAACTATTTTTGGAAATAAAATCTCCACTGAAATAATTTTGTGTATTTTTTGTTGTTGATGAAACGAAGAAAATCTATTTAAAGTTTGTTTCTTCACATTCGAATACATTTCAATTATTGCATAAACAGATATTGACTTATAGTGACTCTAGATGGAACCGATGCAACATTTCAATAATGTATTTAAATTATGTAAAAAAGTAAATCCTATAAAAAAACTTATCTAAATGTTCTTACATTTTCATAGTTGTGTTTTCACCACGTTTCGGCCAACTTATCCTCTGTCCTTCTTCAGGTGTTTAAACAACAACAATTATGAAGATGAGGATAACAGCCCGCAAAAAATGGATGCTCAAATTATGAAGCCCCATCTCAAAGGATTCGAAAAAAATCATATATAATACAATTCAATACACTGGGAGTTTGTTTACACGAAGCTGGTTTGCACTGAGCCAGCCCCACTTTTTCATCTTAACAAGCATAATCCAGCGATGGGATGAAGGCTAGGTAGGATACAAGAGCTGCCCGATTAGTCAACGTCCTCCTACATATAGCGCATAGTATTCCGAAATGATCACGCATCTGGTACTGGTCATGTTCAACGTTCATTAATCTAACGAGAACCGATGTCAATTATGTCGCATTAAATGAATATGCATGAGTATATAGAAAATAGCGTATCGTTATGTAAGGCATTACCATTTACTATTAAATATGAAATAATTAAAATTCGGACAGAACTTATAGAATGATCGGATGCATATAAGTTGTATGAAACAAATTCAAATATGAACATGAAATATTTCTTGAACGTAGAGAGATATTTCTTTGTAATATTTAAAAGAAAATATTTTATTTATGACATTTTTTGTTTATCTTTGCTGACCTCGTATGACCTCTGGGGTTAATTTAAGTTAGCCTGTGGCACTACTGTGTCTATTATGAGCATTCTAGCAAAATATTGAATGTGAACAATCTTCAGCGTGGAATCGTTATCATGCCGGGGGATGATATAAATTATACCAGTGAATATCCATGCAACATCGTCGACATCAAGGGTGATGCTGATGCAAGCACGGCATAAAAACTCTGATCAAAATAAGTGAGATGCATTGCTGGAAACATTTTCACGTTCGCACGCATACGCACACACTTATTTCAGAAACAAGCATCTACAAATATACCTGCTTGCTTACAAACATATGCATATTGGCATTGTATATATAAGCATGCCAACGTAAACAAACACATATCTATCTATCTATCTACCTCTCTATCTATCTATCTATCTATCTCTCTCTCTATATATATGTGTGTGTGTGTGTGTGTGTGTGTGTGTGTGTGTGTGTGTGTGTGTGTGTGTGTGTGTGTGCGTATGTGTGTGGCATACTTAAGTATATAAAAGTAAATATTCAAGTATATAAACTCCACTGGATCATCTGTAAATTGTTGACTATCGAATGTAGCAGTTATATATAGTTCTTTTTGTATTCAAATATTTATCCATGGCGTTTGGTTTAGTTGTTTCGTTTTACGGCATATCAATCCTTTTGGGTCATTTATCGTCGAATCCAGTCATTTTGGTTAATCATTTTATGCTTCACGTTCATTATGTGTTCAAATATTTATTTATAATGTTTGGTTTGCTTTGGTTTTTTCTAGAGGAAAGTTGTTTCTGCTTATGGAATTGAAGTACGTGCTTTGGTTTTACAAATGCAAAGGAAAAAATAACATCAGCGTTTGGTGCATTTTATGATAAGAAGCCGATATCTTAAGACAGTCTGATCATGTAGTACAAGTCGGACTGTGAGCTATGGACATAATGGACGTAATAGGGATTATCGATTTTCTTATTTAATACCTTGAAAACATCTATATGATATTTCTGTTAGTCTGTTTGTATGCCGGTTTACTTATTCTCGAAAACGATTGGTCTCAGCTGACTATAATTTTGTATGGACGCTTGGTATGAGGTTTAGCGAATTAAGTATTATCGTATTTGTTCGATGAACAATCAGGAATTAATATGGAAACAGCCCTATGAATTATCCAACAACTTCGTCAATTGTTAATTGAATCGATTTTGAAATATGGAATTTATCGATTGCTAATTAATCTCAAGTAAAATGTGTAGATGTTATCTTTGCAGAACGCTTAATGTTAGAATTAGAATTAATCGATAGATTGTTTCCATTACACCATACTCGAGATTACGTATGTAGATTGCGTCTCGATCGATATTTATTTTCAGTACAACTTATGGATTCGATATTCAGCTGAAATTCCATTTCAAACCAATCGAAGAATATCGAACCGACAATTATAATTTGAAGGTAGAGAATAACCTAAGTGATTTTTTCTTTGAATAATATATGAAACTACAGATAATGCACAAACACGTGCAAACATGTTTGCTGTGCATGTAGCAGGATTAAAAAGTAGAGTAGTAATATATATATATATATATATATATATATATATATTAATATAATATAATAATATATAAATATTTATGCAAAACCTGAAACATTGAAAGAATTAAAAGATCGAATATTATGACTTGGTAATAGTCCTAAGTAATTCGGAATTGTATTTTTAATATTAATCGCACTGAGGATTGAACCTTCAACTCCCAGAAGAATGTAACTTACAACTGAATTTTACAAAGTACCTTATCCACTAAGCCATAGGCTCGCAAGGAACCGTACATAGTGGATAAAGCAATATGTAAAATTCAGCTGTAATTCGATAGAAAAAATCCCAAGTTAGGCAAGTTAAAATAAGTTGGAGGCTACAAGGACCGAAACGTTGTGAAAATCACAGTCAAGATTATAACAGTAGTTCGAATAATCAAAGAATTCGAATCAACAGTGTTCCTCAATCAATCAAGTTGTATTATTTCTTTTTATTCCTTCAGCATAGCACTCATAACTCTCTCTCTCTCTCTCTCTCTTTCTCTCCCCCTCTCTTTCTCTCTCTCTTTCCTCGGTTGTGTATATGGAGAGGTGGTAAACAAAACTTCGAAAAACTTCGATTAAAAACAATCAATTCATCTTCCAGAGATTTTCCTCCTTTCTTTCCTACATATAATTTCGGATTTCCGCCAATGATTCAACTTCCTGCGCTGCGTATCATATCACGAAATAAAATAATAACTTTCAGGCAAAATCTCCATTCATCAATAGCGTCTCCTTCTAGAGTGATACAATGATTCAAATGCTTATCTAGCCTTTTGATGGCTTTTGTAGAACGATGTCTTTAGCCTCATCATATGTTTCAGTTTCCGATATTGGAGGGGGTTGGGTAAATCTTTTTCCCGGCACATTCGATTTAGGTTTACACACATTGAGTAATCGCATAATGTCAGATCTGGAGAATAGGGTGGATGTGGAACAAATCGAAGTAAAATCCATGCACTGTTGCCAACGTTGCTATCGATTTGTTATACAGTGCATTGTTTTGATTTGTTATACAGTGCACTGTTTCAGATAAACCACCTTTGTTTTCTTTTTCATTTGTAGTCGTTTTGGGAGATTTCTTTCTTCGAACGCCATATATAATATTTGCCATTTGTGGTTCTTTCTGTTGTCAATATAATCAATGAACAACATATTTTGCGCATCCTAAAATACTTTGTATAAAACTTTACCTGCTGATGTTTGTGTCTTTGGTTGAGTTGGACAGACTTATCTCCTGCTGTCTACTCAGTTGACTACTCATTTGACTCCAGACTGAAGCAGTCCATACACATTTTTATCTTATGAAATATATTGATGCCACAGACTTTTATTGCTTTTTAACAGATGCAAGTAAACGCTTTGAGTTATTGACGCGTTGTTGTCTTTAATTGACCGTTATAAAACACAATACCAACTATGAACACAGCTTTGTAATTAGCAAATATTCATACAAAATAGTTTTTAATTGACCATTATAAAACACAATACCAACTATGAACACAGCTTTGTAATTAGCAAATGTTCATACAAAATAGTTTTTAATTGACCATTATAAAACACAATGCCAACTATGAACACAGCTTTGTAATTAGCAAATGTTCATACAAAATAGTTTTTAATTGACCATTATAAAACACAATACCAACTATGAACACAGCTTTGTAATTAGCAAATGTTCATACAAGATAGTTTTTAATTTACCATTATAAAACACAATGCCAACTATGAACACAGCTTTGTAATTAGCAAATATTCATACAAAATAGTTTTTAATTGACAATTATAAAACACAATACCAACTATGAACACAGCTTTGTAATTAGCAAATATTCATACAAAATAGTTTTTAATTGACCATTATAAAACACAATACCAACTATGAACACGGCTTTGTAATTAGCAAATATTTATACAAAATAGTTTTTAATTGACCATTATAAAACACAATACCAACTATGAACACGGCTTTGTAATTAGCAAATATTCATACAAAATAGTTTTTAATTGACCATTATAAACACAATATCAACTATGAACACAGCTTTGAATTAGCAAATATTCATGAAAATAGTTTTTAATTGACCATTATAAACACAATATCAACTATGAACACAGCTTTGTAATTAACAAATATTCATGCAAAATAGTTTTTAATTGATCATTATAAAACACAATACCAGCTATGAACATAGCTTGGTAATTAACAAATATTCATGGAAAATTGTTTTTAATTGACCATTATGAAGCACAATACCGACTATGAACACAGCTTTGTAATTAGCAAATATTCATGCAAAATAGTTTTTAATTGATCATTATAAATCACAATACCAGCTATGAACATAGCTTGGTGATTAACAAATATTCATGGAAAATTGTTTTTAATTGACCATTATAAAACACAATACCCACTATGAACACAGCTTTGTAATTAACAAATATTCATGGAAAATAGTTTTTAATTGACAATTATAAAACACAATACCAACTATGAACACAGCTTTGTAATTAACAAATATTCATGCAAAATAGTGAATACATTGTCTACTTCTATCTTACGGGTTGCCAAAACAAGTTTTTTAAATTTTATTTTCATATTTTTAATGTAAACAGGAACGATTTTAGTGCTCAGCATTATCTGAGTTAGTACGACTCCGTTAGAATAATATGCTTGGAATCAGTGCTTTTATTTAATCTGAATAAAAATTGTCAAACTACTGTTTTCCATGAACATTTATTCCTAATTGTAAGGCAACGCTTTATTAACACACGTAAATCAGCCTTTTTAAAAGTTTTGAAACATTTTAACGGTAACTTCATTTACATAATTGTAATTTTCAACTAAAATTAACTTACAATAGAATGGCGTTATAATTACATTGAATGATATTACAAAATAAGAGGAACTACGTGACAGATAAATGGGATCAACTGTTTGTAGGGTGTCAAAGTTATCAAACGTCTATTTCGAAATCAACCACTTCTATCGATTGGGTCCGAGAACTATAATACATCTACATACACATTGCTATTAAATGCTCGTAAAGTTAAAACGGAACATTAAAAACAAATAATAGCTTAAGTATTTTTTTTTCAATTCTTCCCATTATTACAGATAATATCAGAAGGAAAGGAATAAAATATCAAAAAAGCTTGCGACGTATTCGCCAAACAAGACTCCAGATAGGATGCTGGCAGGAGATGTTTGTTACAGTCTGGGGTCGAAGAACATCTCATACTATGTTACCTAAATACAAAACGCGAAAAACGCATTATCAAAATTACCATTACACAATGTTTGCATTTGCATTATCCTACCACACCCGAAAATAACTTTTGTAACGTCTTTGAGATAGTGGAGTATCTAGGTTATTACTGTTATTGTACTGTTACATTACTTGCACCATTTCTTATATAAACCACTGTGGATTAGCCATACTGAGATCTTATTTGGACCACGAATATTAAGTGATTTGGAATATTTAGTCAGGGTTTTTTTGTAGTTTCAAGAAGGCTAAGTCCTGACAAACCCCTGTAGACACTTGGGGTAGTGTCTAGTAGTTATGCAAGGTCTATTGCGTTTTAATTTTCAAATCGTTTTGTTTTATGGGGATGAGGCATCCTACTGGATGCCAGAAATTCACCGAATATTTCAGTAACTCCAACCAAGAGTTCTTTATAAACTTCTAACCGTTCCTTTGATTGCAATTGTTTGTAT
Organism: Euprymna scolopes; assembly: GCF_053919585.1. Lineage (NCBI taxonomy): Eukaryota > Metazoa > Mollusca > Cephalopoda > Sepiida > Sepiolidae > Euprymna > Euprymna scolopes. The sequence continues at coordinate 60,546,302 of NC_136514.1, read as the reverse complement.
TTCTCTTGCACTTGGTTCATCGGGTATATTCGATAGATAGTTTTTGAAATTCTTTTTCATACGTACGGTTGCTCCTATGATTACAAGAATGATGGAAATTTTCTTAAGATTCCAGTTTCTTTTCATATCGTACATAAAACCTTGGTATATGATTTCTTTCCCCTCTCAGCTCTGTTTAAGCTTAGTAGCATAAATGACACTTACTTCAACTACGGTTAGTACGTTCTCCCTCTTGCCCCATATCGCTATATCAGGCATGACAGCTCCGTTTTCTAAGTATGTAGCTGCAGAAATTTCATAATTATAATGAATAGTGTATGACTTATTTCCAACGGTTCTTTCTGATGTGATGTCTTCTTTTCTTTCTGGCGTTCGATTTTCTATGATTTTACAGTCAATGTTCAATTAGTCATTTTTTTACTTTTGTTACTCTTTGTCACTCCAAACGAGTTGTATTTTTCCTTGTGATGTGAGAAGCTACCAATTGGGATGGTGTCTAGGGGACAATGTGGGGAGTTAAGCCACGAGATGTCCGTTCGGAGTACATTTAAAATTCTGTATGTTAGTACAGTTAGGAAATAAACAGAGAGTCCATTCCAAGGTTTAGCAGTTCCTGGGTAGAACATTAGAGTGGAAGGCTTTCCGGCATCTAGGAATATAAACAATGAAGGGGTGGGATTTTGCTACTCGTCGGGTTAGTCGGGAGTATGTACTTATAGAGGCACCAGTGCTATGAGTTCATCAATGCAAATTCTATTAAAGCACTTGTAAAAATCTTCACAGGGATGCAACATTACAGTGATGAAACAGAGGTTGAAACTTGGCCGATAGTATAAAACCTATTATATTGATGACACTTTTTAGAGTTCTGTCAAGCGGGAAGGACTAGTGATAAATGCACCAGATGTGGTAATAATACTCCATTCATGAACGAATGGTGGCTTTGTAGGGGTATAGGATACTCTTAGATGTAAGTATTTTTTTATATGGTAAAGTAAGCCAACTTTCTTCGCAGCAACCTTAGCAATGTTCTTAATGTATTTGTTCCAATTCGTGTTTAATCAAGGAGTTTAAATGACAAACTTTCAGGTAGGGTGTTATTTATCAAGTCAGTCAAGGTTAGCATCCAAAGGCTTTATGTTGTTCTTAATTTCCATTATAATTATACAGATGAAAACTCCTTTAGACTTGCAAGTTTAAAACCGGTACGTGTCTGATCTCCATAATCAAAGCAATAAATGAAGCTATAAAAGCAGTTTAACTTTTATCGCAATATCATTTCGTTCATTATTGATTTTAGTTGTTTATCCAGAAACGAAGTTACTATCGTAGATTCAGTGATGTCAGGGACCTCAAACGAGCAAGTCGAAATACAAACGATTTCGCAATAATTTGGAAAATACATTCCAATTTTTATTCATTAGACCCAAACAACATTTCGTAACGCCTATGTAATTTCTTTTTAACGCTTATTTAATGTCTTTGTAACGTATATGTAATATCTTTGTTACGTGTATATAATGTCATTGTAACGTCTATTTAATGTATTTTTAACGTTTAAGTAATGTTTTGGTAATGTCTATGAAATATTTATGTAAATTTTCTTACGTTGTAGTTCGTATTGAGCCAATGCTGTAAACTTAAATTTGGTGAGTAAATAACTAAGTATCAAATATCAAAAGGGAGAAGTCTGACAGCTTGGAGAATATCTGTTTTCCATCGTGCAAAAATAAATGTTAAAAACAGAAAAGATATTATTCAAGCAGTAAGTACGCGAGGAAACCAGCACCAGATTATGTAAAGGTGTAGGACTTACAAATGATCGCTATAAGAAAGTTAGAAAAAGTTTACCAACAGAATTAATTTTCTTTTCTTTCTCTCTCTCTCTCTCTCCCCCTCTCTCTCTCTCTCTCTCTCTCTTTCTATATATATATATATATATATATATATTCGCTACATATTTTCAAATATGCTTTCATAATATCAGGTACTTTCCAAGCCTTGATATATGATTAATCATTTGGTAAAAAATTAACTGTTAGTTTAAGACACAAGGCTGTTAGACATGCGTAATGCAGGTTACAAATGATAGAACGTAATTAGAAAAGACCACTAACTATTTTGTATGCATCTTCTTGAATCCGAAGGTAAACGCTGAGAAATCTTTTCACTTTATCGTATGCATCTCAGAATTCTTATTTTAACATTGGTGCATTACACACACATATGATTCTCATTGGTTCATCGTCAGGACACACTGGCCTATATTTGCCAATAGTAGTAATATTCTAACGCGATGTGATCTGGAAATTTTGATGCAGGGTTTTCATGAAGTTTGCTGTGTGGGTCGGCAAAGACATCTTTGTGGCATGGTATTCGTGCTCCATGGCCAATGCAAAACGATAATCAATAGAAACCAAGGAATTTAGGATTCAACTTAACGGCTTAAATTCTTGAATGATACTGAGCAGTCCATCGTCTCAGTTTCGTAATGAATGTCAGAAATCATTATCATCTGTTCTACACACAAACAGACATAAAAACAGGAACACACACATTCACACACACGCACATACATATTTATTAAAAAAGATATTTTTGTCTCTTCAATGAATTAATTTTATCCGCTCATATATACAGTGCGTGTGTGCGTTTGTGTGTGTGTGTGCGTGTGTGTGCGCGCGTGTGTGTGTGTGTGAATGGATAAAATTAATTCATCGAAGAGAATTTTTTTTTCGCTTTTTTGTTTCATTGTACTTCAATCCAAAATATAAAAATTCAAGGGAGCCCTTTATATGGTCTAACACCTAATCACTATATGAGATCCATAGATATTCGAATGTTCCATTAAATCTCCTTTAGCTCTCAAATATTGAGTAAGTAAAGAAGTTAAGTATCGTAATTTTCTTCTTTCTAATCGGCCAATGAAATATGTTAGAGTTTATTTTTATTGTGGTCTCTTGGATTTACTGGATTCCAAGACAAGAATTCATCTAGTCTGGTGGAGTATCTAGGTTATTACTGTTATTGTACTGTTACATTACTTGAACCATTTTTCTTATAAACCACTGTGGGTTAGCTATACTAAGATCTTATTTGGACCACGAATAGTAAGTGATTTGGAATATTTAGTCAGGGTGTACTTGTAGTGAAAAGTATCATAAGGCTAAGTCTTGACAAACCCACGTAGACACTTGGGGATAGTGTCTAGTAGTTATGCAAGTTCTCTCGTGTTTTAATTTTCAAATCGTTTTGTATTATGGGGATGAGGCATCCTACTGGATGCCAGAAATTCACCGAATATTTCAGTAACTCCAACCAATAGTTCTTTATAAACTTCTAACCGTTCCTTTGATTGCGATTGTTTGTATTTCTCTTGCACTTGGTTCATCGGGTATATTCGATAGATAGTTTTTGAAATTCTTTTTCATACATACGGTTGCTCCTATGATTACAAGAATGATGGAAATTTTCTTAAGATTCCAGTTTCTTTTCATATCGTACATAAAACCTTGGTATATGATTTCTTTCCTCCTCTCAGCTCTGTTTAAGCTTAGTAGCATTAATGACACTTACTTCAACTACGGTTACTACGTTCTCCCTCTTGCCCCTTATCGCTATATCAGGCATGACAGCTCCGTTTTCTAAGTACGTAGCTGTAGAAATTTCATAATCATAATGAATAGTGTATGACTTATTTCCAACGGTTCTTTCTGATATATGTTTCCACGATTCGCTGCTATACTTGATATTCAACGTTTTACAGATTTTCCAGTGGAGATATTTGCACACTCCATTGTATAGCATTGTATAATGGCCGTCCTCCAGCAAAACTTTACAACCTTATGTCAGGTGATTCCAACTCTCTACTTCTGTGTGACAAAACCAGCACTTGTTATTACTGCGTCAATTCATCGTTTTAAAAGCATTGACTAATAAGCCTTAGTCTTGGGCAGCCATTTTATTCTCTCCTGATAATAGTGTAATGATTCTTTTTCAGTTAATCTATAGAGATTTTTTTATCTATATAGTCTTGTGATACTTAATCTAAGAAGTACTAGGCATACTGTTGGTTGGCTCATCATATCACCGTATGAAGAGTAAAATCAAGATACAATGACATACGTCAAGTTAAGAATCCTACTTCTAATTTTGATCAAACTCCTTTAGATTATATTAATTCTATAAAACGACTAAAATGTAACAGTTTTTTAATAATAAAATAAAATTCAGAAAATATTGTTGTAGTAATGTCTTATGATTATTTATTACGATGTCAATCTGACATATTTACATTTAAAATGAGGAGTTGTCCCTGTAGAATTCCCCTAAAAGCTTTTAAAATGCTCTAAAGAACATAATAATGCTCTTAATACAAATGTAACAATTATCTGTAGAACTAAATTTTCTGAAAGCTTCAACACTCCCGTTATTCACTTTGCATAAATTGAACTAGATATAAGCCTGATTTGTGTTACATTACGTCATATAAGGCACCAAATGATCACCTGTTACATGTTATATGACGTACATATTTATGCGTGACTACTTAAATAATGGCATGTTACCTACTCGTTATCAATACGCGTGTTGATGTAAGCATACAATAAACAGTTCGTATAAACGATCGAATAAACATTACACAAGACAATTCTTTAAATTATGCAGCTCTCCCAATACACAAAACGTCACTTGACAACAAAGAGATATATAAACAATCATATCTTTAGATGCACTCTTCTTGCCGTTACTTTCTTGGGACTACAATTTTGATAATTATCTAACTTCGGTTTCCATAACCGACTCTTCTCATTATCTGGTAAGCCACATGACTGATTGTCCGTCGTTCATTTCATCGACTCTAACTAACATCGATTCATTGTTTAATTCTATAGTAATCGTCTCTCTTTGTTCTACAATACTTTGATTAATTACGACACAAGATAATTGTGTAATCTTCTGACATACGATGTTAGCGATGTTATTGTTATCCACTGTAATTTGTGCCAAATATTTAATTTATATTTATCTGTTTCGAAACTATATAATTATCTTAATTTGGAACGGTTGTTATTGTCTGTAACTTCCCTTTGAATTAAATACTCTATTTACTTAAATTCCACACACCTGTGTAAATTGAATATTTACCTAGTTAATAAACTCGATCGCTACCTCAGGGCCTGATCTGTTACATTTAAAACTTTTACACATAGCCACTGTATTCAAAACTTCATAATTATCGGTTTTAATTTAGTCGTGAATCTTGCACACACAAATATATAAACATATAGCGTACATTACATAATAAAAAATTAATGTGTGTGTTAACATGTTCGTGTGTGATATATATAGTGTATATATACAATTAGTACTTGATGTGGACTCTGAATTTAATTTTCTTTATGTGATGAAATAGCATGACAAATTCTGTTTATACTATAAACACATTTTTATTCTAGTTTCAGCAGTGCTTGAAGTTTCAAAGTTACTTTACTAGATTTTTCATCTCGTCCCTAAAGCCCTCTTAGCTTCCCAGGTCGTAAAAGGCGATCTTGGTTAGTCAATTTAACTCCCTTTCTTCAATCAGCTCGTTAACCCAACATCATCAAATACGTCTTTGTTCTTAAACTTCAATTGCGTCATCTATTATGCTTACAAAAGGTCAACGTTTGTTTCTTGTTTATACTCCATTTGCTCCAAATGTTAATCTTGTCTTTCCTTTGTGGTTCTAATTATTATTGCTACAGCAATTCCCTTATCGATGTAACGTAGCGTGGCCATTACTTTTTAACTGTGTCGCTACGTTACAAACCTCTTTCGTAACCCTACCGCCATCTGGTACCGTCGCAAAGGAACAAAAATATATATAGGAAAAGAAACAAAAATCCGACTCGGCACTTTTTCTTAATGCAAATAAAATGACTTTATTCGTGATTCTTCAAAACAACTCATTATATTTCCAAAGTGTTTTCGCGCACACATATGCTTTTTAAAATGCTCTGTTTCTTCACCACATCGCACCGGCCTGGCCAGTGCTTTCTCGTCTTCGTTTTCACACGTTCATCTCATCCAATAAGCACTCCGCTTCTCTTCTCGAGCACGTGGTGTATTTTTCTCTCCTTTTTCTTTTAATGCGAACTCGCATCAAGTTACATACGTGCTTTAACGGCTACTGCTGACTTGATTTGAATAGATTTGAAATGGCTTCCCAAATCCAACAACAGTGCAATCTTGTTAAAAAGTGCTCTCTTTCTACTGTCAAGAACAGATTAAAGGAATTTAATTTGCGAGAATATGTTTCAAGACGCAAGCCAATGATTTCTCTAATGAACAGAAAGCGCCGTCAGATGCAATGAAGATCCTGACTCTTTATCTTGGTCAAAAGTGCTTTTTAGCGACGAAAACAAGTTCAATAGGATAGGCAGTGCTGGTAAGCGGTACATCCGTCGGAGGAAAGACAAAGAATAAAATCCTAGGTGTTCAGTTTCAACGCTGCACGGTGGTGGAGGTTCAGTTTTGGTGGGGGCATTATTAGTACCAATGGTCCAGGGCTTGTAGTTCGCTTGCACGATCTAATTAATTCGACCAAGTACACTAATATGTTGACTGAGCATTTTCTACCTTACTTTGGTCGCAATGTGGATGATCATCCCATCTTCATGCACATAATGCTCTCATTCAATAAGAGGTTCTTGGAAGAGCATTATATTCCGTGTTCGTGTTCGGATTGGCCTGCACAATCTCCAGACCTCAATCCTATCAAAAACGTATGGCATTACATCAAGCAACAGCTACGAAATGATACAATTTCAAATTTGGAAGAACTTTGGAAAAAAAATTAAAGAAAAGTAGGATGCCCTTTCCTCGAAGTATTGCTGTAGTCTAATTCCCAAAAGATTGCAGGCTGTCAAATTGCAGATGTGCTATGCTGCTAAATATTAATTAGTTCATTGTATTCCTGCTGTATTTATGTTGCATTAATGTCCTAATATTACATTTAAATAACAATTTTCCATTGTGCGGACTTTCTTTTTGCTTCCTTAATTTGAAGTTATTTTTTTAATTGACGTAAACACAAGAATATTTCAAGTAAAAGTCAAATATTAACAGGTAAAATCATAGAAGAATAAAAAGCCAATCAAATAAGTAGAGTTTGTTTAAACTTTTACATTAAATTTAGCTTACATTTGCAGTTTTCAAAAAGAATTCAAGTGCGGACTTTCTTTTTGCTGCCTGTAAGCTGAACTTTAAAAAAATCATTGAAAATTTTATATCTATATTATTAATTGCTAGATGAAAGATAATGTTTTTAAATTGCACCAAAATGTACATTACATAAAATAAATCCAAGGTATTTTTTGATTCAATTTAAATTGAATTTTTATACCTTACTTTGTAAAATTTATAAAGGTGCACTTTGAAGATAAATAAATTTTAAATTAAATCTTGTACCTTTATTTTTAAAGCCTATAGTAAAAACATTTTGTTTAACAATTTTCATGCCTTGGATAAAATGCTTTTCTAACTTGTATTTTATCCTTTTAAGATTATATTTTTAGACTCTTCTTCTTTCTATTTCAATTTGTATTCCTCCTCATACCACAACTCATTTTTGCAACCACCTCTTTGTATTATTCCAGGTATGAATATTCTCTCTGTCAGTTTTTATTCCTCCTCACACCACAACTCATTTTTGCAACGTTCTCTATGTATTATTACAGGTCTGAATATTCTCTCTATTTCAGTTTGTACTTCTCCTCACATCACAGCTCATTTTTTGCAACCTGTTTGTAAAATAGGTCTGATTAATGAGAAAATCTGAATTTTTCAACAAAAACTTTAAAATGACTTTTTAGATTAAATTTTTAAAATTTCTTACAGAATAGAAAATCTTTAAAATTTAATAAAGAACATACTTCATACAGGTTTCATTAACAAATATTCAGTATATGACGAGAAAAATAGACATGAACATTTCAAAAGGACTGTATAACTGGTTACGGTCAATAGTATTCCTCGCCAGCGAAAGTCTTTATTATTGTTATTCTATTATGTTTATTTTTTAAAGCATTTTGTGTCCTGCTCTTTCGCGCGAGGACTAATATATATAAATTAGCAAAGCGCGTCGTTTACGCCAATATTATATATCTATAATATAAAGCTGAACGTCTTTGTGAGTGTCTGGTCACGAATAGACTCCTATATGGTTGACTATTTTAGAAAACTGATCACATATGATGATAGAAGATGTATCGAGACACAGGAATGGGTATGTGTGATCTGGCATAATGATGATTCATTATAATTGTGGGGTATGCGTACGCGCCTGGTCCACAAAGTATGGAAATAAAAAATTAAAAAAAAAAAACGTTTACAAGTGTTTTTGATATAGTTGTACATAATAATACTTTGATAAGTATGTTTTAACTTAAATAGGGATGGTGTAATAAAATTGTGGGGTCTGCGTTCGCACCTGGCCTCCATAGAATGGAAATAGGCACAAACTTTAATAAAGACTTTTCATATCTATCTGCGTAAGTATACTTTGATAATTATGTTTCAGTTTGAAGAAATATGGTATAATAAAATCATGGGGTGTTCGTTCGCGCCTGACCTCCATATAATGGAAATATGTCACAAAGTTTAACAAGGTTTTTTTAATATAGATCCACAGAATATTGTGATAAGTATTTCAGTGTGAACAGTTATGGTATAATAAATTATGGGGTTTATCTATTTTATTTTTACTTTCATCATATTTGCTTTGGTTTTGATACCCCCAAATTCGAAGCTATCTCTTTACAACCCTTCCTTTTCATAACCTATCATACTTTCATAAATCAGAATCCATTTTCTGTAGGCTGTTTCTGAACCCAGTCAACACGACGTGTATTTTTGCTAGTGTATATATATATATATATATATATATATATATATATATATATATATTAGGTTGGTGCAAAATAGTGTCGTTTTTTTACGTTCAACTTCAAAAGATCATTACTCCTTTTATAATAAATTTTAATAATCGAAATAAGAACCATTAGAATCGACACCTTTTTGCTAATGAGAAACAGGTTTAATTATCCTATTTGCATAGAAATGCAGAGTTCTGGAAGCGATGAAGTCATTTAAGGCCGATTCGGCATCATCTTGACTTTTGAAGCATTTTTCGCGCAGGAAGTTGTTGAGATGCTTGAAAAAGTTATAACCAGTAGGCGACAGGTCTGGTGAATATGGCGGATGAGGCAGAGTCTCGTAACTCAATTTGTTCTGCTTCTATAAGGTCAGTTGGCGAGCGATTTCATGGATGAGAATTGGTCCCTTCATATTGACCAATCATGGTCATATACTTTGGAGCTTTTACTGCATTTCTTCAATTTGTCGAAAGTACTTCTCCGCCGTAATCGGCAAGATTCAAGAAGCTGTGATGGTTGAGACCGTCCGCAGTCACCATAACTATTTTTGTTGTTCTGCGATTTTTGCTTCGGGAGGTGTTGTAGGGCTTCTTCAGCAGCCGAACACTGTGCCGAACGTCACTGGTTGTCGTAACGGATCCACTTCTTATCACACGTCACAATCCGCGCGAGAAATTGTTGTACAGAAGGAGCGTAGAAGACACCTCAAAACGACGATTTTTTTTACTATCGTTCTATTCATGCGACACCCATTTATCCAACGTTTTTTTACTTCCCTTTTTGCTTTAAATTCAGGTTCAACAGCAACTTCTCGCATGGTTTTTCGAGGATCGAATTCAATTAAGCTTTTCTAATGTTCGTTATCAACCGCAGTCGGACGGTCTTCATATTCGAGGCCCTCGTCACCATTGCGTAATTATCTTAAACCACCGTTGTGCCACAAGTTCGTTAGAGATTCCTGGGTCAAATGCATCATTGATATCATAAGGTGTCTTGGCAGTTTTTCGGCCTAGTTTGAACTGGAACAAGAAAACTGTGCGGATTTGAATTTTTCTCATGCTGCCGAAAAGCCTGCAAAAAATGAATGAAGAGATCGAAAACGGTAAAGAATAAAACGATTCGATAAAGCGAAAAACGCGCTTTAAAATGGTATATTTCATATATATATATATATATATATATATATATATATATATATATATATATCAATGAACTAATTTAGAAATCTATATATATAAAAGCGAAAATGTGTGTGTGTATGTATGTATGTTTGTATATAGGTATGTGTGTTTGTGTTTCCGCTAAAAACTTTCGACAGACAGAATAAAAATTGACAAACTTGGTATCATATTGAGGCTTCATCCTTCGCCCGAATAATATCTAAAAATTGACCAAAAATGTTAATTTTTTCACCCTAAAATCAACAATTTTCTACAGGGAGGATCAACAAAAACCGTCCTCTCATGACGAGATTGGTTCTACGCATGCGTCAGATGACGTCATGACCTGATTTAGTTTAAATAGTTGAAGAACTGACCGAATTTCGTGTACGTCGTGTTAGCTCGGTTGGTTAGAGCGTTCGGTCATTATTGAAACATTTTGGGTTCGAATCGTGGTGTGAGATGTCTTTTTTTCGATTTTTTAAATTAAAATATTGAAGCAGGGTTATTTAAGCCATTTTTCACGTAACGTTCGTTTTTCTGTTTTGTTTTTTTACTTCGCTTATTCTTAGGTTTTCATTAACACCCCTGACCGACCACACACACCCAAAAACACCCGGCTACTCACTGATTTTTTTAAATTTTAATATCGAAACAGGCTTATTTAAGCCATTTTTCACGTGTTTTTTTTTTGTTTTTGTTTTTAGTTTTAACGTTCGTTTTCTGTTTTCTTTTTTGTTTTTTCGATTTTTACATTTAACATCGTTCGTTTGCCTTACGTTAGTTTGTTTTGTGTTTTTTTTTTCGACGTTTGGATTACTCCTCCCGGGTACCCCTTCCCCCGCCCCCCGCTTCGTTTTTATGTTTTCTTTTTTTACTTCGCTTATTCTTAGGTTTTCATTAACAACCACACACACCTACAAACACTCCAGCAACGCTTAGTACCCCCGCTAGTCTATATATATAAAAGGCTAAATGTTTTTTATGTGTGTGTTTGTATGTCTCGCAAAAACTTTCGACAGAAGCGACTGATATTCACAAGATCGGCATCATTTTCAACCGCGACACTACGGACGACAAATATCGAAAACTTGGCTAAAAATATTAATGCCTTCACCTTCAACTAGATACTTTTCTACAGGGAGGGGGTAGCAAAAAATCGTTCCTTCATGACAAGCTAGTCATATACTCATGCGCAAAAAATAGTCTTTCTTGAATTAGTTTAAATATTAAAAAAAAAAACAAGATGACTTGGCTGACGCGGTCATAGACCAGTCGGTATGGTAGCAGCGTCGTTTTCTTAAGATTGCACGTTCGAGCCGAGATGTCAGATATATTTTCGATGTTTTTAATTTCAATATTGAAACAGGGTTATTTATGCCATTTAATTGTTGTTTTTTATTTTTCCATCACGTTCGCTGTTTTTTTTTTTTTGCTTGTTTTTGTTTTCCCGATTTTTTAAGAAGTTTTAACATCGTTCACTTATTCTTTATTTTGTATCACGTTCGCTGTTTTTTTAATAATATTCAACATCGTTCGTTTATTCTTTATTTTCCATTGTTATTGTTTTGATTTACACCCAATACCTCACCACACCCGGGCAACGCCGAGTACTCCCGCTAGTCATATATAAAAGTAATATATGTGGGAAAACGATATTGTTTTTGCACCAACCTAATATATGGAGGATTCAGTGGATACTGGTACATCTATGTTAATAAAAAGACAGAATAATGCTAAATCACTATATGTGGTCCTCTGTAAGAGTTTATAATCAGTCGACAATGTATGTGCAATACAATATTTTGGTCACTGCCGTTGAACGCTATATGAGTAAGCTTACTGTATGTATCCGCTGATTTCATATAATGTAGAATTTTATTTCGGTTTAGGGGTTGAATACCACGCTACAGTCACAGTCACAGTGATTTACAACTAGGGTCGAATCCTTTGACTGGCAGTAATTATCATTTCTTACACTAAGCATTAGATACAAATGTATGTATGCCAAATGTACGTAAGCATTAAACACAAACGTATGTATGCCAAAATGATAAATATTCCAAATAAAAAATAAGTATATATAATACATTAATATATTTATAAATAAATATTAACAATTATTTTTATACCTATAGACAATCATTACTGTAAGAAGGGATAGACTGACAACATTGATTCCTTGGGCTAGTATTTAACTCTGAACTACCAAGAATTAAGACATTGAAAGAAATTATATATATATATATATATATATATATATATATATATATACTAGCAGATGAACCTGGCGTTGCACGGTATTAAGCGTAACGTTGAATTCCTTTAAAAAAAAGGAAGTAAAAAACAGAAAGAAACTGAGACATGTGCACGCGAGTATTTTTTTTTTAACAATTCACTTCTTGCAAGTAAAAAAAATAACCGAGCTGAGATTGAAACTAAAATCTAAAAATAGTGAATCAAGTAAGATAACTATTAGGCCAGCTTGACATGATCTTTAAAAATATTTTCAACCCTACTTATTCTTAATGTAAGTATTCTTACGTGTGAATTATTCACACATGTGCATTCGTGGAACAGTTAGCGAACAGATAAAAATCCAATTGTTCATTTATTACTCTTTAGCAGCATTTTTTTTCGGATGAAAACCATTAAAAGTGTATCACATGTTTAAATACCATATATAGCAAATTTCAAGTCTGTAGCTAAAAAATTCGTTGAGTATATAGGTTGCGAATTGTCCTCACATGCACACCTGTTCTTGCTTTTATAGATATACTAGCATACCACCGGCGTTGCCCGGTCGTAAAATACGCATAAACATTAATTTTTAATTAATGCTGATTCCTTATTTATTATAAACAGAAATTATGTAATTATTATATGTAATGGTAAATTCTCTTTAAAAAATACAGTAAAATAAACAGAATGAAACTGAGACAAGTGCACGCGAGTATTATGTTTTTTTTTTCTAAACTGTTCATTTTTTGTAAGTAAAAAATGTAAATACTCGAGCCAAGATCGGAAGCAAAACCGTAAACAGTGAATCAAGTACGATAACCATTAGCCCGGCTTGACAAAATCTTTGAAAGTGTTTTCAAACCCACTTCTTTCAACATAAGCAATCTGTCACGTGAACTATTCACGCATGCGCATTCATGGAATAATTAATAAACAGATAATATTCCGACGACCTCCACGTACCAATTTTTCAATTTTGACTCGTTAGCAGCCCATTTTTCGGATGGAAACTTAACTGAAAGTTTTCATGTGTATAAATATTCCATATACCAAATTGTATGTCTGTAGATAAAAACCGTTAAGTATATAGGTTGAGAAATGTTCTTACACACACATTATCACTTTTATACATGTGTGTGTGTGTGTGTGTGTGTGTGTGTGTGTGTGTGTGTGTGTGTGTGTGTGTGTGTGTGTGTGTGTGTGTGTCCAAGTCCAAAAAGGGCGAGGGAGTAATTGTATTTATTTTAATCGTAAGGCAAAGATTGATGGGCAGTTATTTTGTCTCTTGTGTAAATCCGAATGATAAAATGCAACTCTTTCCTTTCCAAGAATAAAAGGTCTATGACAAGCAAATCCGGGACACAATGTCCATCTATCATGAGGTAATGCATTTTTACTTGAGTGAACATTTTATCTCACTCTCTTTTTCTCTCTTTTTCCTCTATCTTTACCCTTATAGTTTTCTTTTTCTTTCTTTTTCATTTTTGTTTTTCGTTCTTTCTTTCATTATCTTTTTACTCTTCCTTTCTTGTTTTCTGATTTTCTTGTTCTCTTTATATTTTTTCTCGTTTTCCCTCTTCTTACTGGTGCTATCATATCAGGCTGTCTGAAGATACTGGCTCAAATCCACCAAACATTGATGTCGTTATTTTTTTTCTTTTTTGCAAAACTCAACGGTGTTCTGCGAAATCAAAAACAAAACAATAATTCCTTTCTACAAAACGAATCAAACACTATGAAAAAATATGTTAAAAGAATTTTAAACATGAAAACATTTTTTACAAAATTGCTGGATTCAGAAAAAAAATAAGCCGAAAAGGGTTGATATGCCGTTAAGTAAAACAGCCAAATCGAACATCATGAACAAATATTTAAAGATATAAAGAACTTGAAGCATAGAAACTTTTTTGGCTCAGATATTAAATTACTTGATACGGGTTGATATACCATAAAAGATAATAATCAAACTAAACACCATGAATAAATAAATAAATTTATATTTCTCTATATATAAAATGAACTCATAAAAATATAAAGCATATTTTTTTCTAAACTTAAACTAAATTCGGCATCAAATGGCCTAAAAAGCAAAACAATCAAACCAAATTTTTTTCGTCTTATTTTTCGTTTCGTTTCGTTTTCCTTTTCATTCTTTCGTTTCGTTTTTTCCTTTTCATTCTTTCGTTTCGTTTTTTCTTTTCATGTTATCTTCCTTTATTTCCTCTACTTTTTCCTTGGTTTTCTGTTTTCTTCCATGCATATTATTCTTTCTTTTTCTCCCTTACATTTTCTTATTTTCCTCTTCTTTTTTCCTTTATCCTTTCTCTGTTTTTCTTTAATGTTTCCTTTTTCTTTCCTTCTCTTGTTTTCTCTTTATTTACTTCTTTTTTTCCTTAGTTTTCTTGGTTTGCTTTTCTTTTTTTTTTCATGCTCTCTGTTTTGTTGAATGTTTTTTTTCTTTCTCCCCTTAATTATTTCGTATTTCTTCATTTTTCTTTTTCTTTTTTTTTTCTTTTCCTTTTTTACTCCAGCCAGGAAGCCTTGCTGTCTGATTGCGTGTGATAAATGGACACTGTCCTGTCCATCGCATCAAAGTGGACATTTTGCCTGTATTAAATGCATTCGTTTCCCATTGACACATTACAGGCCACAATCAAAGCCGACACATGAATCACCTTTCCAACGTGCCTGTCGCTTTCGCTTGTCAGCAATCACATTAAATTGTAAACCTTAATCACAGAAAAAAAAAACACACACACTTCCACCAACACAAAGAAAGACAAATTATCCAAAGAGAGTTGAATAAATTGAAATTTATTTCGATGGCATCTAACTTTTTCAACTAAAGTCTGGATTAGCGGCAAAATACAGAACATTGCTTATTATGCACATACTTGATTGATTTTATTTTGGTTTTGAATTTATTGAGGTAAGGATTGATAATATGTATTTTTTGGATTATTTGGACTACTATTCTCATCTAAGATGTTATCTGCACGAGTTTCGATTGATATAACATCCGACCTTCTTCAGGTGTATTTCATAGAACTCAAGGACGTTTCTGTCGAATTCGGAAATATGCACGCAATTATGTTTTCGTCTGGAATCTGAGTAACAAAAAGCGTTCTCAATACTCAGGTCTTCCTTGCTTTCTTCTATTCCAAGTCTAGATCAATCTGCGACCACTCTCAGCGGTACTGACGGATGTTGTTACCACTAAAATTTATGTTGTTATTTTGGGGATCCGCGAATTTGCATAAGTTGTATCATCAGACTTTACCTATGTAGATTCTGTTCTTTTGGCTTACATTTATACTTCCAGATTTGTTTTGTTTTTAGTGGTATCCTTATTTTATTTCAACTAATTTGCGTGATGCTGGTTTCAGTACTCTGATTCTTTAAATATTCAGTTCGGGTGTGTTTTCTTTCGTGGCAATCTTCCTTATGCTTTCAATTTCTTCTGGATTCTTTCCAGGTTAATCGGAACTGTTGTTCCTATTCACTTATCTCCCCGCAAAGGCCTAGTAAGGCAAAAGTTCGAATTGCAAATTAGGGGAAAATGCAGCTTCTAAAAAAGAACACTCTTGATTTGAACAAAAAATTGAATTACCTGAGTCGAAAAACATGTCTCTACTAATAGATGACAGAAAAAATAAAGTGCAACATCGGAAGAGAAAGGTTCACGAGTTCGACAGAAAGATTCAAGAATTCGACAAGATACACTTAAAAAATGTCGGAAGTTACATCGACATAAACTTTGTGAAAATAGCACTCAAGATGAGAATAGGAGTCCGAAAATTAAAATAATATGAACAATCAATCTGTATCTACATAATTCAGAAGTACAACTACATAACTACATAACTATATAACTACATAACTACATAACTATATAACTATATAACTACATAACTATATAACTATATAACTATATAGTTATAAACAAGATGGACTATACAAATGTATACAACATCTCAAACGAACAGAATTGGAATCCCCATCGGCATTATTTGCCAATATTGACTTTATTGGTTGAATTTACCTTCAAAATTTCACATCTTTTATTGAATACACTTTTATCTCCAAACTTGGAGATTATGTTAAATACGCAAATGGTAAGAAAGATAAGAACACTTTTATGGTTTACAAATCTGATTAAATAAATACATAAAGATGTGGACTTGGGCAGTAAAAATAAGCTGGAAGTCTTTTCTGTTGTCAGAATGAAGTTGAAAGGAAATGTGCATGCTAGTGGATGTTTATGTTGATTATTTCTTCATGTTTCGCTATATCCGTTTAGACAAGATTGATCACTGATAGTAGCATTCTCATAACAGGTTTAAGGGCATTACTACTTCCGTGCTAGTTCAAGAAAAATTGGAAGAGTTTTCATTATTATACTAGCATTAGAAGATTTAATGGGACAAAATCATGAATACGAAAAATAAAAAAAGAGATTTAGATTTGTAAAAAAAAACAAAAAGCAAAAAGCTTTCTAATTAGAATTAATTAAAAATCAAAAGAAATGATCACAATTATTTTCTACCAAGAGTTACTTCCCCTTGTCTTTTTATGTCCCATTATAATTTATTCTATTATCTTTTATTATAATTTATTCTATTATTTTTTATTATAATTTATTCTATTATTTTTTATTATAATTTATTCTATTATTTTTTATTATAATTTATTCTATTATTTTTTATTATAATTTATTCTATTATTTTTTATTATAATTTATTCTATTATTTTTTATTATAATTTATTCTATTATTTTTTATTATAATTTATTCTATTATTTTTTATTATAATTTATTCTATTATCTTTTATTATAATTTATTCTATTATCTTTTATTATAATTTGTTCTATTATTTTTTATTATAATTTATTCTATTATCTTTTATTATAATTTATTCTATTATTTTTTATTATAATTTATCCTATTATCTTTTATTATAATTTATTCTATTATTTTTTATTATAATTTATCCTATTATCTTTTATTATAATTTATTCTATTATCTTTTATTATAATTTATTCTATTATTTTTTATTATAATTTATTCTATTATTTTTTATTATAATTTATTCTATTATTTTTTATTATAATTTATTCTATTATTTTTTATTATAATTTATTCTATTATTTTTTATTATAATTTATTCTATTATTTTTTATTATAATTTATTCTATTATCTTTTATTATAATTTATTCTATTATTTTTTATTATAATTTATTCTATTATTTTTTATTATAATTTATTCTATTATTTTTTATTATAATTTATCCTATTATCTTTTATTATAATTTATTCTATTATTTTTTATTATAATTTATCCTATTATTTTTATTATAATTTATTCTATTATTTTTATTATAATTTATCCTATTATCTTTTATTATAATTTATTCTATTATTTTTTATTATAATTTATTCTATTATTTTTTATTATAATTTATTCTATTATTTTTTATTATAATTTATTCTATTATTTTTTATTATAATTTGTTCTATTATTTTTTATTATAATTTATTCTATTATTTTTATTATAATTTATCCTATTATCTTTTATTATAATTTATTCTATTATTTTTTATTATAATTTATTCTATTATTTTTTATTATAATTTATTCTATTATTTTTTATTATAATTTATTCTATTATTTTTTATTATAATTTATTCTATTATTTTTTATTATAATTTATTCTATTATTTTTTATTATAATTTATTCTATTATTTTTTATTATAATTTATTCTATTATCTTTTATTATAATTTATTCTATTATTTTTTATTATAATTTATCCTATTATCTTTTATTATAATTTATTCTATTATCTTTTATTATAATTTATTCTATTATTTTTTATTATAATTTATTCTATTATTTTTTATTATAATTTATTCTATTATTTTTTATTATAATTTATTCTATTATCTTTTATTATAATTTATTCTATTATTTTTTATTATAATTTATCCTATTATCTTTTATTATAATTTATTCTATTATTTTTTATTATAATTTATTCTATTATTTTTTATTATAATTTATCCTATTATCTTTTATTATAATTTATTCTATTATCTTTTATTATAATTTATTCTATTATTTTTTGTTATAATTTATCCTATTATTTTTTATTATAATTTATTCTATTATAATTTGTTCTAGTGCAGCAAATTTTCTTTTTCTGTAAAATTAATTATTTTAATTTTTTATTTGATTTCTCAGAAGAGGCCCACTTTACTTTAATATATTGCCTTCACCACAGCTGAGAAACTTCATGAAGGGTGATTTGGAATTGTGCAATTCAGAGACATTCATCTCCCTAAGGTATTATACATACCTTCTTACTTGAATACATCCAGCGACTAGTGTTCCAAATGGTCATCTGTCTTTTATTGGGCAAGCATAACGTTGCTTAACTTTAGTAATGTAATGAGAATGAGTGTGTCGACGCGCGGTGTATTTTGGGTTTTACATCGGCACTAAAGTCAATAGTTTAGACCATTCTTATAATGATCGTATTCCTGTTGATTGCGGTATATTGCTGATACTACACAGTCCTAGGCGGCTCAAACTTTGCCTTCTTACTTTGAGAAGTGTCAATTCATTGTAAATCGCCAAAGGCACACCAATTTAGGAACGCTGACCGGGCTGTCCAGGCATCTTTTGCGGATCAGAGTGTTCCTCCTCAGGAGCACTGTCTTTTCAATCCCTCTTTCCGACCCCTGTGTCACATTTTCTCATTGTGGAATAAGAATAATTATATCAGTAATCTAGTAAACAATTTTTTGTGTTGAATAGAGTCTCGGCAGTACTCGTAGTGTAACTTCGTAAGGAAAAAACGTATTTCATATAAACACACACTTGGTCGGAAGAAACAAAATGTGGCAGCATCAAAATATGAGCTGGGATTCAAATAACATAAAAGGAAAGATAGTGATAGACAAAAAGTTAATTTGAAGCAAAATATAAATTAGAACAACTTAAAAAGATCTTTTAAACCGAAAATCGAGGATTATTTTTCCAAATATTTGGCTCGTTTAGAATGTAGAGGAACAAGATTAGTCTAAGGTTGTTTAATATTGTTTTCGAATAACGTGCATCTATATACATCAATGTATATATATATATATATATATATATATATATATATATATATATATATATATACATATACACGTATGTATGAATATACATATACATGTGTATATATACATATGCATGTATACGTATATATATATGAATATATATATATATATACATATACGTGCACACATATATATACATATATGAATATACATATACATGCATTTATATATGCATACATGCATATATATATATATATATATATATATATATATATATATATATATATATATATATATATATTGCAGTATTCCATCCTTGGACGTACTGGGCTTTGGAATACTGCTGCCATATCTGGGCAGGAGCTGCTAAAAACAGCCTATCCTGCCTTGACAGAGTACAAAATAGACTTCGTGGCTTAGTGGGGGATGCCCTTTTCTCTTCCCTGCAACCTCTCTCCCACAGAAGAGACGTTGCAAGCCTATCTTTGTTTTATCGTTATTTCCATGGCAGGTGCTCGTCTGAACTCCAATCTTTGGTTCCCCTCGCCAATATTTTACAAAAAAGCACCTGTCTAGCTGAATCCACTCTCAAAAACTTTCCCCACTCTTTATCTATGCCTAAATCAAAACGTATATTCCATGAACAAAGCTTCTTTCTTAGAACTGAACGCCTGTGGAACTCTGTTCCGTCTACCTGCTTCCCTCCTGACTACAACCTGGATGTCTTAAAGCCCAACATAAATAAATTCCTGATGAACCGCCCCCTTAAGCAGACACTCTAAAATATCCACACTAACGTACTGTACTTACAATAACCCTTATCCCTGAGTGGCTTCTGGGCCTTGATAAGTGGTGAACACCTTGTAAAAAAAGAAATATATATATATATATATATATATATAAAAGACTATGTGTGTCAGCAATAACGTCTTTCTCACTTACTCCATTTGTTCACCGCCACCGACAACAAACAGATATCATTATGTTTGCATCACCAATGTTTGCTCTTATTCCTTACAGCCCTTCGTAAATATAACAGATGGAATTGTGCATATTTTCTATTCATAAAAACAATCATTCCCTTTTCGTTAAAAAATTTTAAATAGAAGTTTGTAATATTCTTAAAGTTGGTATGCGTGACGTTGCTACTTATAGTTATGTCTCATATAGCGGATTTTCCGTCGATGGATCAGCTTTGATCATATAAAAAGAAATAAAAATCTGGAATTAATTGTTATCTTTCTGCAGCTGATCATCGAGCATTCATATGTTTTTAATAGTGTTGGGACGATTATTCGGAATCAAAATCGGGAATCGGAAAAATTAGCGGTATCGGAATCGGTATCGGGGTCGAAAAAATTCATGCTTATTTTCCGATGCCAAAACGATTCTTTTAATTGTTTTTTTTTTATTTGAATATGTTTAAAGCAAAATCTACCTTCGCTGGTAATAATTATAAAATAATAAATATTTATTGGTTTTTAACTATTAGTAAAACTAAGATCGACAGATGATTCCCACGAGTGTAATTTTTTCGTTTCAGAAAATATCTGCACATTTAGCATGTATTTTTACTGTGATCGGAAAAAACAAAGACTCTATATTTAAATATTAAAAGAATCGGAATCGGTAATTGTATCGGAATCGGAAATTTAGTACGGGATCGGTAATCGTATCGGAATCGGAAAAAATATTAGAATTGTCCTATCACTAGTTTTCAGCCGTTTAGAAAACAAGGAGTCAAAAAAGATTTTTTTAACGTTATGTAATATTGATTTATACCTCTGACACTCATTTATTTATGTAGAGCAGGTTCGTTATGGTACCCCTACTGGAGGAACAAAGCACGGGATGTTCACGCCTCTCTCATGTGTTTCTCGATTAGCTCAACGTACTAATCGATATCACTTTATGTTTGACACATTTTTTCTAAACAACAAAAATGCTTTTTTTCTCATTTATGTACTGACTTTCCTAAAATACGTGTATCTTGTGTTTATGATACAACCTAAATTTGTATTCCATTTGCTAACCTATATTACCTAAGACGAAGCCATTAGTACATTATTATGAAAAGTGTACCGGCAACATATTGTGACAAATCTCTAGTCAAACACGTCATTATCAAACTGAGCAGCAAACCCATTCCAAAAACTGAAAACAATTATCATCATCACAGCAGCAAGCAAGAACTTTTAAAATCTTAGACACGAATTGTTCTTTTCACAATTGTCACGTTCTCTTTTCCAATGTTTACTTGTCTCGTTACGTTATAGTAGATAACGTCATGTCTATCTCATTAGTATTACATGGTAAGCAAATACATTTGAAAAATGAAACTATTGCACAATGTTAAGATTACAGTAATGCACTTCGAAGCTATCAAGCTAGATGCTACAATACGCTAATGACTTGGCGGCCCATAACTCACAGTTTACGTCCAGTCCCTTTAGTTTTCAAACTAGCCTTTGCATATATACATGTACTAGAAAAACTGTGATCCGTTGTGCCACTTATTCATTCGGGTTAGATTATTTAAATCACCAATAAGTGAACTTCAAAGGCAAATTAAATTAAAATCGAATAAAATATAGAATCCAAGATTAGTATGATTCTGGCAGGTTTCTTTCTCTTTTTTTACTGTTTTGTCTCTGTCTATCTATCCGTCTTTCTTTCCTCTCCATTTACGGATGAAATAGTATTACTATGCTTTTTTCGCTTTTTTTTTTCGACAATATAGAAAAAAAGAAGGGAATGTATAAAAGAAACAATGAAGGAAAAAAGTGATTAGAGAGAGAAAGAAAGAGAGAGTGATAAACCGCTTTAAAATAAGAGCGGAAGGGCCAAACAAAACACGGTCAGAGGGGATGAAAGTCAAAAAGTAAATGTGAAATGGAAAACTTTTGTAAACTAATTGAAAATTAAGGCTTACAACAATTGTTTTTTTTTTCATACACCTCAATCCATTTTAGAATGTATGTTACTGATTAGAGGATTTATATATATATATATATATATATATATATATATATATATATATATATATACACTAAAGGAAGGTTATCAACGTTGGTTTCCTTAAGGTTTTATATAATATATATATATATATATATATATATATATATATATATATATATATAACATTCCTTTAGTTTAATATATATCTATAAATACAGACATATATTCATATACATGCACATTAATTATTATTTAATTAAGAAATTAAAGATGGAGATATTATTTTTATTATTTTTTAAATCTGGATTTATACAAAGGCTTTTAATCTCTTTATCCTCTTTGCATGAACCAGCTTAAAACTAAATATACTCCATATTTGAACTCCTTACATCCAGCAGCTGCGTTGCAAATTCGTTCATAATGATCGGTTAATTAGTTTGATTGAATCTATACATTTAGATACATAAACATATATACAGTGTTGCTGTTAAAAGTTTTCCTCCTTAGCGGCAAAATATGTACTAATATGACCGGAGTGTTTAGCGATCTAAGGCAACTGTACTCCGTTGTTTCATGTTTATGTTCGTCCATTCAGAGACGTCATCTATAGATATTTCATGGTTGTCTACCTTTCCACCGGCTTCCTTGTATTACATCTTCAATGCTTATTTTGTATGTGTATTTGACATTTAATGTGGCCAAATAATTGCAAGATTTACATTTGATCGCAGAAGATATTGATGAGTTTTCATGACTTCTGTGATATTGGTGTAATCAAATAGTTTATGATCATCATTAAAACGTATGATGTGGCATTTAAAAGTTGCTTATTTCTAGCTTAGTTTTACGGTCCAATTGACACATTCAAGCCTATATAAGACCACAAGCAGGACACGTGTGCATATATACATACCTGACTTTATTTCTATAGATATATATAGATTTGGGGAACAAAAGTAACGAGTACACAATTCACATCTAAACACTGATATGATTAGTCGTGAAATCAATGCAGACGGTGACTTAAAAGGATGTCGGTTTGGAAAAGGTTGGGAAAGTCTTCGTACGACAATTTGGACACTAATTATATTATGTTGCGTTGATTTCATGCCGTAAAAGCATCGTAACGTCGAGTGTTTCTCGTCAAAAAGGAAAAATGTGTCTGGACAACGAATGAGATTTATTGAACTTTAATAAATAAGTTTCGTGAACTCGTAAAACAATGAAAATATTTTTACTTTCTTTATATTTCAAGTTAGAGATAAAATGCAATATAAAAACATACATATTTATAGCTTCATCGTATTTGGCTTCGAAATTTATATAAATACTATAAATGTCTGCATGTTTGTTATTCGTGCTCTCCTGTACATATTTTTGTGTGTACAGTAATTTCACTTCTTCGATGCCACAGTTTGTAACCATGTCCGGTTTTTAAGGTGCGGGGTTATTCATCTCTCCAAGAATAAATACTCTGAAGTGGGACAAAATAAATATTACTTCAGTCTTAAAGGATTTCTCTTAAATTTACCGAGAACAGAAAAATGATCAGAACATATACAATATTAGGTTCATATCTTTCTCATCCAATCAACTAAAGCTGAAAAATTGGTTTATAGATGCATAACTGTATTTTTAACAAAATGATGTAGGAAATGATGAGTGTGAAGTCTAAAAAGAGAATCGGCCGTGTACCCCGGCTGTGCTATCTAAGTTACTGCAACCAACTTTAGAGAATTAAAATTTCATAAACCAAGTTAATTGGAGCTTCTTTATTTTGCATGAATTTTCCAAAATTTTTTTAATGTTTCCTACTGATAATATCAACATAATACAAGCTTCTTAATGTTGGTGGAAGTGCCCATCATCTTCGGACTGCTCAATGAATCGAATAGTATTAATTATGACCGTTAATGTTTTACTTCTAGCCGGTATATAACATACAATTTTTGAACACTTTTTATGAAAATCGCCTCAGACAAGCCATAAAGTCAATTCATGTAAAACTAACAAGAATTATAAATGATTATTGCAAAGACGGGATATGTCTGTTGACCTCAGTCTTGAAAAGCATTAGATTATAGGAAGGAGGAAACAATCACCAGTTCAACAAGTTCAACAAGTTCGTAGTTTTTGAAAAGAAGCTACTGGAATAGGAAGCTCTAAGTATCAAAACATCAAATCACTAGAGCAACAGGTTACACGAGCTGGAGCAAAGGAAGCAGAAAATAGATCAACTAATTCTTAAGAACGCATATTATAATAGTGATTATATAAAAGACTGAGACTACCAACATCAGACATGTGAGAGAGAGGGTGCAGAGAAAAGGAGAGATGAGGCCAATCAAGCTACAGATACATTTCTGTACTTTGCTTAGAACCCACAAATAAGACAGAGATTCAGCAGTCTAATTATGACAACGATATTCCGTACAAAGTCTAACAATAGGTTTGTAGAGATGATGAATAGAGACAGATGTGTGAAAGTGTTTGGAGCGATAGACAAGACCGACTTTACGAGAAGCAAAAAGAGCAGAGGATCTAATGTCTGAACTCTAAGAAAGAGTCGACGAGAAGAACAAGAATATCAAAATCCTTTTCTCCTCAAAAACAGCGCCATCAACGGGAATTTCAAGAAGAAAAGGGACTCGATTACGATCGACAGACATTCTTTTTTATCATTTATTCCTCCAACCGAGAAACACCGTATATTTTTGTTAGTTGTATATAAAATATAGCCGACAAATAATCAAAATGTTGACAATCTGAAGTATTGTAAAACATGAACTTATCTTAAATGAGTCGTACTTTGTCATTAACAAAATCCACTCTCTCACTCAAACAAGTGATGACTAAAATTACATGATGTGTATCACATAAGACACCTGAAAGCCGCAGAAAATCATTTCGGATTATTCCAAGTCCCAAACTAGTCTTTCACTTTTACAAATGATCTAAGTGAAGGTGAATGCGTAACAAAAATCTAGCTGATGCATATCATCTACTTCAAGATTAAAATTACCTCAAAAGTCCTATCAACCGTGAGACAATCAATCTACACTAAACTCGAAAAAAGTGTCAATAAACATTATACTGGGACAAACGTTACATAATCTAAATGTGTCGCCCTCGCGTCAACCGCCATGCAATCACTCACACACAAAACTAATCAAACATCAGTCAGCAATTTCAAATAGCACATCCTTTTCTTAGACATCGTACGTGTGTGTTGCTACCTCGCTGTTCTGAGAATAGAAAGTGACAGAAAAAACAATATGAAAGAAAGAAAGACTCATCTTATAGGCGCAAGGTTTACTTATTATTTAAACGTTGGAAGAAATCATCTTCGAAATACGTCTTTTGCGATCCAAGCTTTCATGTAAATTACAATCGCCGTTGTCTCAATCACCTGCCTGGCATAATTTCCGAACAATCACTGTCACTTTATTTTCTCATAAAACTCCAACTGACTTTTTGGTAGAGTCCACCCCATAACCTCATTTTGACTTTCTGTCTAGAACACATCTTGTCCACAATACTAGACAGGATCATCCTGGACAGATAGATGTTAAATTTATTTATGCTACCTATTTAGTAGGGGCTGAATATGATACTTCTACCGTAATCGTCAGCGTGGCTACAATTGATTTATGGTATGATATTCGTATCAAATTAAATTCATCGAAATATCGTAAAAGATAAACCAATACATTATTTAATTTAACATATTTACTCTCGGACATACAGACGTTCAACAGTAATTAGCATATCACTAAACACCTATTCTCATTTTTATTTTTATGTTTGGGATTTCTAACATAAAGTAAAGCACAATTATTGCTGATTATGCACGTCTGACGTGAATGTGGACCCCATATTATTATTGTAAGACATTTCGAACATAAATTTAATACTTTATTGCATTCATCATCCATTATACTCATAATTCTCATTTATTACTTCTAGCCGCATTTAGTTATTCTCATAATTCAAGTCCCAATTCTTACTGATAAGTACACATTCATAATCTAGTCGTATAATCCTAGCCCCATAATTTCAGTTCCATAATTCTCGTTTCAAAACTTTTATCTCATAAGTTTAGTTCCATAATTATCTTTCTAAAACTTGAATCTCATAAATGTGTTCTATCATTCTGATTCAAAAATTTTAATCTCATAATTTTAGTTCCATAATTCTCATTCCAACATTTTAATCTTATAATTTTAATTCAATAATTTCTATTCCAAAATTTTAATTTCGTAATTTTAGTCCCATGATTTTAATTCCATAAATTTAATCCTACGTGTTAGTTTCATAATTCTAGCCCTATAGCTCTATAACTCTAATCGAATAATTCAATTTCTCTAGCTCTTATTTAAAGATGTTAGCCTAATAATGTTAGTCATTTAATTCAAATTCAATAATTCTCACCTTATTCTAATCCGATAATTTTAGCTTCATAATTCTAGTTCAATCTTTCTACCTCGATAATTATCTTTATAAAATGCTTAACCCGATATTTTATTTCAGTAATTCTAGTCCAGAAATCCTAATCTCATATATTTGTCCAATAATTTCAATCAAAACATCATAGTCTCATTACTCAGGTTTTTCAATTCTACGATAATTTCAGCGAGAAATATAGTTTATTTTATTATATTCATGTTTATTTCCATACAGTAAAAATATTTTTGGATTTTATATTTCTACAAATGTAATTTAAACTTAAACTATTAGCCGATATTTATGAATTTTAGATGACAACTTCTAGGTGTAAGCGTATGTAATATGGTTATATTCAGTTTGATTTATATTTATGCAGAAAGAGGAATGTGGCTTGGAAGCTTTTCGTAAAAATTCATTTAGCTTCGATATTAGTGAAATTTGAATAGTAAGTATTAATTAGACACGCATTACTAGAGGTATTTTAAATGAATTTTAAGGAGAATTTTATGAACGCAATTTCTCATACAAAAATTCGAATATTTCAGATATATATTAAATTTTATCCAATTAAACAAGACTTCTTGGATTTCAATTAATTCTAACATCTTCTAAGGCGTAAGCATTAAATTGTAGATATGTTATAAATTAAAAATCATATGAGACGAAAAATGCAATAAAGTATTAATTTTATGTTCGAAATTTCTTCCAATAATAACATGGGATCTACATTCACATCAGACATACTTTTGATAAGAACTGAAATGAAGTCTCTAAACGTAGGATTTAGTAGCATTATATTTTTATCCTAATCTTTGTAAAAGGACAAAAAGTGACGCAAATTTTTCATGCGTTTTCGGGCGATTAATTTTACGTGTCATGGGGCAGATAACCTAGTGTTTTGGTTTATTTTCTATATTTTCTGTCTCCTTTCTATAGTTTTAATTCAATACATTTTACACAGTGACGACTCAAAACTGGAATGCTCATTTAACAAATTATAAGATAACGCATTTGCAACTAAATCTAAAACAGAAAGTCAATACTTTCAAACGTCTGTGTAGCAAGGTCAACACGTTAACTCGATTACAATGTAAAAATACTTGAAATAATGACTTTTTCATTTGGTAAAAAGGCGCATATTGCCTCTTCTCAAATACAAACGGAAATTATTTGAATAGCAATATCTAATCATGATCAATATGGCCACCGACATTTGTCGTTCACAATTTTAATTAATCAGCTCGACGCATTCCTTATCGTTTAATGAATTTGCCTCAGGAAGTTGCGTCTGTGTTATCTTAAAAGAATAATTAATTAATTGTTCCACTTATAGAACAAATGTTTTTACATTTTTTTTCATATATTTTTGTGGGATTTAGTTTTATAATCGACCAATTGTTCTGGAATAACGGGGCGTTTGATAATTATTTTAAGCTCAATTGCACAAAATGCGAGAATTTTAACTATTCAAATATTACAATATCTCTCTCTCTCTCTCTCTCTCTCTCTCTCTCTCTCTCTCTCTCTCTCTCTCTCTCTCTCTCTTTACTTTTTTTTCTTAATCGATTTTTCGCCGTTTTGGTTTATCTATAAAAGGCGTTATTTAGAGGCAATGAACTTTCAATTGAAATACATCACGGAATCATGTTTTTATTACACAAATATATGGCTTATTTAAAAGGTTATTGTTTGACATTTTTAATTTATATACAAGAAAATCTATCTATGTATCTATAAAAGTGAACGTGTCTGTGTGTGTACATTTCCCTACGCAATAACTCTGTCAATTTTAAGTCTAAAGATTCGATATTTGATATACAGGGTACTGAGATTAGGGAAAATCTTTGTGATCGGTTTTCGGCCAGACATTTGGCTGTTAAGGGGTCAAAGTTGGACGATTTGACATTTGAGAACTCTACCAAACTCCTCCGCACATTTTGGGTCTAAACACTTGAAATTTTAGATATAGTTTTCTTAGACATGGAACTAACTTAATAATTTGATTTGAACCCAAAACAATAAATTTTAAGGGGGCATAATAGGGGTCAAAATTTAAAAAAAATGACCGTTTTTTTTTGTTTTTTTTTTTGCTCAACATACACATCCAAACACCCGGACAACGCTGGGCTGAAATGCTAGTATATATAAAAGTGAACGTGTGTGTGTGTGTGTGTGTGTGTGTGTGTGTACAGTTCCCTACGAAATAACTCTGTCAATTTTAAGTCTACAGACTCGAAATCTGATATACAGGGTACTGAGATTTGGGAAAATTTTTGTAATCCGTTTTCGGCCAATAATTTGACTGTTAAGGAGTCAAAATTCAACTATTTGATCTTTAAGAACTCTACCAAACTCCTCCGACAATTTTTGGTCTAAACACTTGAAATTTTAGATATAGGTTCCTTGGACATGTATCTAACTTAATAACTTGATTTGAGACCAAAACAATAGCTACTACGCTATGCATTTGTAATGCCGGCGTTCGACCTTCACCCGGCAAATTTCATTTTTTTTAATTTTCACACTTTTTCATCGATTTTTCCGGGCTAAAACCCATATATAAAGTTTGGCATTGATTCAAATACCTTATATATGAAGTTTCATGTCTGTAGACCAAAAACTCTAGGAGGAGTTTGGTAGGCAAAATTTGTTAAACAGAAATATATACGTATGCATAAATATATATGAAAACAATTTTGTGTTTACTATAGCCTTTACGCAAATATTATGCCAGTATAAATCATATAGAATATCTGCATTAATATAATAACACGTAATAGCTAATTGAAGATGATCATGCCATTAGAAAACCGAAAGAACTAATAGGGAATTAATTAAAATGAATGTTTAAAAGAATATGCAAATTAGCTAGATCTTTTGCTAGTGAATGCAATTCCACAACTCATATAAAAGAAAATTGTACTTTCATTTTAAATAAATAGAAAAGAGGGTTTTAATATGAATATCAATACACACAGGAAACAAAATTATAGGAGTATATATATATATATATATATATATATATATATATAAATAATGGTTTTCTTGTAAATATTCCAAAAATGATGTTTTCCAGTTATAGCAGACTAGAAAATAATATAATATAAATAGTATAATACCAAATATACTACATTTGTTTGATGGTCAATCATATTCAGAACACACACACGTATATATATATATATATATATATATATATATATATATATATATATATATATAGTGTATCACAAAAGTGAGTACACCCCTCACATTTCTTCAAATATTTAAGTATATGTCTTCATGGAACAAAACTGAAAAAATGATTTTTTAACACAATGAAAAGTAGTTTGTCTGCAGCATATATAACAGAATTAATTGTCTTTCCCTTCAAAATAATTCAAAATATAGCCAAATATTCTACAATCAAAATGTGTTTACGTAGGCAATAGAATTTACTTTAAAACCTACCTTCATAATATAGTGGCGTGTTAACTTATTTGTAAACGTTAATTGAGTTATTAACAGAAATTGCGGGCACAATAAGTAAAAAGAGTGAAGCCTAGGTAATCTGCCGAAAATATAAAAGTAATACAAATCGTCCAGAGTAATAGTAAATGAAAAAAAATCGAAATAAAACATAAAAATATTGATTAATAAAAGAAATAGCTTCCTGTGAGGCTCGATAATTTGCTCCAAAATACAAAAAAATAAATAAAAGTACCTCTAAATGTTTTTAGTGGCGCGTAGGTATTTTGTTCATAGGTAAGTGTAAGGTTACCAGTATTTATATTTCTGATTATGAGCGGTTAATATATTTGTATTTGGTTTATTTTTTAGCACGATTGCTGTTGACAGCGACGCCATATTGTAAATTTCTGGAGTGTTCGTTTATGTAATGAAAGTATGGATTCCGAAATGTGTGAATAGTTATGTTTCAGCCAATCAGAATGGGCAAATTTTGAGAAGGGAGAATTTATTATTTTTGAAACGTGAAATGGAAAGATTATGTTATGTGTATGTAGCTAATAACCAGTTACGATGGGTGCAATGAAAGTATCGTAGGAAAATGTAGAATTGGTCCCAATGTCAACTTGCAGCAGTTGGAGGACTAAATATCTATAGAGAAAAATAGGGACTCCTCCCTTCACAGATGTTTCGATTGTGATGGTGTTGCGCCCAGAATGCAAGGTAGCATTTTATTATGACTTAACGTGTTTAAAATTGTGTTCAAAAATTACATAATATAGTGGCTAATTGTCTAGACGTAATGAATTAGTATGCGACATTTGTTATTACAAACTTACGATACTTTGGTCTAGAGGGAAATTTTTGTAGTCAAAACATTATAAAAGAACTTTATTTTTAATTTAAATTTTGCAATATTATTAGATGTTCGTTCCACTTGTTTGGCTGTTAATACTAAAACAGCTGTACTTTCGTATTTATAATATTTGTTTTCGTTTTATTTTATTTGCCCCTAAAATTTATTTTATTTATTTATCCCTTATTGTATATTATTATCAATTTAAATTGCTCTATATTATAAACTACAATGCCTTTGAAATGTATTTCTTTATCTGTCTGCGGGTAAACATTCTGTTTTGTTGTATACACGCTAGGAGATTCAGGGGAAATCACTCTAATTTACTTTTCCTAATATATCTTTTGCTTAGTTATTTCCCTTAACTTACTTCTCGTATATTAACATTTGCTGGCTAATTTGTGGATTATTTTTATGTTACTATATTTATGTATCTTGTTTTCTTTTTTGATCATCACATTTCTATAATATCTAGCTAAAAATGTTCTTTCTTTATATGAGCTTTCTTTGTTATTTATCTTACTTCCTAGTTATCTAATTGTGATATTAATGCTCCGTTTTTAAGCAATATAGATTTTTAAAAGATTTTAATTTTTTCCAGATACATCTGCCTTACTTAAAAATGCTAGGTTTATTTATGGTGTCTTTTACATATATTAAAAAAAACCCAATATTTTTTCTGATGAGGAGACTTTGTTTTAAAAAATACTATATGTCAAAATTATTGTCCGTGACTTAATGTCTATCACAATAAAGACATTGTTTTCCGAAACGATCGTACACATTATTGCCTTTGTTGTTGTTCCTCCTTATGAAACAGATTTTTAATTTTTAATTCTAATTTGAATTTTAAATTGTCAATCACATTACTATATATATATATATATATATATATATATATATATATATATATATATATATATATATATATTATAAATTAATAAAACTAATAAAATATTTATGGCAATTAATTTGCATAGAAGCAACCGTGTTTCATTCTGGTATAAAATCGTTAAGTTCACTTAACCTGACGATTCCTCACGTGGGCGTGTCTTTAAATTTTAAGTGCTATAAATATAATTTCATAGGTTAGTACTTGGCGCTACCCAGGTATTGAGCACTGTTAAAGTAAATATTGAAAATCTATACATCTTCTTATAATATTGTACGTGCATACATTAAATATATATATAGAGAGATACAGGTAAATATTATGTATTCAATGGTCACTGTGCATTATTTCTATCATCTATCGATGCTGTGAGTTTCACGGAAACACCGAAAACTATATCTGTGAGGTGTATTAAAACAAATGTGACTGATTCATCAGTTGATATAATGCTAGTATGACGCGCTTCAACAATTAAAAAGTAATCTATGGTTAAACTAAAAAGAGAATTTTGTATCTATCTGTTACGTGTTTCAGTCTAGGGGTATTAAATATGCAACCCTTATTAAAAAAAACTAAAATTCCAAGTTTTAAGAAAGATAAATAGTATTCATTGTACATAAAAAATATATAAAAATATTTACACATGAGCTATATATATCCAAAGGCAGACCATTTCGCTGTATCATGGCTCTTCTCTGTGGCTACCTAATCAAGAACATCAATTCCGCAATAGTAATCTGACTGTCTAGATGAGAGTCGACGCCCATAACCAATTGGCTATCATTCGGCACCTGCTGCGAGGAAACGAAACCTTTAATGTAAACATTCTTTTTCTATAGACATATTTGCATAGCCTTTTTCTTCCCTTTTCTCACTCACGCTTTTTAGCTGGTTTTTCCTGGCTACTTGTTTATTTACTTATTTTTCTCTTTAACAGACATATTTTTTATCTATTTTCATAACTCTTTTTATATCTCTCACCTCTATATGCATCCTTACAGATTTTATTAATCCGTCTCTTAATCGCTGTTTTTATTTCGTTTTTACGCTTTTTTCGTTTGCTTTCTCTCGTTTTCTAATGATTTCCATATTCTTTTTTATTTTACCTCAATTTCTCTCTCTCTCTCTCTCTCTCTCTCTCTCTCTCTCTCTCTCTCTCTCTCTCTCTCTCTATGCCTCTCCCCCACACCGAAAATAGCAACACGCGTGAATAAATCAATAAAGTCGTTTTTCTTCTCCTTAAAAGGGAGACCACTCGTTCATTGATTTCCTTGAATTTCAAACTGAAACTGTAAGAGGGCATTACCATAATTGATTCCGACGTAAAACAAATGTAGAATAAATTAGCCAATCCCTGGAAGGATTAAAACTTACACTCAACTTCCATCAACCGAGGGTGGCGTTCATAATCGAATATAGCGTGTCTTATCTTATGTCCTACGTAACGCCGTGATTTAGAAGTACGTCGAATATTCAAGTTTGCTGTACATAATTTGTGATTGTGTCCAGAGATTTTTTTCTCAAATCAAATATAATTGAATACAGAATAAACACCCACCAACTGCACTACCCCTATTGAAATTATAACACCGTTAAAAGTAGCTGTTGTGTAGCGGCACATATTGGGAATGACAAGATTTCATATCGGAGACACATATAACAGGGACTCAAAACAAAGATGATGATGAGATTTACATCATGACGGCTATGACGATTCTTGGGGATTTTATATTATTATTACGGAGCTGAGACATTTATACAGTTCTTGTTAACACAGAGGAGGGGATATACATTACTGATGGTGATGGTGGGGACACATTACTTGGGAGGGGGGGTTATACAAACTTCATTAAAGATGATGACAAAACACATTTTCCTTTCCGGTTGGTGGAATGACGACATGAAGACAACCAATTACCAAATATTAAATGATTTCTTTATTCATCTGTTGGCCGATTGATGA
Organism: Euprymna scolopes; assembly: GCF_053919585.1. NCBI lineage: Eukaryota > Metazoa > Mollusca > Cephalopoda > Sepiida > Sepiolidae > Euprymna > Euprymna scolopes. The sequence continues at coordinate 60,512,315 of NC_136514.1, read as the reverse complement.
TGTCAGAAATTCAAATTTATATGACTACTTGGTCTACTTTTCTTCCCCTTCGCCCCTAAGGGGACCAGTTCCGCTAAGTCGCTCCCGACTCTCGTCTTTAACTGACTCTATCACTGTGACTGTGACTGTGATCTTCTCCTATTATCCTCGAACCTCGATTCAATATATTGAGAATTTTTTTTGTTTATGACGTCAGAGGCCTACTGTCAACCAACGCGACTTTTTTTCACATGGATTTTACATGTCCGTCCAAACACACTTTCGGCAAACAAAGAATTTTCAATTTTAATTGTTCAATATCTAACCTATTTTTATTTTTATTTATAGACTCGCATTGTCCATTCTCTTAGCTGATATATTTAATCTCCAGTTATTTCTAAAAGAATGGACAATCACTCTTTTTCTGACATAAATAATTAGTTATTTCTAAAGGAATAATTAGTTATTTCTAAAGGAATTAACAATCGACTGCATTCCTAGGATTTCAATTTCCATTATCCTTTAAGACTTGCCTACTGGGTTCAATTCTAGCCTTTTCCTAATATCATTTTCACTGATCCAGTCTGTCTTCTTACTTACATGAGAAGGAAACAGCTCTTCTTATAAAACATAGCAACGCAGATAGGTCCTGAAACAGGAAGGTAGTGACAATCATTAATTAGCTATGCTGGTAGTATTAGGGGCTCTTTGATCTTGTGCACAAGTTGAGAACCAATTTACATTTGTGAAACATAACTGTTGTTTAAATATAATTAAAAAGAAAGGTAAATCGATTTTCAATTAGTTAATTAATTCTCCTTCGAAAATACTTCTAGAATTAATATAAAACACATCTAGGAAAATTTGCATACGTAAGTTATCATGCTCCTAAATAATAGAATAAGGGATCTTACGAACTGACTCGTTTAGCCCAACTCTCAGTTAGATAGAGGTTTTAGTTGTTGGGCTGAGATATGGTTCTATTTAGTTCTAGGAGTTCCGCTCTCACAAATTTTACCTTCTCCGGTAGAAGGGTCAGTTTATTGCTAATCTCCCACGATATTTTAAGTATTTGGAGAATAAACTGCACTTCCCCTAATGTACAGGCTTTTCAAATGTCCACCTAATTTTGTGTATAATCTCTTCGTTTGGAATTTAAAAGATAGCCACTTCACAGCAATTTGCATATTTACACAATAACTTATTAAGGTAAGACAATGTACGAACAGAATCGGTTAGCCTTTTAACTCTTAGTCAAACGGCGGCCTTTTTTTTTTTGCTGTGGGGCTAAAGTATAGTTACAGTGACATAAAGATAATGACAATCCTTATCGGATTTTGAATAAAGCATGCTGGTTTATTTGCATCTGCAGATTCAAGGAAATTACATTTTTTTTTTTTTAGTTTCTGACGATAATTGCGTTTCGGTACGAGTTATTACTCCTGTATGTTTTTTAGGCCGTTGTGTCTCTTACATAATAGTCGAAGCACATTCGAGGAACGTGGAAGGATACATACATATATACATACATACATATATATGTGTGTGTGTGTGTGTGTGTGTGTGTGTGTGTGTGTGTGTGTGTGTGTGTACCAGGTAGAAAGATATCCAAAAATTAAGAATAATTGAATTTTTACAAGGGTCGTTGATAGTGTTCAATTAAAGAGAGCAAATTATATTTTTTTATTATTCTTTATGTAAATACAGTCATATCTTGCTACGATGTGCAGACCGCTTCAGTCATATTTGATTTCATCAGGTAAGAAAAATTAAAATACAAAAATGTAAAAGGTTCCAGACTTTTTCAAATTTTGATGGGGAGAAACTATACCATGACTGGCGTGAAGCAAAGCTAAAGTTCTTATGGATTAAAATAATTACAAAAATCAAATTTCCGTTAAAGAAGGGGAGGTTAAAAGGATAGTTTTAGCGAAAAGTTAGAGAGAGTGATGAGAAGGGATGGGTAATATAAAGATATAGAGGGGGTAAGAATACACTAGGGGAAGGATAAGAGAAGTGGAAATCGTGTCAGCCGACGATATTAACAATATTATAATTCAAGTCATTTAAAGTGTCTCAACTATAGAAAGAAAGGTGAACTAAATTGGGTCATCTTGTCTATCAATGAAACACGATGTACTTCGTTTTTTATTTTTTATTTATTTATTTATTTATTGTTAATTATATCTTTTGTTTTGAAATTAACGTTGACTTTTTCCAGTTATATCGGTTTATATATTTTTTTTGTTTATTCATATCTTAATAAGTTAGAATATTTAAGCTAATAAAATAGTAATCATTTTAGCTTATAGTTTGTTTCTTTATATACACACATATATGCATACGCATACACAACGACAATCATACAAATACACATGCATACAAATACATCCGCACAGACATACGCACAAAAGCATATGAACGTATAAAATTGTGATTTAATTTTTCGATTAATTTATATGAGTATTCATGAATTTTTTTATTGTGGTTCATAATTATTATTATATACTTATTTCATTTTTTATTATTTTTATTAAAACTTATTAATTTTTAATTAAGTTTTGGTATGTAAAGGGTATATTTTAATCTAAATCCTTTTTCCAAGGATTCTCCACAGAATTTTAAAATTCACCTACGGTCACCTTTAAAATTCTACAGTTTGATAATCTTTTCCAGTGTATTTTTTAGGAACTTTAACCGTCATTTCTCTTTAGTATTTGATATACTTTAGAAAGTATGTAAATTAAATTATATTATGTGACTCTTTAGTTGGATAAATTCAAATATATGTTAGGGGTTAGATACAATGAAACTATTTAAACCGATATACTAAGTACGAATTTAGTGCTGCAGAAAGTACCTTAGAGAAATATACACTCGGAGGTTGGGCATTAATTTTATTGAGGGTGTTCTATTAATATTGGTTAGTTTGGTATAATTATGGAGAATTGGCATTTTAGGCTTATTTAATTGTTAGTGGTAGGTTTCAACAAATGGGATACTTAATTATATTGGTGTATTAGGCATATTACTATACATATGCATATATACACGTAGCATACACATAGAACCATACATGGAAATATTGACACAATATCAATACTCATACAATACACACACATATCTATATATATACGTATATAAATATAACCAAACATACATATATGTGCATACTCACATACAACCAAACATCATATACACATACAATATATATATATATATATATATATATATATCAGCTCATACGAAATGCATACACACATGCATAAGCATATATATGCGCAGACAATTATACACATATACAAATACACACGAAAATACACATATATACCGCATGCACACATTCAATCGTCTTGGTAAAGTTATGGATTTTTTATATACTTATTGGTTGTATCAAATTAAATTTATCAAGAATAAGTTAATTTATAAAACCTTATTAAATAATAGTTATTATAACTTTTAGTATACTTAGAAATATACATACAAATAAACATATAGATATGCATACATATATACATAAACACCCACATGTTCATATATATCTTGTGTTATAGAAACCATATATCTACCCTTGTATCTGTGTAAATATCTTTATTATTTATTCTTTTTTATTATTCATGATTATTATCATTTATTTATTATTATTTGTTTATTATTGTTTATTAATGTTTTAACATAAAAGAGTGTGTTCTTATCAGAAGTGTATATCAAAATTAGTTTCAAAGGTTTTCTAAAGAAATTAAAATACATTTAAAATCATCTGTAATCTCTACTATTTGAACCTCTTTTCTAAAGGTTCATAGTGTTTTATTTTTAAGAACTTAAATTAAATTATTTTAATAAATCCACCATTCTTTCTTAGTACATTTTATATGTTAGGGATTTAGAGTAGTTAAACATTTAAAAATTTAAATCAATATATTAAGTGGGAAATAAAATAAAATAAAACGTGTTAGGAGAAAAAGCTTCGAGTTTGAGTATTTGTTTTATAGAGGGTGTCATATAACTGGTATTATCTAGTTGTTAGTGGTAAGTTTAATTAATTAGGATGTCGAGTGAAATGGGTGTATAAGGTATACGTCACATACACACAAAAAATTGAGTATACATATATAAACGCATATATAAAATCACAAAATAACCTAATATTCACACCTACATTTACATATACGTATATATATATATATATATATGTATATATATATGTATACATATGTATACATATACAAATATATACTTACTAAAACTATGTATTACCCGTACAACACCTATGCATATATAAAAATATTAATACAGACATAGATACATATACAAATACACAACATACCTTAATTTCAAAACAAAAGGTATAAATAAAAATAAATAAATAAACGAAAAACGTCGTGTTTTATTGATAGACAAGACTACCCAATTTAATCCAATTTTCTTTCTATAGTTGAAACACTTTAAATGACTTGAATATTGTTAATATCGTCGTCTGACACGATTTCAACTGTTTTCATCCCTTCTCTTTTTCTTCCCTTAGTGTATTCTTAGCCCCTCTATATCTTTATATTACCCATCCCTTCTCATCACTCTCTCTAACTTTTCACTAAAACTATCCTTTTAACAACCCCTTCTTTAACGGAAATTTGATTCTTGAAATTAATTTAAGTCATAAGAACTTTAGCTTTGCTTCACGCCAGTCATAGCATATTTTATCTCCTCAAATGTGAAAAGGTTCGGAACCTTTCACATTTTTGTATTTTAATTTTTCTTACCTGATGAAATAAAATATGACTGGAACGGTCTGCACATCGTAGCAAGGTATGACTTTATTTACATAAAGAATTATATATATATATATATATATATATATATATATATATATATATACATGTAAAAAAAAAAGCGGTTTACCAGAGTTTGTATTTTTATCTACTTACACAATAGCAGCTGCTAAGTATAAGCTGTCGTAATATAGTCTATATTTATTTTAATTTAGTTTTATACAAAGAGGGAAACGAGGTTTGAATCTGTAGCAGCTGCTGGCTTCACTTTCATATGCTAGGATTATATTATGGATATGAGAATGTATAAATAATTCAAGGAACTGAACGCATTTGTCTTGCATGGTTCTAGGTTATCCTAGATTTGGAGACTCTTTAAATGCCAGGTTGTTGTATATTCCACATGTGAATGCCTCATTATGCAGTTGTGTTTTATTCATTGACTAACACTAGCAAGGTGCGGCCCAAGCAGAGAAAAAGGATTATGCGATTGCTATTCTCTATGAATCAATAAAATAATAGATAGCATTTATACGAAGCCATTTTGTGAATTAGTTTTTTTTTATTATTTTTGTTATATCATTTGTTATTGTCGAATGCAATTAGAATATTTAATATTCTATTTTATATCTTGTGTATCAATGCACGTCCTATTACAACATGCGTCCGCTGTATTGAATATGTTGCGATATCGCGAGTAACACGAGATCGGAATATAAAGGGAAGAAACAATGATAAATAAACAATAATAAGAAAAAGACGATTTAAGTTGCACACACACACACACACACACACACACACACACACACACACACATATATATATATATATATATATATATATATTTCTCTCTTTGTCTGACTGTCTGTGTATCTGTTCAACCTTTTCTTAAAAACTATTGAGCCGATCCGGCTGACATTTTGTATGGATCTTTGTTATTATAACGAGCAACGAACATTACGCTATCCGTTCTGTGCACAAGTAGTGATTAATTGACATCAATAGAAATGTGTTCCCATAATACCATATTTACTCTAGAATATTTATTGGAAACTACTGGACCGATTTGGCTGAAATGAAAAGATGCAGCGAAATAAGAAGTATGGCATGCGTTTGATTCACGTTTTATTCACGTTTGATTCACTGTTAATTTAGCCTAAAGCACTAATTCTACATCAACGGGATCTAACTTTTGTAGTTTTTCTAGTATATATATATATATATATATATATATATAGAGAGAGAGAGAGAGAGAGAGAGAGAGAGAGAGAGGGGGGAGAGTGGGAGAGAGAGACGGAGACACAGAGAGAGGGAATGCTGTATATATAGGGAGAGGTAGGTAGACTGAGAGAAAGAGGGATTCCTTACAGGGAAGAACGGTAAAAATAACACAAGATGAAGATAATGAATGACGTGAAAATCACAGACTAAGGAGTTTACGATAAAGTTTTTAAATACAATTGAAATGAACATGAATTGCCACGGCAAACATTTTATAGAGAATGTGTGAACAATGTAAAATAAATGAAGCTCGGAAATACTCTAAGCCGAGTAGAAATGCCCGTAGCTTCATACCTTTGAATAATTGTTACGACCTGTAACTGAGAGATCTGACGGTAAATGCGCCAGAGTCGAGATAGCCATGTAACATGTACCACTTGTTGTCACAGACCCACTTAGATAGAACCAACTATTAGAAAATAAAACAAGCCTGACTGTTTGGAATTGAATCTTTCACATGCGTGGTGCGAGTTACTTTGTACTTCGAATTGCAGAATGTATTCCCTTGTTACTAATGTAATTCAGAAAAGATAATTTGAATATGCTTCAGCGTTTTAAGGAAATTTAAATATCTATTTTGTTTGCTTTAAATCTTGGCCATATTAATGTTCTTGATTAACCTTTAGTATAAAATATATCATTGTTAAAAGTCATAAAAGATTCCTCTACTTTTTACTACTAACCATAAGACCCGGTGATTGCGCAAAAAATAAAGCGATTAATTATTGTATGATTTAAGCTTTCGAACTCAGGGTTAGTGGTAAATAATTAGTTAATTGCCCTTACAGTTATAATATCCCGCAATGAGGAATATTTTAAGAAGATTTATTTGTGCAACTAACTCCCAGTCTAAATTCTAAAAATGATTGTTTTTTTTTTCATTTTACAATGTATTCACAAAAATCCCTTTAAAATGTAGATTTTTGTTTTTTAGGAAGGGGGGGTAGATTAAAATGTAAATATACTTTCTTTTTTCATTTGATAAACATCTAAATGTTTTCCTTTGATGTATTCTATTCAATAGTTTGATTATTCATAAGGAGATTTACATCTATATTTTTAACTGTTATTTTTTAACACGTCTATCAACCAAGCTAAGTATGTCACCATGTCCAGCAACTTAAACTGTTTAATGTGAAGTGTGAAGTCTGAAAAGCATCATATAGATGTTTAGAAAGTATGTGTGAAAATAAATGTAATTAAAGAAAAAGCAAGCGAACTTTTGGATGTTTACTCAGCAATAAAAATAACTAAATGAATTAGAATCATCTGGGTTTGTGATTCCTCATTTGTAGAAATAATTTTTTTTTACAAGGAGGTCATCACTTATCAAGGCCCGGAAGCCACTCAGGGATAAGGGTTATTGCATGTACAGTACGTTGTACGTCAGTGTTGCGATTTCATAAAGTGTCTACTTAAGGGGGCGGTTCATCAGGAATTTGTTTACGTTGGATTTGAAGACATCCAAATTGTAGTCAGGCGGAAAACAGGCAGACGGAACAGAGTTCCACTGGCGTGCTGTTCTAAGAAAGAAGCTGTGTTCATGGAATCTACGTTTTGATTTAGGAACAGATAGAGAGTGTTGAAAATTTTTGACAGTGGCTTCAGCTAGACGGGTGTTTTTCGTAAAAGATTGGCGTGGGGGGACCAGAGATTGGAGCTCAGACGAGTACTTGCCATGGAAATAATAGTAAAACAAAGACAGGCTCGCAACGTCTCTTCTGTGGGAGAGAGGTTGCAGGGAAGAGAAAAGGGCATCCCCCACTAAGCCACGAAGTCTATTTTGTACTCTGTCAAGGCAGGATAGGCTGTTTTTAGCAGCTCCTGCCCAGATATGGCAGCAGTATTCCATCCTAGGACGTACTTGGCTTTTATATAGATAGAGAATTGCATCAGTAGTGAGATATCTTCTGGAGCGGTAGAAGGAACCCACTATATTTCCAGCGACCCTGGCAACAGACTTGATGTACATGTTCCATTTCATATCAGGAGTAAAGGTCAAGCCCAGAAGCTTGTCAAAACATTGAGCTTCTCCTAGGCGAGAGCCATCCATTACAATTGATGCCAGATGGGGATCAGAGCGTTGATGGTGTAAAGTTAGGAGCTTGATTTTAGATGCATTAAAGGTAACCAGCCACTGAACTACACGCTCGAGAGCAGAGGAGAGAGAATCAGAGAGAACTTTGTTATTTACAGCCTTTGATGTGTTGCCGTAGATGGTCGTGTCATCAGCATAGATGTCAACGAATGATTTAAGTATGTGTTTAGGGAGATCATTGATATAGATCAGGAAGAGAGTTGGGCCCAGGATTGACCCCTGAGGGACTCCAGCATTAATACTGCAGGCCTCTGATTTTTGTCCATCGACCACTACTCTTATGAGCCTATTAGAGAGAAATGATTTGATGATTGAGAAAACATTTCCAGTTATACCGTAGCTGGAAATCTTGTAAAGTAGGCCTTTATGCCATATCTTGTCGAAGGCCTTCGATATGTCAAGTGCAATTGCCCTAGAAAGGAAGCCTTTGTCGAGAGATTCGCTAATCCTATGAGATATAAGTTAGCACATCTGCAGTAGATCTTGCAGAATGGAAACCATATTGTGTGTCACTGAGGAGGTTATTTCTGCTGAGGTGGTTGACTATTTCTCTATTTAGTATGGATTCCAGCAACTTACTCATGATACACAGGAGACTTATAGGTCTGTACTGAGAGGGAGAAGACTTATCACCTAAATTCTTAAATACAGAGCATACTGATGAGGTTTTCCAGGGTGTTGGAAAGCACTTCTCCTCAAGGCAACGCTTAAACAGTTTTGTAAATATGGGAGCAAGTTCAGGTTGGAGCTTTTTTAACACTATAATTGGGATGCCGTCAGGGCCAGTTGCTTTACTGGAATCAAGGTTCTTGATTAGCTTGGCGACCTCACGCACAGATATTTGTATATTACCTAGCGTGTTTTGTGTTATAGGAGGAAATATGAGGAGATGATGGCCTTCGTCGCATAGGGTAGAGTTAGCTGCAAAGTGCTTTGCAAATAGTTTGGCCTTGTCTGATGCTGACGAGATGACCTCTGGTCCATTGATAATGGTTGGGATAGAACCCACACTTCTGTTCAGGATCCTATTTGTTATTTGCCAAAACTGGTGGGAACCAAGCCGCTGCTCAGCTACTTTGGATTTAACAGACTGGGCATATAGCTCTCTTGCATTTTTTATTACTCTTTTACAGTGGTTGCTGGCGTTCCTGAAAGCAGCTTTAGTCTCAGTGCATCTATTACGTTGGTAGTTACGGAAAAAGTGATTTCTGTGCACAATGGCAGCAGCACATTCTGGGGAAAACCATGGCTGGCTGTTAGGTTTTTATTGGAATTTTTTAGATGGTATGAATCGGTCTATGCCTAAAATTAACCATTCGGTCAGGTCTGATACGATAGAGTACACATCCTTTTTAAACATGGAATGCAGCGGTAGATCAGATATGAATGTACGGAAGCTATCCCAGTCAGCCATGGAGTATCGGTATACAGTACGGTGGAGGGGTACGTCTAGGGACTTATTACATTTCATTTTTATCTTAACTGATACAACGGAGTGGTCGGGGGATCCTAGTGGAGAAAGAACAGACATGAACATAGCTCAGGGGAGGTTGAGATAAAAAGGTCTAGAAGGCTTGCAAACTGACCGGTAGTATCGGGCACTCGGGTGGGCTCGCGAACCATCTGAGTGAGGTCATAGCCAATGGCAAAGTCATGACAGAACCTGTCCTCGTCATCTGTCTTATTTGAGTGGGTCATCCATTCCACGTTATGGACATTGAAGTCACCACAAATGTGAATGTTAGCCGAGGGATGTGCAGACAGGATGTGGTCTATTTTCTTAGATATACTCTTAAAGATAGTAACTCCGCTGTTGAGGGAGCGATAGAGGGCAAATACAAATGCAGTGGTGTAAGCTAGTGCAACCCGGAAGCACATATAAGGTAAATTAGGGTTTTCTCTGGAGATATCCCTGCCACACGGGAAGCCATCTTTAATGTATGCACATATTCCATGCCCATGGCGATCTTGGGGGTTAGATTTCGATGTTAAGTTAGAGTATCCGTTAATTATGAATTCATCTAGGGAAGTGGTCGGCCCTATTTCAGTTTCGCTTAGAAAGAATATGTCCGGTTTCGTCTCCTGTAATTGGGTTTCAACCTCTGGAAGGTTGGAACGTAGACCCCTGATGTTGGAGAAGGGGACAAGGTAGTAGGGGTCTACGTTGGAAGATGGGGTTCTAGGTTTATTCGAGTTTTTGTTTTTGAGATGTTTCATGTTGAGGTTTTGGGGTTTGTGGAACAGGTCAGCATAGTTGGTTTGAGCAATAATGAGAGGGAACGACAGAGAGAAAAGGATAGGAAATTTTTTTGTAGCACATGATAAGGTAAAGCCGTAACAATTACCCACTAGTATGGCATCGAGAGGCCCCACCAAGGTCCAGAATCCATTCATCAAATGGCAATACAGCAGCCCCAGTACTTTGCACCTTAGTGGTTAATCCAAGGTTCGGGTCCCTGACTACAGGCGGATAACGTCAGCCCAGACAAACGTTTACCTCCAGCACCCTTACTAGTGACATGGCCACAAGGATAGATATAGAGACAGAAAAATTTCTGACATCTCATACTACTGTTCACAAAGTACTACCGACCTGGAAGCAGCTTTTTCTTCACCCTTTGTCAGAAAAATCACTCATTTGAATGAGGACTGCGGGACAAAAAAGGAGAAGCGAGAGTTACTGGAGCTTCCGATAACACATCCATCGCATTATCTACTCTCCATTTAAAAAAAAAGTTTCTAAGTCTTTCATAGTAAAAATTTATTCATAAAAGATTTAGCATTCCTGTTTTTCTTCAAGGGTTTTATTTGTTTTTTAGCTTTGTTCATTCCTAACAAGGAATATTGTCATTGTAGCACAAGACGCTAGTGTGATAAGAGACAGATTTATAAGGGAACAAGTTCGATGGGGAGAGGTTTTGCTAACACTACATGTAAATTTATTCATGTTGGTATAGTTGAAGAAATGGGGAAAGGATTCCAAACAAGTGGTGCAAGAAAAGTAGACATCAGAGTAGAAAATCGTCCAGCATCTTGGAACCTCTACAGTGAAGCAGGTTGGATTTTTCTCCTAAGCAGATGTGTGAAATTATGTGAGAGGGGTTACAAGTGCAGTAAATTTATTCGAGCACTCTTTGTGAAAGTTCTTGTAAAACAAACACAGATGCCACACTGCAATGAAGATGGAGATCAGGAGTTTTGCAAACAGTGCAGAACCTAATAGGTTTGAAATTCGTTTCTGGACCTGGTCCAAAAAGGAGAGGCATGTAGTTGGTGCACAAGCTCTAATGTAGCAACAATATTCCATGCATAGGCAAATGGCAACTTTAGAGAGATGAAGAATACATTAGAAAAAATATTAAGAATATTTCTGAGGACAACAGGAAACATGTTTTCCTGACTCAGATAACAGACATTCTTCAGGGGTGCAATTCAATATGAAAATGGTATTTTAAATTTAAACATAATAGACTGATAGATGGACAAAATTCTTTAAAGAGCTGCATGGATTTCAGAGCTGTGGAATCAAATTCAAAGAGTCAAAGTCATAAGACATGTATTGCGTTAAAGTTGGAGACAGACTTTTTAAAATTTCAGGAATTAGAATAGAAGTCAGAGAGGAAGGAGAGAAGAGAGAGTAAATTCGTAATTAAAAAAAAAAGATTTACCTAATTTAGCAGAAAACTAGTGTTGCCTAGGAATTAATAAGGAATCATGTGTACATCTGCTCCAAGCTAAAAACATTAATAGAAACAAATTTAAAATTATGTGAAAATGTTTAATTTCTGTAGGCTTCATGGATTTTAGCTAATTCTAAAAGAAATCATACTTATATATGTATTTACATATTATGAGTTATTATGTTTTTTAAAGTTGTTAGAAGTTTAGATCTGTATGGTATTTTTATAGCTAGGAAGGTTTGTAAAGTATCTTAGGGGTTTTAAAAGTGCTTCTTGGGTTTGAAAATTTTAGAAATATTAATGAATTTTATAATCAGGGTTAGGGTTTAGAATTTACAAAATAAATAGGAACATAAAAGTTATATATATATATATATATATATATATATATATATAGAGAGAGAGAGAGAGAGAGAGAGAGAAAGAGAGAGAGAGACAGACAGACAGATAGACAGACAGAGACAGAGACAGAGAGACAGAGATAGAGTGAGAGAGTGAGAGAGAGAGAGCGACAGACAGACAGACAGAGACGAAGACAGATAGAAAGTCAGAGCGAGAAATGAATAGATAAGTGGATAAATGAAATAATATAAGATGAAATAAAATAAAAATAAATTAATAAGTGACAAATAATAATTTTTATTAAGAGTAAATAATTATATATTTGACATATAGATTGTGTTGGCAAAAATATGCGATGTTTTCGTATTATTGGTGATATTTTAGGCATTAATAATATTTTCTTGACTTTGAATGTGAATTATTTTCCTATTGAATCACTAATCTGATTTTACATTTAATGGGGGAGTTTGTGTAAAATACAGATGAAAATGATTCAAATTTTGAAACCGGTTTTGTATATCTTATATAATTTTAGAAATAGATACAAAAATATATATAAGGGCGATAACTCTAGACAAAACAGTTATCTATCGTGTATTCTAGTTTTAATGTGACCAGACATTTACTGTATGTATGCGACTACTGTTGCTACTAATTCATTGCTGTCTCGAAAAGAGAAGTAACAAAAATAAGAATGGAATTAAACAAAAACCAAGTGAATTTATTGGAAGCCTGGAAAAATCATGGATTTACAATAGATTAAGAATTACATTAAGAATTTTTAAAGATTCAATGTAGAACACTATATAATCAATTCTTAATACTGCAAAATTGTATTATGTTTTATTATGTTTTTACTAGAATATCTTGTTCTTTTCTTTTCCAGTTTTAAACAGCTAGTCCTTTACTTTTCCATGTTTAAGCTTAACCGTATTATTTACATGCTCCTATTTTTCTAATATAATATATATATATATATATATATATATATATATATATATATATATATATATATCACTGTATTTACTATACTCTTCATTACATTTTATTCAATCCCATGTTACTCTATTCAAATATCACCTTATGTGATTTACTCCATTATGTAGACTTTGTGTCTTCTCTCCATACCATTCTCCTCCATCTTATATCTCTCATTTTTCATAACCAATATTTGTAGCCTCCTTTCTGATGAAAACCAATAGGCTTCAAATTAAATTGATACAAAGAGCATATAACAACCCAAAACTATTACCCCCTCCAAATTATAGCCTTTTCTTATTACATCGACAAATAAGTCTGTGTATACCAATATATGGCTTGGTCTTGTGCATAATGCTGCTATTATTATTATTATTATTATTATTATTATTATTATTAATAATAATAATAATAATATCATTATGATTATTATTATTAATAATATTATTATTACATTATCATTATTATTATTATCATTGTGATTTTATTATTATCATTATGATTATTAATATTATTATCATTATCATTATTATATCATTATCATTATCAATATTTTATTACTACTATTATTGGTAGTAGTATTTCATTATTATTATCATTATTATTATCATTATTATTATTATTATCATTACTATTATTATTATCATTATTATTATCATTATTATTATCATTATTATTATTATTATCATTATTATTATCATTATTATTATTATCATTATTATTATCATTATTATTATTATTATCATTATTATCATCATTATTGTTGTGGTTGCAAGGTTGAACAATAATTAGTAAGGAAATACAATGAAGACGCAAACAACAAGATAACGCAATAATAAGTGTATTAAAGGAAAGGTATATTTACAATATGTACAAATGACGGTGTCGAGTCAGAGAGTCTTGGTGGGAGGACATGTACGTTCTTCGGCGTCACTTCTGGTGGCATTTGAGTAAGACACCCCAAGGCCAACCTAGGCTTGCCATTTATAGTGTTATGTTATTCGCATATGCAAATAAGTGGTTGCCACCACAACACCCCCCTCCCAAGATTTGAAGTCACACAGATTTCAATATCTTTTTCTTTTTGGGTTTACCATTAATGGTTCATTCACTTTTCTTTTCCTACCTGATCTTCGGGGTTCAGGTGCATTTTGAGGCGGTTCCAAATTAAAAGATTCGTATATGATATCTATGGTGTCCTCCTCTTCGACTGTTGTCGTATCATCATCATCTTGGATATGACGTTTTTTTTATCTGATTTAGGTGCCTTTTATGTATATTCTGTGGACCTTTAATCATGTATGTACAATCACCAATGCGTTTATCCACTACTGCACATTCCCAGTAAGATGTGTTATTTCTGTAGCACTTAAAATATACTCGATCTCCCGAGTTATATTTCTTTCTTCTCGTGTGTGTAGTGTTTCGGATAATTGCCTGCCTTGGCAATAGTTTGTCAAACGCTGATTTTACCTTTCTGGCAAACATTAGATCATCTGGTGATATATTTGATGGTGTACTAGGATGTGGTGTAATCCTATATACTTGCAAGAATTGTTGCAAAGCTTTTTCTGTTGGTGTTCCAATGGATTTCTTTAACGCTCGTTTTAGCGTGTCCGCGAACCTTTCCGCGAGGCCGTTCGACTTGGATGATACGGCGGAGTCGTGATGTGCTTCACTCGGAACGTGTCGCAAAATTCCTTAAACTCTGCGGATGTGAACTGCGTTCCGTTGTCAGTGACCAGTGTGTCTGGTACACCGAATCTTGCAAACAACTCGTGTAGGAACCCTATTGAGTTGTTCGTTGTTGGATTCCTGCAACGCATTACCTCCGGCCATTTTGTGAAACTATCCACTACAATTAAATAATAGTTTTCACCTACTGGACCAGCGAAGTCCATGTGGATTCTCGACCATGGTTGGTCGGTTTTCGGCCAAGGTTTGTGTACTATAGGCGGAGATTTTGCCGCTAACTGGCATCCTTTACATTTATCAATTGTTGTCGCTATGTCAGTGTCCATGTTACGCCAGTACACGTAGTTTCTCATTAACGACTTCATTCAATTTATCCCCGGATGTCCTGTGTGGAAATCTCTTAACATCCTATTCTGCAATGTTTTGGGTATTACCACTCTCTCGCTGTACAGTAACACATCGTCACATATGGAGAAAACTTCCTGCACCTTTGTGTCCGTTATAATTTTCTCTTTTATGTCCTTTATATATTCGTCTTTCTCGGCTTCCCTTTTAATGTCCGACAAAGTTACGGATAGTTCCTTAATGATGTTTGCTACCATATTTTTTACTTCAACATTTGTCCGAATTGCTGCAATGACTGATTCTTCCAGATTGTGTTTCTTTGGTATCAGTCTTGACAGTCCATCCGCATGGCAAATCTTTTTTGATGCTAGATGTTGTAGCTGGAAATCGTAATTAAGTAGTATTGTACCCCAGCGCAACAATCTATTTGCGGTGTATACCGGCAATCCTTTTTTTTTATCCATAGATCGTGACTAACGGTTTATGGTCGGTTTCAAGTATGAATTGTCTACCATATAAATATCGGTGAAATTTAGTCACGGCAAAGATTATACTCAACGCTTCTTTTTCGATTTGTGAATATGCCCTTTCGGCTGGTATCAGCGTTCTCGAAGCGTGCGCTATTGGTTTTCTAGACCCATCCGGCATAATATGTTGAATGCATGCTCCTAAGCCGTAGGAGCTAGCGTCACTAGCGACGACTATTTTTAAGTTTGTGTCAAAGTGCGTTAAGAATAATTCGGATGTTAGTGCGCTCTTTATTTTGTCAAAAGCGGTTTGACATTCTTGCGTCCAGTTCCACGGTGTATCCTTTTTAAGCAGATTATTTAAGGGGGCTCGCAAGTTATGCATTCCTTCAATAAAAGATTGGTAATAATTTGCGAGTCCTAAGAAACTCTGCAAGGTTGTTACATTATCGGGTGCTGGCATATTTTTTATTGCCGCAGATCTGTCTGGGTCTGGACGTCGTCCATGTTTGTTTATTATGTGTCCAAGATACTTAATCTCGCTCATACAAAAGTCACATTTACTTTCTTTTACTTTAAAGCCGAATTCTTGTATTCGAGTAAATACTTGTTTCAAATGTTCCTTATGTTCTTCTAGGGATTTGCTCCTGACATGTCGTCCAGGTATGCACATGCGCACTCAATACCACTTAGCATGGTGTCCATCGCTTGCTGAAAGATGGCAGGCGCTACTTTGATGCCAAAAGGCAATCGGTTGTATTTGTATAATTCCTTATGCGTATTGATGCATAGTATTTTTGAGCAATTCTCCTCGACCGGTATTTGCAAATACGCGTCGCTCAAGTCTATCTTGGAGAAGATATTACCCCCATTCAACTTCGTGAATATTTCCTCTGGGCTTGGTAGGGGGTAATGGTGATCTTTTAATAGGGAGTTGACCCCGGTCGAAAAGTCTGCGCACACTCTAACTTCGTCATTCTGTTTCTTTACATATACGGTGGGGGCTGCCCACTCGCTGTGTTCTATTTTTGATAGAATTCCCGTCTGTTCCAATCTATTTAATTCTTTATCAATCTTTTCCAACCCAGCGAACGGAACATTTCGCTTTTTTCTAAAAATTGGGCTGGCGTTTTCTTTAAGTTCAAACGAGGCCTTGAATTTATTGCAGCGACCTAAGTTGGTCGTGAATGCCTCAGGAAATAATTCTTTTAAATCGTCTTTTATATTTACTGTTGCTGGAGAAGAACATTCTAATTTTTTACAGAATGTATTGATTGGCTTATCCCATAGTCCGAATTTCTCAATTAACTCTATTCCAAACAGATTTTTCACTATTTTTTAGTACGAATATTTTTAATTTCTTCGAAATCCCTTTCAATTTTATCGGGAGGACAACTTCTCCTTCAAATTTTATACCACCACCAGTTACCGTCCGGGCTGCTTTACTAGTTTTCATCATGGCCGGTTTTCCCAACTTTTTCCACGTATTCAGGTTTATTATAGAAACATCGGAGCCGGAGTCGAGTTGTAACTTTATTGATGTTTTAAATATTTCCACTTTTACGTATTTTCGCCGATCTTTGTCTAATTTTGTATTTTATTTTGTTTGCTGTACTCTCTTTCTGGTGTAATCTTTATATCTGCAGCAATCGCTTTTGTGTCCCACCTTCTTGCAAATGTAGCATTTTTTCTTCTTATAAGGACAATCTGATTCCCAATGCTTTTCTGCACATCTCTTACAGTTATATCTAGGAAGAGGCTTGTTATATTCTTTACTATATTTATGGTTATTATCTTTGGAATATCCCGTTCCATTGCTTTTCTTTGTAAAGTTCTTGGTTGGTGCGTATGGTTTTCTAACTTTTCTTACATATGCCACTCCGGATTCTTCTATATTTTTTTAATCCTTTTTTAGTGTAATGGCCCTTTCACAGTCCTCTGCTAGTTTCTGGAGGGTTAAATCTTGCTCAGATTCCAGCTTAGACAACACTCGTCTGCGTATTTCTGCATTTTTCGTGGAAACTAACCCTTGAGCGAAGATTAGACATTTAAAATCTTCTACCGTTAGTTCTGCAAGCTTAAAATTATCGCAGTTTTTATTGACAACTGATGCGTATGTCAAATAATCTTGGTTGTCCATCTTTCTTAGATTCATGCACAGCCATCTTTTATGAAAAAGAAATATATTTGGATTAAATAATTCTTTTAGTAATTTTACAGCTTCCATGAACTCTAATTCCGCAGTTTTTTTAGGTAATATGTAATCTACGAATTTGCTGTGTTCTGATGTACCCAATTTTCTGAGTAAGAGGCTCACTTTCTGACTATTTGGCCAATTTTTACAGTCCAGTTGAAAAACATTCTCGTATCTTTTGATCTTGTGTAGTATGCTTCAAAATTCTTCTCTTCCTCAGGCACATAATGAAATGTGTCCATGCTATTAAAAATAGTTGTATGGGAGAAATTAACACTATCGACATTTTCTCGATTACTCTTTAGTAGTTCCAGTGTTTTAGCAAAACGTTCCTCTTGTCTTTCTTCATATTCCAATTGTAGTTTCTTATGCCTTTCTTCCTGTTCCAATTGCAGTTTTTTCTGCTTTAATTGTGCCATTTTCTGCTTTTCTTCTTGTTCCTGCTGCCATTTCAATAATCTGTCCTTCCTCTTTTTCTCGCAGTCAGCCTGTGCCTGTATTTGTGTTTGCAAAAACTCGTTTTGTGTAGCTTGTCTGCGTTCGTCCCGCTCAGCCTGTGCTTGTAAAAATTGCATGAACATTTTGATAAGTCTTCCATGTTTTTTTTGTTTTTTTGTTTTTTTTAGTGTGTAGTTAAAAAAAATATTGTACCATGTACAATATACACCGGTTTGGGTTACAACAAAAAAGCAAATTGCTGTAAGCTCCTGTTTTCAATAATAATATCGCTGCTTGCAATAATATATTCTTTTTGCGAGTCACGCTGCAAAAAAAAAATAAAACAGGTTTATCTGGAATCACGAAATGGAATTGACTTTCCGTTTTTAGGCACTTACTAATAAGTAACTCTTTCCACAAAATAAAAGTTTGGGTTTTTCTTTTAATCGAGTCACAATTGAATAAATGTGTGCAATCCATTTAGTTCTTTGAGTTTTTTTTTCTCTAGTATTTTAGTAATTAAAATACCTCTTAAATTGAGATTACCTTTTTTTCCGTGACGTTTTACTGTATTATCCGTTATTCAGTGACAACTTCAAGAAAAAAATCCTTTCCTTGAATTTTAGTTTTAGCTGTGGTATTTCCTTTTAGTACCGACGTCAACCAAAACATTAATTAAAAAGTCCTTTAGTTGTTGTTTTGTTTACGGAGAACAGTAATTAGAATCCACTGGTGAACTTTTTTCGTAGGTTACTTCCTTGCTTTTCGTAATACGGGTCTGACCTGTCGTTTTTGCGACAGAACAAAGTTCGCTTTTCGTTTGCAAGTTGGTCCTTTAGTAAGATTTGTCGTGTAGCGACAAACAAAAATTCACTTTTACATTCGTTTGCAAGTCGGATTCCCAGAAAACGGCGTAAATTGTCGCTTTTGCCACGTTAGAGTTTTTTTTTTCACTTGAGTTGAAACTTCTCTTTAGCGTAAAATCCGTTTGCTCGTCAACACTTTTCATTCCTTAAAAAAAATGGTCAACCTTTGCGTTGTACTTTTTTTTTAAATAGTTCTTCGTCAAACTGTTATATTTGACGCTTCATATCTAGTGTTATGTTATTCGCATATGCAAATAAGTGGTTGCCACCACAACAATTATCATTGTTATTATCATTATTATATTATAATTATAATTATTATTATTATTATTATTATTATCATTATTATTATTATTATCATTATCATTATTATTATTATTATTATTATTAAGAACAATATCTAGCTCCACCAGTTTCACTGTGTCTAATTTGTGGAGAACGAAAGTTTTAAAAAGTTATACCAACTATTTTGAAAATACACTGTATTTTCGCACTAAAAGTTTTATTTTTGCGAGATTTCCGGATGACGATTTTCAGCATTTCTATAATGATAATGTGTGTACTGGTTTAAGATGCAATGATCGATTTTTACTTTTATTCTGAATATGTCTTATTACAAATTTAATGAGGAAGGTTTATTTTGACTTTTGTTACTGAAAATATACTGTTTATTTTCGTTTTTTTTTTTTTGCATTTCATTTAAAAGATTTAAAAGCAACCTTATTTTAAGCCAATAATTACTTTAAATAGTAACAGGTGTCGGATGCTTAAAAAATTAAGGAACAATAATAAAATTAAGTATTTCTATATTTAAAATCATCTATACTTGTGCATCTCACAAACGGCTTTCGTTATATAGCAATATATAAAAATTAAAATTTATGAAAACTGTACTTGCTTTTTTTGTTTCTTTTGTGGATATTAGAATTATCAAAAACTTTTAAACGTAGATGTTACTTCGACATTAGAATTTGAAGCGAACTGGGTTAGTTAAGCCTAAAGTAATCGTATATTTAGTTTTCAGTTTAGTTCGACAAACATTGGTTTGGTTCGGTTCAAATTCTGTAGAATCACCTACTTCTCTGATCAGATATTGTGCAAATGTCTGTATGAATGCAAATAGACCTGGTTTAAAGAAAACTCGATTAATAGTTTTAATTTAAAATAGTAATTTGAAATGAAAAATGTTATGAACGAAAATAAGTTCCGTAATATTTGTATTCCTTTCTACCCGAAATAAAGCGTATTAACTTTTTATAACCCTGTTTAAGAGTGAGTAACTAGTGATAGATTCATCGGTCTGAATATGGTAAAAATACCCCATCTATGCGCGAATTGTGGCCTTGTAAAGATATAGGATACTCTCTGGCGTGGGTAACTTTTAAGCACAGTAGAGGAGTCCACTTTATTTCCAGCAGCGTTGGCGATGTCCTTAATGCGTGCTTCATGTGAAGCCGAGGAGTTTGAAGGATGAGTTTACAGGTAGGGTGTTATTTGTTATCGAAACTGGTATTTGAGAAAGCAAAGCTTCATCTTAAGAACATAAACTGTTACTATCCACTTACGTTTTCGATTACCGAGACGTGTATCAACTTCTACATTCTCGTCACTGTAGCACATCATTTTGATCATATATGGATACTATCACTGTTTAGTTACTTTATGAGTGGTCTATTAATACAAATAACGTGAAACATTCATTAACATAGTAAAGGATGTCTAAACATGTAGATCGCCGCATCAAAGTGTAAGAGAAATCACGGGGTAGTAGGTATGGAGATAGGTAGCTTGTGTCATGGCTATATTGTGCACCTTGCACAAGTTCGCTCTTTTTGAAGATATCCCTTCACCCTAAAACTGATATGGTGTGGCCAACTTCATGAAAGTTAAATTCTAACCTCACATCCATCAATCATTCCCTCATTCAACTAACGCCTTTCATTATATATTTATAGATGTAAAAATAACAATTTTTGAAAACTCTACTTGCGTTTTTGTTTCTTACTTTTTATCATAAATATTAGAGTTATCAAAGCGTATATGATATTTGTTCGAAATGGCCATACGACCTAATTAGAGTTAATGGAAATACTTAAAAGGCAAAGACTGGGATCTTTCTGATTCTCTTCCCTCCAACTTGGAGTGTGTGATACAACGGAATAAAAAATCTAGTTACCTTTAATGAATCCAAAATCCAACTTCTATCTTTTCACCACCAACGCTCATATTTGCACTTAGCCCCAGTTGAAATGAACGACTCTCGTCTTAAGGAAGCACTCTGCTTCGACAATCTTCTGGAAATGATCTTCATTCCTGACCTGAAATAGAATATCTACATGAGACCCATTGCCAAAATCTCTGAGAAAATGATTGGATGGGTCTACCGGTCTAGAAAGTATCTCAGTCCTGATGTAACCCTCTACCTGTACAAGATTCAAATACATACTTAGAGTATTGTTGCCACATCTGGGGTGAAGCTCCTAAGAATACTCTTTCTTGCCTTGACAAGGTACAAAATTGTGTTCGAAATTTAGTCGGCGATGATCTTTTCGCCTTACTTACTTCCTCTTTCTCACAAAAAATACGTTGCGAGCCTTCTCTAATCCATCCTTACTTTTATGGTCTCTTCGTGTAAAACATTCGCAAAAAATACTCGCTTAACTACAACAACCGTTAACAACCTATTTCACTCTCAATCTATGCCTAAAACTAAATGAAATTTCAATGGGCAGAATTTATCTCCTACAATAGTTCGTATGCGGAACACAATATCGTATAACTGCTTGCCGGCTGACTATAGCATGATCCTCTTCAAATCTTATGTGAATAAGTTCTTACTGAAGCGTCCTCTAAAATTATCTACCCTTACTTAAGTATCACCATTACTTATCATGTTGTCTCACCATCTACCTAACAATTGACCCATATCCGAGAATGGCCTCCAGTGGCAATGTTACAGAAGACACGCTCAGGATCGTCAAGTGAAACCGCGAGGTAAACGTTGGGATTGAGGATCATCGCGGAATCGCCATTCTTACAGCACAATGGAATCGTATATTTGAGTTTTGTGTTTAATCGTAAAGCCATAAATTATTTAATTTAATCGTAAAGCCTTAAAATATTTTCTTCTCGGCAGTAGTAAGTACTATACAATCCTGAAGTGTCACCATATTGTAAAGCGTTACCCATTTTAATATTCTGGTTAGTTTGAGTAAACGAATGAATTACTTCAGGATCCTTCGAAATTTGAAAGAAATTTTGAAAACTAAGAATTTTCAAAGCTCGTCTATAATGATATTTAAAGTCTTATCAAATTCTCACGTTTTAAAAGATCGAAACTGTTAAAAGTTATTTATATTCAATAATGTTATCAACAAAGATTAAACAACATTTCATTAAGAAAATTCAAAAACGATTTAATTACTTGTTGACCAAACAGCACCGTTATAAATAAATTATACTTTTTTCAAATTTCTATTTTAAAGCCAAAATTGTTTGATAAAAAAAAAAAATTTAATTAAAAATATCCTGAGTAAAACAGGGAATAAAACACATGAACAAGATTATTTTTTCTTTTGGTAATTTATTAGACAGATAAAAAAATAAACGTTCGCATTTGTAGATTTCTTTTCATGAATAAAAAAATGAATTCTTCGATAAATGAGTTTGAGCGAAATGTCAGCTACAGCAATACGATTCAATACTGCCGGCTAAAATTATATTCGTAATTTATTTTTTTGCGATATTGTTATGGTGTTTTATGTTTAACTGATATCCTTGGTTAACTTTTGATTCATATTTTATGAAGAAAAATATTTTCTTTGATTATTTTTAATATACCTTTTTCGATAAGTGAATAATGGTTGCATTACCGTCTCGGATCGACACAAATAACCAACGCATGTCTCGTTAGCATCTGTGTTGCGTTGACACGTCGTAGTAGTAATCTTCGCACGGATGTATTGATTGTTTACTCTTTCATCTTCAACTGTCATAACTGTCATAATCATGATAAAGAAAAAAAGTAACACATATTTTTTTCTCTGATGTTTTCATTTGGATTGATGCATTCTTCATATAATTCAGTAATATTTAAACCAATCCACATATTTTTATCATATAAAGCTGCGCTCGTTGTATACACATATATTTCCATAAAATATAATTGAGGATATTCAAAATTTAAGTTTAAACTGTGATATTATTGACGTACCCTACAATTGAAAAGAAAGCAAAAAAGAGGAAAAACTATAACAAAAAAGAGGAAGTCAATTGGTCAGCAGAATAAAAGGTGATAGAAAGTGAGCTTAGCAAAGAGAAACTGAAGAGGAATTTGTTCACCAAGTGACACAAAGGTAGCTGAAATAGGATTATTAATCAAATTCGGTAGTGATTGAGAAAAAATGACTGGTTAATATATTTAGAGTAAATTTACGGATAATTTTAGGAGTAGCAATAATCTTTGTGATATTTTACGAACGAGTAACAGAAAGTTCGGGAGAATTTACGGACAATTGTGAGTTTGCGACTGTTGGGGGCAGTTTTTTTGTTTGGGGAAAGTGAATACAGTTGAAAGCAAATCGTGGCTCGGAAAACATCGAAATGAGCAGACTTCAGCTGACAACAAAAAGGTCTTGACAGACTGTGTAGTGGTGAACCTTAGCCTCATTAGATGTTTGTTTTCCGCGATTGTGTCGAAGAGCGTCTGGAGCAACTTATATATACAGAATGTGTTGGATTATTTTTGTCCTTGAATGTGTGTTTGAATTGTTTTACATTTTTATACTTTTTATACTTCTATACTCACCTGCTCAGCTGTCACCAATATGAGAGATGACGAAACGATTAGAAGAGAAGACGAAAGAGAAAAAAATCCACGTCACCTAACGGTAAAGTCGGCGATTGTCGTCATGCAAGGGGGATACACGTAGTCGCACAAAACATTAAACCAAAAAATGGCTGGATTTAGCATTAAATGAGAAAATAGCGTTGGATATAGCTCCTCGTCCCGTGTTTAACCAAACTCGATTCTCATCTGTCGACAGTGATTGCAACAAGTACTGAGCTTACCTGCCCGCCATCTTTGATTCTTGGAGTTTCCTGTCGATCACGCTTGAACAGGGAAAACTGACCGAAAATAAACCAAAGGACGACATGAGTACATTAACAACGTCTTAAACTAGTTGTTAATTGACAAACATTGGCTATTGAGAAAATCCTCAACTGAACAGCGTAAGATCATCGAAATATATTAGTGACCTGACTCATAAGGTAACCGTCCCTCCTTCACAAAATTCAACAATAGGTTGATATGCTGCAAAACAACAAATACTCATTGAACTACCTGTCCATGTTGCTTTATTACATTTAAACATCTTCAACATATGCAATAAGTGTATGACTCACGAGGATTCAGTGATTCTTAATTGATGTAAAATGAACTAAGAAACAAAGTCCTTAATCATTTGCTTTCTTTTTTTTTTCTTTACACGGTGTTCACCACTTATCAAGACCCGGAAGCCACTCAGGGATAAGGCTTATTGCATGCATAGTACGTTAGTGTGGAGATTTAATGAAGTGTTTACTTAAGAGGGCGGTTCATTAGGAATTTGTTAACGTTGGACTTGAAGACATCCAAGTTGTAGTCAGGTGGGAAGCAGGTAGACGGAACAGAGTTCCACAGGCGTGCAGTTCTAAGAAAGAAGCTTTGTTCATGGAATCCACGTTTTGATTTAGGCACAGATAGAGAGTGGGAGAAATTTTTCACAGTGGATTCAGCTAGACGGGTGTTTTTCGTGAAGGATTGACGAGGAGGGACCAGATATTGTAGATCAGACTGGCACCTGCCATGGAAATAAAGATAAAGCAAGAATAGGCTAACAAGGTCTCTTCTGTGGGAGAGAGGTGGCAGGGTAGAGAAAAGGGCATCCCCCACTAAGCCACAAAGTCTATTTTGTACTCTGTCAAGGCAGGATAGGCTGTTTTTAGCAGCTCCTGCCCAGATATGGCAGCAGTATTCCATCCCTGGACTTCTTGGTTTTTATATAGATAGAGAATTGCATCAGTAGTGAGATATCTTCTGGAGCGTTAGAAGGATGCCACCATCTTTCCAGCAACCTTGGCAACAGAATTGATGTACGTTTTCCATTTCATATCAGGAGTAAAAGACAAACCCAGAAGCTTGTCAAAACATGGAGCTTCTCCTAGGCGAGAGCCATCCATTACAATTGATGCCAGATGGGGATCAGTGCGTTGATGGTGTAAAGATAGGAGTTTAGTTTTAGATACATTAAAGGTAACCAACCACGTCTTCCCCCACTGTACCACACGCTCGAGATCAGAGCTGAGAGAATCAGAGAGAACTCTGTCATTTACAGCTTTTGATGTGTTGCCGTAGATGGTCATGTTATCAGCATAGATGTCAACGAATGATTTCAGTATGTGTTTTGGAAGATCAATGATGTAGATCAAGAAGAGACCCTTGAGGGACTCCAGCATTAATATTGCAGGCCTCTGAATTTTGTCCATCGACCACTACTCTTATAAGACTATCGGAGAGAAATGATTTGATGATTGAGAAAACATTTCCAGTTATACCGTAGCTGGAAATCTTGTCAAGTAGGCCCGTATGCCATGCCTTGTCAAAGGCCTTTGATATGTCAAGAGCAATTGCCCTAGAACGGAAGCCTTTTTCAAGAGATTCACTAATCCTGTGAGATATAACCGTTAGCACATCTGTGGTAGATCTTGCAGAACGGAAACCATATTGTGTGTCACTAAGAAGGTTATTTCTGCTGAGGTGGTTGAATATTTCTCTATTTAATATGGATTCCAGCAAATTACTCAGAACACACAAGAGACTTATTGGACGGTACTGAGATGGAGATGACTTATCACCTAAATTCTTAAATATAGGGCATACTGATAAGGTTTACCAGAGAGTCGGAAAGCACTTCTCCTTAAGGCAATGCTTAAACAGTTTCGAAAGTATGGGAGCAAGTTCTGGTTGAAGCTTTTTTAACACTATAATTGGGATGCCGTCAGGGCCAGTTACTTTACTCGAATCAAGGTTCTTGATTAGCTTGGCGACCTCATGCACAGATATTTGTATGTTACCTAGCGTGTTCTGTGGTATAGGAGGAAATATGGGGAGTTGATGGCCTAGTCGCATAGGGTAGAGTTAGCTGCAAAGTTCTTTGCAAATAGTTTGGCCTTGTCTGAAGCTGAGTAGATGACCTCTGGTCCGTTTATAATGGTTGGGATAGAACGCACAGTTCTGTTCAGGATCCTATTTGTTATTTGCCAAAGCTGGTGGGAACCAAGCCGCTGATCAGCTACTTTGGATTTAACAGACTAGACGTATAGCTCTCTTGCATTTTTTATTACTCTTTTACAGTTGTTGCTGGCGTTCCTGAAAGCAGCTTTAGTCTCAGTGCATCTATTACCTTGGTAGTTATTGAAAAAGGGATTTCTGTGCGCGATAGCAGCAGCACATTCTGGGGAGAACCATGGCTGGCTGTTAGGTTTTTGTTGGAATTTTTTAGATGGTAAAGGGTAGAGTTAGAAACAAGACCGGTTTTTAATGCGGGGGAAATCCTACTCCTCAAAAGGGGCATTTTGAATTGGAATAAAAATTAAAATAGTTTCAATCTAGATACAGCATTTTACCCCTAAGCGAAAGGTAAAAAAAAAACAAAAAAAAACTACACTGTTAGACGCTAGACCTTGGCTTCTTCTCTCTATCCGTCTTACGCATATGAATTTAATACAACCTTTTCATCTAACTTTTCAAGCATATCATGTTCTCGGTGACAATCGTTTTTTAGTCGCGTGCAAGCGACTCTATAAGTCTCTCCGTCGGCCGGTCGGTCGGTCGGTCGGTCGGTCGGTTTGTTCGTAACACTTTTGCCCTTGGCCTTTTTGGTTAAGATCAAATGTCTTTTGTTAATATATGCTGTTCTTAGCTTTATAGATTTTTCTTGGCCTTCGAGCCAAGATCAAAGTGTTGTATCTGTTCTTAATAGATGCTGTACTTACGTTTGTAATTTTTCCTTGGCCACATGGCTAAGATGAAAGTGTAGTATATGTTCTTAACAGACGCTGCACTTACGTTTGTAACTTTTCCTAGGACAATGGAAGGGGAAACCCTTCCATGCTAAGGCTTTTTAGTCGCATGCAAGTCACTCCATTGGTCGGTCTGTAACACATTTACATTTTTTTTAAGCAAGGGGTATGGAGTAACATTTTTGTCCCCCGATTTATCAGAGAGGGACCTATGTTTTCAATGGGTCTGTCTGTCCGCTAGTCTGGATGATTTTTCCTGAAATTTTGTCACAAGTTATATTTTAATATATAAATGTGCATAGTAAATTCTTTTTATTTTATTTATTTATTTATTTATTTATTTATTCATTTTTTTTTTTTTTTTTTTCGAAAAATCCTGTTTTGCCCTGAGGAGCTCAAAAGGGGTCAAAAATGGCCAAAAATGACACTTTTTGTCCCGTAACATTTGATCCATCCAAAATGTGGAGGTCATACTGACGAGGTTTTCCATGGTGTTGGAAAGCACTTCTCCTTAAGGCAACGCTTAAACAGTTTTGTAAGTATGGGGGGAAGTTCTGGTCGAAGCTTTTTCAACACTATAATTGGAATGCTGTCCAGGGCCAGTTGCTTTACTGGAATCAAGGTTCTTGATTAGTTTGGCGACTTCACGCACATATATGTGTATGTTGAATAGTGTGTTGTCTGTTGATGGAGGAAATTCGTCGCAGAGGGTAGAGTTAGCTGCAAAGTTCTTGGCAAATAGTTTGGCCTTATCTGATGCTGATGAGATGACCCCAGGTCCATTGATGATGGTTGGGATAGAACTCACACTTCTGTTCAGGATCCTGTTTGCTATATGCCAAAACTGATGGGAACCAAGCCGGTGCTCAGCAACTTTGGATTTGACGGACTGAGCATATAGGTCTCTTGCATTTTTATTACTCTTTTACAGTGGTTGCTGGCAGTCCTGAAAGCAGCTTTAGTCTCAGTACATCTATTACGTTGGTAGCTATGGAAAAAGTGATTTCTGTGCGCATTGGCAGCAGCACATTTAGGGGAGAAACATGGGTGGCTGTTAGGTTTTTGTTGGATTTTTTTGGGATGGTATGAATCGGTCTATGCCTACAATTAACCATTCGGTCAGGTCTGATACTATAGAGGACACATCTTTTTTAAACATGGAATGCAGAGGTAGATCAGATATGAATGTACGGAAGCTATCCCAGTCAGCCATAGAGTGTAGATATACAGTACGGTGGAGAGGTACGTCTGAAGATATTGCATTTCATTTTTATCTTAACTGATACGAGGGAGTGGTCGGAGAAACCCAGGGGAGATAGAACGGAAAATGAACATAGCTCAGGGGAAGTTGTGAGAAAAAGGTCTAGAAGGCTTGCATACTGACCGGTAGTATCGGGCACACGGGTGGGTTTGTGAACAATCTGAGTGAGGTCATAGGTAATGGCAAAATCATGACAGAACTTCCCCTCATCATCTGCCTTATTTGAGTGGGTCAGCCATTCCACATTATGTACATTGAAGTCACCGCAAATGTGAATGTTAGCCGAAGGATGAGCAGACAGGATGAGGTCAATTTTCTCATATATACTCTTAAAGACAGTAATCCCGCTGTTGTGGGGGCGATAGAGGGCAACTATAAATACGGTGGTGTAAGCAAGTGCAAGCCGGAAGCACATATAAGGTAAATTAGGGTTTTCTCTGGAGATATCTCTACCACACGGAAAGCCATCTTTAATGTAGGCACATATTCTATATCCATGGCGATCTTGGGGGCCAGATTTAGATGTTAAGTTAGAGTATCCTTTTATTATGAACTCATCTAGGGAAGTGGTAGGCCCTGTGCCAGTTTCGCTTAGAAAGAGTAAGTCCGGTTTCGCCTCCTGTAATTGGGTTTCAACCTCTGGAAGGTTGGAACGTAGACCCATGATGTTGGAGAAGGAGACATGATAGTAGGGGTCTACGTTGGAGGATTGGGGTTCTAGGTTTATTCGTGTTTTGTTTTTTTGGGGTTTTTTGTTTGTTTTTTTTTTAGATATTTCATGTTGAGTTTTTGGAGTTTGTGGAAACAGGTCGACAGACTTGGTTAGAGTAGGACAGAGAGGCAAAGTAAGAGAAAGACAGGATTTTTTTTCTTTTTATAGCACATGATAAGGTAAAGCCATAACAATTAATCACTAGTATGGCATCGAGAGGCCCCACCAGAAACTACTGCGTGGTCTAGAATCTATTCAGCAAATGGCAATACAGCAGCTCCGGTACTTTACACCTGCTGATAGGACAGCCTCCTTAGTGGTTAATCCAAGGTTCTGGTCCCTGACTATCAGACGGGTAACGTCAGCCCAGATGAAACGTTTACCTCCAGCACCATTACTAGTGACGTGGCTACACGGATAGACATAGAAACAGAAAAAATTTAAGACATCTCAGGCTACTGTTCACGAAGTACTACGGACCCGCAAATAAACCCACACACTATGAAACAAAACCACTGGAGTCGGACATAAAAAATCTCAATCTTTTATAAGAACAGAAGACTACGGCTAGGTGACAGCATGCCTCATAAAAAGACAAAACATAAATATCTGGAGGGTTTTCTTGTGGAAATCAGTTAGATCTCAAATAAATAAATGCATTTATTTATTTATAAACAAAATCTATATTTTGATTGGTCTCTGTCCTCAGATACAACCGTTTTTGAGTAATACTTATCTTGTCACCAAGTGTGCCACAAGGTCAACCAACTAGTGAGCCTGTTCATTGATGGCGAAGGTTGATAAACATTAACGCATTCTACTGGAAAAGTGCGACTTTCGAATTCAATTAATCTGAGAGAAGAACGAAGAAAAGAAATCGATTAACGATCTTTGCAGCAAAACGAAAACGTTGTTTGACCTTTGACCTCTTGCTATTTGTGTCCTTTTGTTTGCTACAGACAGCCAATTCTTATTTACAAACATTTAAATGCCGAGCCAAAATAACGGAAAGCAATTTACAATCTGACATTTTGCATCATATTTTAACTATAAGTTTTTTGTGAGGAATTTTTTTAAAACATGAACAACATATATATATATATATATATATATATATATATATATATATAGAGAGAGAGAGAGAGAGAGAGAGAGAGAGAAAGAGAGAGAGAGCGACAGAGACAGAGACAGAGAGAGAGAGGGTGGGAGACATATGTATATATATAAATATATATATTTATTTATGTATATATATGTATATTCAAATAATACATACATATATATTCAAATAATACATATATATATATGTGTGTGTGTGTCTATGTGTGTGTGTGTGTGTGTGTGTGTGTGTGTGTGTGTGTGTGTGTGTGTGTGTGTGTGTGTATTCGAATACTACTCCTCCTATTACAAATAAAATTAATTACCCGAACATAGCACTTTTGTACAAATTTTGTCACAAAGATAAAAATCAAGCTATAATATCACTAAACCTATTTCTAAAATCATTATTCTGATGTTGATCAAAATCCATTACATGATTTTGATTCTGAAAAGTTTTTAAAACTTAGCTTAAGAGGTCTTAAGATGAAACTGAAATATAAACAATGCTTATTAATTGATATGTAATTCCTATTATTAAAATTTCATAATAATATATCTTATAAACTAATAATATATGTATATTATGATTTCGTGCGTCGACATTTAGCGATGACGTGTCAATACTGTTTCTGGATTGCAGTTATTTTTATTGTCCAGTGTTAAAGACCGGATTACTTTACATGAATGAAAAGCGGTACGATTCACTGTATTGAATAGCTGTTACTTATTTAATGATCTTTTATTTGGGGAGGTGTCTGTATAAACACTCTAGTAAAGTATGATGTCGAATCGAAACATAGAGCCGAGGAAGCAAAAATATTATTATTATATGATTTTTTTTTATGTCTAAATGAATGCTTCTGGGAAGAACGATTGTTTTTCATGCATGTATAAATAAAGTATATATGTTTGTTTCGGTTGGCGCCGCATGCTATAACGTGTGGGTAAAAATAGTAATCAAAGTATGCATGTTTGTATTAGCGTACATATTTTTAGTGAGAGAATGCATGTGCGTTCGTTTCGGCGGGTGCCATGTGCGTTTATGAGTACAACTAACTGTGTCTATGCGTCATGTACATGTTTCCCTGAACATATAGAAGTTTATGGATATCTCGTTATGCTTGATAAGTCTCTTCGCCTCTCAAAGGGACTAAGCATGGGGTGGTGTGTGAACGTCTCTTGTCTCTGTAACAAAAGAAGAGAAAAAGAAAGAGAGCCATGTGTTTGGGTTTGGTACGCATTGGAATTTTCGGATTGGCTGAAAGGGATCGCTAGTTTGAGATTTTGTCCAATCAGAATCGATACGTAATTACCACGTTCATTGCTGCTGCTCTGCTGTTCTCAACAGTGAAGTATTTAAACTAATCTGCGTCCATTCCACCCTGTCGTGAAGCGACCAAAATTCTATCTAAATCTAAGCGTAACACATTAACCAACGTACAGTGTATATGATAGAGATGAACGAACGCATCAAATAGAAGATAATAACTTGATTGCCTTAACATTAGAAACAAGAAGAGTAAAAAGTTCAGATGACGCCATTGCAACTGTAAGCGGATATTGTCCTTCGCTCGTGCCAGAGAGCGCATGCGTGAATTATCTGTGGTTGCTCTCATAATTGAAGCTATTTTTTCTCTTCTTTGTTTGTTTTGTTTTGTTTTCATTTTAAATAAATAATTCAGACAACTTGTATTGTGAAAATAATCAAGCTTGCAGGTAAAAATAAATAATTCAAATCCGTTCTCATTCTAATCTTAAAAAGTAAAAAAGATAAATAAAACTCACAATAATTCCAAAAATAAAATAAAAGCAATGTTAACAAACTGTCCAAACTCCAATGGAAAATTATTCCTCGTAAGTTACACATTTTAAGGTTGAGGCCTTAAGGAGTATTTTTCATTAAACACTAGTTGAACTATCCGTCTACGTTGCGTTTAGAGGTTATAGCAATCTATTATTATATCAAAGCTAAGTTAATCAAATAAGGTAAGTAGAAAGTGAGTCTTACGTTCATGTTGCTTTCAATATTCTGTCCTTTTATCCTCACATTCCATGAGCGTTTTTCCGACAAAAATAAAAGCAATATTAAGAAATATCCCAAATTCAGTTGAAAATAATGCCCCGATAGTTACACATTTTACAAGCAGGAGTAGCCAACGTTATCCTGGTCCATAAGAATCAAAACGTAACCAGTGTGTGCAGCATCTTTATATCACAACATTTATTTCTTTATCTTTTGCGATTCGTCTATCTTTCCCTGTTTCTTCCTTCCTGGATTTTCCACATTTTTATCTTCCCATCCACTTTTTACCTCTGCATAACGCGCTACTTAATAACATTGGAAATGGCTTCCCCGTTCCCTTCCGACGAAATCTGTCTCAGTTGAGCCCCAAAAGAATTACTATTTTTTAAAAATATATTTTAGATATCATTCATCCAAGGCAACATCGACCAAAAATCAAAAAATACCAAATTTGTGGGTGTTTTGTAGTTTTCACTTTTTAGCTGGACATTCAATAAACAAGCTTCTTCAGTCTTTGACAGTCTATGGATACTCACGAAGGGGTGCCTGCGCGTGAATTTTTTGTGGCAGGAGGTGCGCAATCTCCAATCGCGCCTCTCCTGAGTCGATATTGTTAAATACCAGTAGCAAGTGAAGTGTATGTACATGATGACTGAAAACAAATGCCGAGATAAGTGGAGAGACCATACAGCGCCTAGAATTCCCAAATGGTCACCCATCTGGTACTAACCAGGCTCAACATTGTTTAACTTCGGTGATCTGACGAGAACCGGTGTGTCAACGCGATTATGCCGTATAAAGCTGGACATATAACACACATAAACACAGATATTTGTCCTAAATATAATCGATTAAATACTAGTTGGGATTACCGTCTACATCGAGTTTAGAGGTTCTAGCAATCTATAACACTGGACACCAAATCAAATTGCCATGGTGCTTAAGTTGTTTCAATTGTTGTTACCTAATTTGAGGACGTTTATTCCAGATATGATGTCACTTTTTACTTTAGATCTAGTTTTTCTGCTATGGTATATTCCCCTCTGTAGGAAGCTGATAGCTACAATAAAAAGAAGCAAATTGAAGAAACAATATTTTTGTAACTTGAAAACACATATTCATGAAACCACACCAAAATATTCACAATTAAAGCTTGAAGTTGTAAAAATAAATGCTAAGCATAGACATCATTCTCCATTAATTGACGTTTAACTGATTTTCTAGAATGGGGGCTCTGCATTCATCGCGCTTGATAGACCAACAGTAGTCTGCAAGCATGGTGGTATCCCAACGACCTTGATAGCGAAGTTCAATGTTGCTGATGTCTTGATGGAAGCGCTCCCTTTGTTCGTCGCTCACAACACCTAGATTTTCATGAAAACGGACAAGATGGCTGTGCAAATAATGTAATTTAATGCTTATATTTTCACCCAGTTGATGAAAACGTATGAGTAATGTTTCAACAAGCTTTTTGTAGTTGCGCGCCTTTATTTCCCCCCCCCCCCCCAAAAAAAAAATATTACATTCGTACATGCACTCCAGGCACCCAACTCTGCAGGATTCATGAAATGACAGAAATTTGCGTCATTCATTAAATTTCGAATCTGGGTTCCATAAAAAATCCCACCTTTTAATTTTTCTATAATTAGACGTGGAAAGAGAGAGGAGAGAGGGGGGAAACCAGTTCACTGCGCACAGGCCAATCTTTTTTATTCAGTGCTCTTTTCTTGTTCTGCTATTCCACAAAGACAAGATGCAAGGACATTCTGTGTAGCCATCTTGTAGGCCGAGAAGAAACCTAATCATTTCTAAATCGATGGTGCTGTCTGTATGAACTCTTTTCCAGAACAAATTTGATTTCATCACATTTTTCTTAGATAGTTGTTGAATTGCGTACAAGATCGCAAATAAAAACGCATTTCAAACTTTTTGTGAAACTGTCAATAAAAAAGGCGCCAATCTTGAGAATAATAGTTTTCCACACCAAGCTGCCGCAGCAGGTCGGTAACATCATTGCAATATACGATCTTGTTTCCCTGGGTGAAATATGGCAAGAATTCAATATGCCGTCATCTGTAGAAGATTATGACAGTTCTAGACTGAAGTAGATTTTTTTCTTTAAATCTTGAAGCTTAACGTTCAGAAGATTCTTTGGAAAGGTTGAGTTCTCTAGCCAGATCATTAAATCCTCCTTGAGAAAAAAATCTGTGGTAGTGAGGAAAACTGACATCTGAACCATTGGCTTCACTATTGTCAGTTGACAAAACAGACGCTTGGTCTTTTTCAGAACCAGGCAATTTCAATTCGGAACAGGAATTTCGTTACACTGTGGAATTGGCCTAAGTACAGACTTGAGGTTTGGATAAACAAACGAATTCCTATTCTTCCTGTTGATTACCATTGTTTTAACTGCGCAGAATTAGCAGTCATCGAAATATTTTTCGGTTCACGCCAGACCATTGAAATACCAGAACGGAGTGCCTTTCTATCCTTTTTTCGTCCACTGTCAAAGATGCTCAGCACATTGCTTGCATACAATATGGGTTGCCACTGCCTTATCTTGATCACCCAACATTACTTTGAAGTCAGAAAAATAAGCACACTTCACAAATTCATTGATCACTTTTCTGTTGGATTGCTACGCATATTCCCCGCAAATATAGCAAAACACATTTGCATTGTGTATACAACGTTGCCTTGGAGATAATGTAGAGATGCTAAATTTTTGCTCCAAAAATCTGCAACGAAAATAAAATTATGTAGCTTTATTTCTTGTCTGACTTATAAATAAATTACTAACAAGAAAATAAACCTTACTTTAACTCAGAAATCACCAAAAACATGCCGAAATCGGTAGGCCTATTTACCATTCAGTGTCCATTTCTTAGAAACTTCATACCTCATTGTATAGAAAAATTTGACTTTGACTTCTGGTCAGCAATCATAGCGATAACAGACGTTGTACTTTCGACGCAATTATTGCGTATACTGTAAGGAAATATAACAATATAAATGTATATTACGAATATTAATGTGTTACAATTTGTTTGTGTGTCCAGATTACTATAGAACGGAATTTCAAAGTTCAAAACTGTATCATAAAATTAAGTATAACTTGTTTTGATGTTTTAGAATAAATGGAAAAATGTATTTAAATATTCTGTAAGATTTTTAAAATGCAAGAATTGAAATTATGTTTCGAATTTTTTGGCTGAGTGTTGATAATTAGAATTATTCACACTACTATTCTCATTTTGAGTGTTATTTTCGCAACGTTTTGTTCGATGTAATCATTATCATGTGTACGAGCTTGTCAAACTCAAGGATCTTTCTGGAAGACTCGGAATTTACAGGGAATTTCTAACGGAACCCTTTATTTAACCCACGGTTGTAACATGCTTAAACCTCGAGATGAGAGTAACTTGCGGGCAAGGATCCGTGACGTAGTAGATAAAGTCCTTTAATAAAATTCAAATGTAACACTCTCCTGGCACTTGAAGGTTCAATATTCAGTGCGGGCGATACTCAAAATGCAATTGCGAGTTACTTAAGACCTCTACCCATAGAACATGAACATGCGACTCCCGTGGATTAAATAAAGGGTTCTCTGCGCAATTCCTGGGGTCGGCAGAAACATGCATGAGTTTGACAAGATACACCTGAAATTACATCGACCGAAATGTTGTGCGAATGATACTGAATATGAGAATATATATAATATAGAATCCAATCGGTATATTAAATTGAAATTCGATTTTTAATTACAATAAAATCTTTCCCTAAAGTCCTTAATAGATTCTTCCTTCTTTTCCTCAAACCCCAGACAAATGGAGTAAAGTAACTAACGTAATATAAACAATTGAGCCTGTAGATGTTTCTCCGTATGTGCATGTATCAAAGTTTTATCAAGGTGAATATACATGTATTTTTACCTCCGTTGTAGATGTGTTTTACGTAAGGAACAGAAAACAAGTCTCGACTCACGTTTTTGTGCTGTAACAACATTTATTACCGGGTACTTTCCTGACCTCTGTCCGCTTGAACGTTCTCCACGTCTCTAACGTGATCGTAACGGCCGATCTGTGTACACGTTGTTTTTATAGTCTTTTTCTTTGTACACGGATCGGCATTTGCATACGCGCGTTCGAGCTCTGCTACACCGAAGTTGCCCTGAATTTAATGAAGATGACTACCATGTACTTTTTTCGCTCATAACACAATAATACTTGCTTTGCTTGCACTACCCCGTCCTCCTGTTTGTCCTTCTGGAATATTGGGAACAATCTCTGAATTAGCGTCTTATACATATGGTTTTAAACTCATTAAAGCCGGATATTCGTAAGTAACGTTTGAAGTAGGTTCTATCATCATAGGCTACTTAAAACTAGAGGCATGTATACATTAAATAGAAAGAAGTTAACATGAATATTCAGCACAAAGATGGTACATAGAGATTTAGGGTTACATCAATTTTATAATTCTTTATATATGATATGAATTTCATCAAAATTAAATATATTTGAAGTTTAGTCTTTTTAGGAATGCGATTAGTGATTCAGCAACATTTTCCGTACATTTTAAATAAAGAGAAACTTTTAGATTTTACGTAGATTCTATAACCTTTCTATCTATAAGAAACACTCAAACATCGCACAAATATACATGTTGATATATATATATATATATACTCCTATAAATTTGTCTTTTGTGTATTGATATTCATATTCAACCCCCTTTTTTCTATTTAGTTTTTAAAAAGAAAATACAACTTTCTAATTGCATTCATCTGCAAAAGATCTAAGTAATTTGCATATTCTTTTAAACATTCACTTTAATTAAGTTCCCATTTGATTTTTCGTTTTTCTTA
This sequence comes from Euprymna scolopes, assembly GCF_053919585.1. NCBI lineage: Eukaryota > Metazoa > Mollusca > Cephalopoda > Sepiida > Sepiolidae > Euprymna > Euprymna scolopes. Next base: position 60,475,155 of record NC_136514.1, on the reverse strand, counting down.
TGGTATAAAAAATCTTTAGATAACTATTACGTATATTTATATTCATGCAGATATTCTACATAATATATACTTGCATAATATTTTCAAACGAATTTTTCGTAACAAACCCCTTTATGAGGTTTTAGTCTACAGACATGAAACTTCATATGTGTAGTATTCGAACCCATGCGAAACTTTATATTTGATTTTTATTCGGGGAAAATCGGTGCAAAAGTGTGAACATTAAAAAAGTGGAATTTGCCAGGTGGAGGTCGAATGGCAGCATTACGAATATGTATGCGTAACTTAATAGCTATTGGTTCACGTTTTAATTTTTAGACTTGCAACTAACATGTTTTCATAGCTTAGGCATACACTTTTAAATGCCCATAAAACCAACATTTATTATAAGGAAGAAAAGTTTCATACACCAAATAACGTGAACAAATATAGAAACCAGCTAATTATCCAAAGTGTTCAAATTATTAGCCATTGTGGTCCATGAGCAGCTGAGAACGCTCACTGATTGAATCGAAAACGTTCCTAATCAGTTCAATTTGTATGTTGACACATCTTCTTTCAATGGTTGCTTTTAACAGTCATTGTAGCTTGTTTTGTGATGTCAATCCTGTGTTTAATATACCCCACATCACCCCCCCCAAAAGAGAAAAAGGGAGGGGGCTCAAATTCGGTGAACGTGGACAGTACTCGATACTTCCTCTTCGCCCTAACTATCTGTTTCGTAGGTGACTATCAAGATATGCTCATGTCATGATGATAGTGGGGAAGTACTCCATACTGCTGGAAGTGACATTCTTTATTGCTAAACATTTATTGAGAACGTGATACTCATGTAGCAAGTTGAGATAATTTAAATAGTGTATACATTTTATTGGAACACTCTGTACTTCGAAGATGGTTTAACAAGAGACAGCTCTTAGTTTAGGAAATAACGATCCATTATTTCAGTGAATAAATCTTAAGTCAAAACTCGTCGTCGTTTTTCGTAAATATTCAGTATTTCTGAGAAAGAATTATACATTACTATTAAGACGAACAAGACAAACATTTAGGATCCATTCAGTTATGCAACCATATAGTAGTCAAAGTCACAGTTATGGAAACTATACAATGACGAAATGCTTCTCTATGAAAAACGGAATCTATTCAATCAATAAGCCCATAATAAATTTGGCAAGCGAATCGCTGCTTCTCAATGGGCGGGAGGGGGTCACGAAAGAGATTAAAGATGTCCTTGAAAGGATTTTTATCTCATGCAGAATCAAGCATCATTCGCAGACAAAGAAGACGCGGAATGGGACGAAATCGACGAGAAAACTGCTTTTCCTAAGCAAAACGCAAAAGAAGAGAAGAACGGGTTATTCCCTGATCTCTAGCCAATAACAGATCGGGAAGAAGATTATCCACAGAACTTTTTCGCTAAGCACAATTACATATATATATATATATATATATATATATATATATATATATATATATATATATATATGTCTGCATATACATTGTTTATATATATATATATATGTGTGTGCGTGTGTGTCTGTATATGGATGTGTAGAAATGTACATATGTATGTGTATGTATGCGTATTTCCGCGTGCGTTAACGTATGTATAAATTCTTAACTACCTAAAAACAACCCATTGTCAACTGAAATGAACAAGTCGACTTATAGCGACTGCGACAATTTTAAATGGAACCCTGTACTCGTCAAACACATGACATCTACACTAACCCTTTCCCCCTCTCTCTCTCTCTCTTCCTCTCTTTCTCTCTCCCCCTCTTTCTCTCTCTCATCTACTTAATATACCTTGCTGAACAAGCAAAAGGCAGTCAAAATTTAAAACCTAAAAATTGAAACTCTTCACCTCCCTCTCTCCTTACTCCCCTCTATTTTTCTTTATCATCCTTTCTCCACCTCCACCTCCCTATATCCGTATATCTCCACCCACGCCTACCTGAATCTGCTACTCCCACACATACAATACAATCTAATGTATTTTAACCTTCCAAACTGAAATATTGTCGATACCCGTCTCCCTTCCCCCTTATTATCTCCAACCCCAACCCCTCTTTTTTTCGTATTTCTTCTAAAACACTTCTTCCACATACTAACAACCATTTCTGTAAGTCTGACGAGGCTGTTGGATCGTAAACATGGTCCAACATCCGAAACATATGTAACCAAACAGATAAAACGGTAATAAAAAAATATAACACATATTTGCTCTGCAATAGTATTGAGCACTCTCTTCAGGTTTTTACTAATTACCAGTTTTACCAAATATATATATATATATGCATATATACATATATATAGATATATATAAATATATTTATATAGCACACACACATATATATATATATATATATATATATATATATATATACAAGCAAAAGTACCCGTCGTTGACTGGGTTCAAAAACAGCCTACAGAAAATGGACTCTGATTTATGAATGAAAGTATGATAGCTTATGAAAACGAAGGGTTGTAAATTTGGGTTGAATTTGAGGGTATCAAAACTAAAGCAAAATATGATGAAAGTAAAAATAAAATAGATAAACCCCATAATTTATTATACCATACCTGTTCACACTGAAACACTTATCACAATATTCTGTGGATCTATATTAAAACATCTTGTTAAACTTTGTGACATATTTCTATTCTATGGAGGTCAGGTGCGAATGAACACCCCATAATTTTATCATACCATATTTCTTCAAACTGAAACATAATTATCAAAGTATACTTACGCAGATAGATATGAAAAGTTTTTATTAAAGTATGTGCCTATTTTCATTCTATGGAGCCCAGGCGCGGAGGTATACCCCACAATTTTATTATACCATCCCTATTTAAGTTAAAACATACTTACCAAAGTATTCTTATGTACATCTATATCAAAAACACTTGTAAACTTTTTTTTTCCATACTTTGTGGATCAGGCGCGAACGCAGACCCCACAATTTTAATGAACCACCGTTCTGCCAGATCGAACATACCCATTCCTGTGTCTCGCTACATCTATCATTTTATGTAATCGAGTTTTTTTTAAAATAGTCAACTATATAGGAGCCTATTCGCGACCACACACACACACACACGCGCACGCAAGCACACACACATTCAGCTTTATATTCTAGAAGATATATATATATATATATATATATATATATCTTTGTTTGTTTAATGCATAAAAATCTGAGAGAAATAGGCAAACTACGTAGAAAAACAAATACTTTAACACGGATTCATGATTCTTTAGATTTCATATTTCGTTTTAGCTATAAAAAAAACTTTGTCAAGAATAACAGTTTTGAACAGAGTCGGATAAGATATACAGAAAGTTGCAAATACCAGTAACAGCACACTCACAAACAACGGTAGGAGACCGTAAATAAGTGTAATAAGGTTAAGAGAGAGTGAGGTGGTAAAAGATAGACGTTTTGGTAGTTAAGATGATTGTGAAATAAATTATGAAAAAAGTAGAAAAACGTAAACAGCATACATATAATTGAGATAAAGTAAAAAGCTATCTTAGTCATGAGTGTAAGTACAGAGTTTGTAATCGTATTTAACTTTTCTTACTTATGTGTTTTTTTCTCATATATACCCATATATGTGTGTGTATGTGTGTGTGTGTGTGTGTGCGTGCGTGTGTGTGTAAAAGTGATCTTGCCTGTGTGCAGAAAAAATCTCTAACAAACCCCTCCGATAATTTTGGATTTACATACTTGAGACTTGATACATAGGGGATTTGATCTGATGAAAGAAATTTGATTTAGTCTTTGGCCGGTAAAATAGCTGCTAAGAAGTTAAAATCTAAAAAAAAGTTGGAACGCAAGTCGACTTAATGTGCTTCTGTATGCGGACACAAATATAAATTTATGCGTAAAAGTCAGCTAAATTCTAATGTTTTCTTTTCAATATGACAATAGTTCAAACGTTGACGAATAAGGCTAGAATGCTAAATGTTCTGGTTTCGATTCTAGCTGATGGCTCCCAGAACATTTACTTATTTTTTTTTTACTTTTGAAATGACAACTGTATGTAATGGCTTTATAATACGTAAGAAAACTTAATAAATTCAAATATATTTAATAATAACGACAATAATAATAATATATAATATTCTAAAATACATAACCTGTGACATATATGCACAGATATTATTATTGTATAATAAAAAATAAAAACGTCTTCTTATTTATTATTTATTATTATTTCTTTACTGATCACTTATAAAAGTAAGATAACTTATTATTCTGCCATTTCATTTTCATATATATTTGTGTACAGTAAAAATAGAATATTTTAAAAACAAATCACACGACCTTCAGTTCTAAATCTAAAACTTCCTTTCGTTGTCTTTTTGCAATATGAATATATAAATGAAAAGAAAACTTTTCGCGTTAGTTGTCAATAGCCACAAATCGAAACATTGCCATGCAGTATAGCAGAGCCGCTATATATATATATATATATATATATATATATATATATATATATATATATATATATATATATATATATATATATATTGGTTTTAAGTGAGCATTTTCAGGCGTAAACTTTTTAGCAGCTTCGAACGTATTTTCGTTTAAAATTAATGTTCATCCGTGCACTTTTCGTTTTTCTATTTCGCATTCATTCCCCCCTCTCTCTCTTTCTTTCTCTTTCCCTTTCTCTCTCTCTCTCTCTATATATATATATATATATATATATATATACATATATATATATATATATATATATATATATATACATATATATATATATATATATATATATATATCCATCTCCTACTTTTTCTTTCTCTGGAGTCATTTTATTTTGCTAATATGAACAGATTGGATAAATTTGACACTCGAAAGAAATGATTAAATCTTAAGTTTTATTTTCGTTAGAAATATTCAATTATTCGTGCTGCACTTTATTTTCGATTATAAATTAACTTGCCTTCGCCAATTTTTGCCTAATGCGATCTTTTATGGCCGTCTAGATTGGAAGATGGTTCGAAAACTGTCTTTTTTGAAATTATCTTCACTCGGTGAATGCTTTGCTACGATGAGCAAAATCAACGCAAATCTGTAGAAACACTATATATATATATATATATATATATATATATATATATATATATATATATATATATATATATATATATATATATAAATGTCACTTCATGTGTGTGTCCAGTCCTCATAGGTTCCAAAACGGCTGAGCCTATCTTTTGCAAATATTACACAAAGCTAATTTATACGTTTGGTAGTATTCTTAGATATGTTTTGTACAGAAATTCGCCCGATAAGTATTGAAACTCGAAAGAAATCCGTCTTTCTTTTCTCATAAATAAAAGGAAGATTTTTTACAGGGGAATATTTTACGTTACACCGACCAAGGGAAATAATAAAATTTCAGCAAATCGTTTTCGACAATCGAAAAAATTCGATCTTTAAAAGAGTATTCGACTACAGATAAAATGATCCCCCCTGTTCAAGCCCGGGTGTACGTCACCATTTTATTTGAATTTTTTAACAATGAGTTCAATTCACGATAAAAGAAGGGGTACTACTTAAAATCGCCGGAGATGATTTATCGTTAGCATATTTTCAAACAAGACAATAATCAGATGTAACTTTTACAGGGCATTCATCGTCAAGCTCAAATATCAGTTGACGTGATATTGTAAACGAACATAGACGGAACTTGATGAACAACATTATTGTTATTATTATTTTTTTTTCTTTTGCAAGTAGTCCACAGGTAAATTATTCCTCATAATATATAATAATGAATAGAGGATTGATTCTATAATAATACATACGAAATCTGCATAAATTAAAGCATCATGTTTTAGCGTATTGTATGATATATATATATATATATATATATATATATATATATATATATATATATATATATCGAACAATGACTCTTTTCAGTCTAAGAGACAATGGACACGCCCGTACGGATAGCTGCGCGTGTAAAGCATAGGTTGCGCAATCTCCAACTACACCTCTCCTGAATCGGCACTGCTTAGGTTCAGTGGCAAGGAAAGACCCAAAATTGATTGGAAACAATGCTGAGATAAGCAGAGATCACATATATCACCTGGAATTCCCAAATGGTCACTCATTTTAGTCTTGACCAGGCTCAGAGTTACTTAACGTCAGTGTTCTGAAAGGAGCCAGTGTGTCGACGTGATTATGCCGTATACTATTATTAATAAGCAATACATATATTAGTCCTCGCGCGAAAGCGCAGGACACAAAATGTTTTAAATAATAATAATAATAATAGAATAACAATAACAAAGTCTTTCGCTAGCGATGACTATTATTATTTTTTTTTTTATTACATTTTCACCCCAAACAAGGCACATTGCCACTTTGGTGTAGGGGGCTACTATCAGGGGAAACATCTACTGGGGTACTATGTAGGGATTAGGGCAGCGAGATGTTGGTTCACGTTGCACTTGAACTTATGCATGTCAGTACAGTTTGGGAAGCAGGGACCTGGAATGGAATTCCAAAGTTTAGCGATTCTGGGGAAGAAACTACTGGAGTAGAAAGATCTTTTACATCTAGGGATCTCTACAGTGTGAGGGTGGGATTTTGCAGCTTGTCGGGTCTGTCGAGGGTGTTCACGTCGTGGGGGCACAAGTGCTTGCAGTTCTTCAGAGCATTCACCATTATAATACTTGTAGAACAGGCAGAGGGATGCAACGTTTCGACGATGGGACAGAGGCTGAAGTTTAGATGCCAGTTTAGGGCCTATCAGATTTGCGACTCTCTTTTGAACCCTGTCAAGGAGCGAGAGACTAGTAGCCGATGCACCGGCCCAAATATGACAGCAATACTCCATACATGGGCGAATAGTGGCCTTATAGAGGTACAGGATACTTTCGGGTGTTAGAAGTTTTCTAACACGGTAGAGAGAGCCCACCTTCCTCGCAGCGGCCCTGGCAATGCCCTCGATGTAATTGTTCCAGCTCATGTTTCCTGTGAACGTTAGGCCAAGGAGCTTGAAAGACGTACTCTCAGCTAAAGAGTTGTTAGCCATTGCTATAGGTGGTAGAGAAGGTTTCTTGTAATTATTGAATTAAACCAGTTTTGTCTTGGTGGCATTGAACGTTACCATCCATTTTTGTCCCCATTCCACTACTGATTTGAGGTCATCCTCTAGTGTTTCTGCCATTACTTTAAATATATGTTCATTTGTTTTCCTGTCGTGCCTGCTATAGAGTGTGGTGTCATCAGCATATATACCCATCTCAGAGGCAATTTTGTCGGGGAGGTCATTTATGAATATCAGGAACAGCAGAGGACCAAGGATAGATCCTTGGGGCACTCCGGCATTTATATTATATTGTTTAGACGTACGACCGTCGAGGACAACCTGGATTTTTCTCTTATCTAAGAAGGATTTAATTATGTTAAGTATTCTACCAGTGATACCGTAAGATCTAATCTTCCTGAGGAGACCCTCATGCCATAGCCTGTCAAAAGTCTTAGATATATCTAGAGCTACCGCTCTGCCCTCTCCCGCTTTGTCCAGTGAATGGTATATGCGTTTAGAGATTACAGTGAGGATGTCTGCCGTGGAACGGGCTTGTCTAAATCCATATTGATGGTCGGTCAGAAGTTTAGCATCTGTAAGGTGCTGGACTAGAGCATGGTTAATTAAGGTCTCAAAATATTTTGGCAAAAAGTGGAAGGAGGCTAATAGGGCGATAATTTAATGGGTCAGTTCTTTCGCCAGAATTCTTGAATACTGGTACCACAGAAGCAGTTTTCCAACAGCTCGGAAAGCAAGATTCATTAAGGCATTTGTTGTAGAGTTTGGAGAGAACTGGAGCTACTTCGGCTGAGCACTTTTTTAATAGCACAGCTGGGATGAGGTCGGGTCCACATGCTTTGGAAGTGTCAAGGTTTTTTATGATAGCATGCACCTGAGCAGGGGTGATTTCCAGATCGTCTAGCTTGGCGTCTGTCCGCATAGGAAAGTCAGGTAGGGGGTGGTTTAGAGGGTCCAGTGTAGAGTTGGAGGCAAACCGACTGGTAAGCATGTTAGCCTCCTCGGTTGCTGAGCAAAGAACCTCGTGATTGTTGGTTAGTGGGGGAATTGTTGATTGCCCATTATTTACTACACTGTTGTAGATTTTCCAGAAGTCACGAGTTCCTAATTTTTGTGCTTCGATGCGTTTTTTAGTGGTTTCCGTAAATTCCCTCTTAGCTGTCGCTATTTCTTTCTTAACGTTACTTCTAGCTTCTATGTACTTTTGTCTGTTTGAACTGGACTTATGTCGGTTAAACCTGCGGAATGCATGCTGCCTTTGAGCAATGGCAGTTGCGCAAGCTGAAGTAAACCATTGGGGAGAGTGGGGCTTGCTATAGAATTTCCGCATGGGAACATGCGCTTCGATTGCAGTTTTGAACCATTCAGTGGTCTCAGTTGCACACTGTTCAGCAGGAAGAGAAAAAATATTTCCCCATGGGGCGTCTCTGATAAGATCTCTGATAGCTTCCCAGTCAGCCTTTTTATAATATCTCGTTGTTTTGAGCACTGGCTCTTCAGTTTTGGGTCTAGAGTTTAGGGCGATTTCAACCATTATTACCGCATGATCAGCGTTCCCAAGTGAGCTGTCGGCTTTCGTTACACAATCATCAGGAACTGTGGTCAAAAACAGATCTAATAGTGATGCGTGTTGTTCTTCCTGATCAGGGAAGCGGGTTGGAAAAGTAACAATTTGCGATAGGGAGTGAGATCCAGAGAAGCTATGAGTTGCGCTGCCTGCTGCATCTGTATAAGTAGAGAATCCAAGCCAGTTTTTGTGATGGACATTAAAGTCACCAAATACATGTATTTGGGCGCTAGTGTCGAAGGAGAGTGCTGTGTCTATGATGTCAGATACTTTGTTTATTATGGTGCAGTCTTGGGTCGAGGGAGAGCGGTAGAGAAAGTAAAAGTAGCTAATGTTGTGTTGCATGATTAGTCTAAAGCACATAAAGGCTTGATCATCCGTTTCTAGGTTTGTTTCTCTAGTCAAGGGAAGGGTATTACGAATGTAAACTCCAAGTCCGTGCATATGTCTGTCAGAGTCCTTACGGCAGAGTGGGAGATATCCAGGCATGTTAAAGTAGTTAGAGGGGATGGAGGAGTGTAGGTTAGTCTCACTTAGTGCTAAGATATCCGGGGTATTTGTTAGGAGAAATGCTTCACATCAGCTAAATTAGTTCTAAGCCCACGGATATTTGTGAATGCAAGCCTCAAGGGAGGAAGCAAGTTGGATTTGTTTGACCCTAAGCCTGGTTTAAGCTTATTTTTAGATTGTACTGTCATCATGTTTTTTAACGAGTTTCAGTTGGGTTAGGGGAAGCCGAACAGGAGGTTATGCAGAATATCACACATGCATCACAAGTAGACCATCAGCTGACCCTCCATCAACTAGGACTGTGGCCTCAGGAAAGCCCACCGGGGATGAGTGCAGGGTCCCTTTCCATGCGCGCCATGGCACTGCAAACATCCCGATATTATTCAACTGTTGATGGAGCAGCCGCTCTAAGCGCTACCAAAGAGTTAGGGCTCCTGTACTATCAGTCGGAAACAGCAGCCAGTAACTGTCAATCCGATACCCTCAACCCATCAGAGGAAGGTCAACCCAATCTAATTGCTCAGGCATATGTGGTACTCAAGCATTCTCAAGTGCTCAGCTTTAGGGCTGGGGTGTGTCGGGAGTGGGGAAACGGCGTTCATTGCCCTAGACAAGAAACAAGATCTACCAATGGGTGTTTCTGTCGAATCACTGTGATAGTATCTCTGCGCCTGACTAATAGGCAAAGAAGGAGTATGGAAGCCGGGCGATAGGCAGGACCTATCTACTCCTTAAGCAATTTAGGTATTGCAAACCGGTAATTTGTTTGAGTCACCAGCTCTAGGAAGGTTGTCATCCAAGACTGAAGAGGCCTCCCTCCTCTTTGGTTTAGTTTCAGAGTTTTCCTTCTCCTAGACGGATGATCTGGAAAGATCTACTGGGTCCGTCACCACTGAGAGGGTTTGCTCCGCGCCTGGGTTCTAATCCAGGTATTTCTGCGACCCCGCGTGGTTAGTTAATGTTATTGGGTTAGTTTGTAGAGGTTATATCTGCTAAATTGTTACACTCCTCAAAGTTGATTAGGGATATTGTTATTTCATTGTTACTGGATAAAGGGGTTGAGTAGAGCTCATGCAGTGTAAGCAACTATGATTGTAAGGAGGCTTGTTAGGAGATAATGTGGTTTGAGGCTTTCACTTTTGTTTATATATATTTTTATCATTTTTTTCCTTTTTTATTTTTATTTTTATTTATTTTTTTTTTATCCATGTGAGCTTGGGTCTAGTATAATATTAAAGTGTGAGTAGGTGTTAAGAATTGAACTACGAGTTGTGCCAAAACTATATTTTAGATGATAGCAGGGCATGAGATGCAAGTGCAATATAGTACGGGTAAAACAGTAAGTTTTGAGTCATGTGTAATTTGGTAAATAGATATCTTGAGCGTAACCAGTTATACACTCCTTTTGAAATTTTCATCTATATTTTTTTCGTTATCTACTGAATATTTTTGATGAAACCTATATGAAATATATTCCTTATTAAATCGTAAAGATTTTCTATTCTGAAAGAATTTTTTAAAAAATTAATCTAAAAAAGTTATTTTAAAGTTTTTGTTAAAAAAATTCAGATTCTATTATTATTCAGACATGTATGACAAAGAGAGAGTTGCAAAAAAGAGTTGTGGAGTGAGGAGAATTACAAACTGAAACAGAGAGAATATTCAGACCTGTAATAATACAAAGAGGGGGTTGCAAAAATTAGTTGTGGTGTGAGGAGAAATACAATCTGAAATAGAGAGTAGGAGAGTTTATATAAATGCATACAAAATCACATTCATCTTTTTTTAATCCAAATTAATAAATTAAATAATATATAATCTTAAAAAGATAGGATACAAGTTAGAAAAGCATTTCATCCAAGGCATGAAAATTGTTAAACAAAATGTTTTTACTAAAGGCTTTAAAAATAAAGGTACAAGATTCAATTTGAAATTTATTTATCTTCAAAGTGCATTTTTATACATTTTACAAAGTAAGGTATAAAATTTGCATACCTTACATTGTATAATTTATAAAAGTACACTTTGAAGCTAAATGAATTTCAAATTGAATCTTGTACCTTTATTTTTAAAGCCTATAGTAAAAAAAATTTGTTTAACAATTTTCATGCCTTGGATGAAATGTTTTCTAACTTGTGTGTATATATATATATATATATATATATATATATATATATATATATATATATATATATATATATATATATATGATTGTCTGCATTTGGGGCAAGAGAAGGAAAATAAATATATAACAAATAAAATGAGACGACATCGTGGTTATGTCGATATAATCTCCTCATCAGTACAATGAGGGAGTGGGTTGACATCAATCAATATGCAGTATTGGGGTATTAGATTTAGCGTCGAATCCATAGAAAACAGGAAAAACAACGATTAACAATCATTTAATGCGTGTGTGACTGTGTGCGCGCGCTGGTACATTGAAAAATATTACATTAGAATAGCAAAACCAACGCAAATCTGTAGAAACACTTTGGATTTATTACACGCTTTTACAAGAAAATGATTTGATCATTCGTTTCTTTTTTTTTCTATTTTGACAGTTTTCGAGAAACAGTGTTTGGTATCTATTGAATCTAAATCCGATTACATATAAAACTATGGTATCTGTTTACTTTGAATGTAGATGGCGTGTGGCCTAAGTAGCCATCCATAACTAATATCTGGCTCCAGACGAATGTTGCTGCCGTATGAGTTAGTCTCTCACTCAAATAGTCTTATCACAAAACACATGAAACAATTTTAAAGCCTTGATCTTGATCTTGCGTCGGATGAAGGCATCATCCTCGTTGGCTGATATCAAATGTTATGATTCGGAATGGTACGATATAAATATATACATGTGCAGACATACGAATTACATACACAGGCAGACACTAACACTCACGTATGTGTGAATAAAACTTTCTAGACATACATACATATATACATATATATATATATATTATATTTTATACCATATATTATGTCATATATTATATATATTATATATTACATATTATGTATATATATATATATATATATATATATATATATATAATATTGGATTATATATATATATACACAATATGTGATTATATATACATATATATATATATATATATATATCAGTGTGGGTGTACACTTGCTACATCTAGACACACTGACGAGTCGTAATACGACGAAACATATATATGTGTGTTATTTATTAAGCTATTTTAATGTAAATCCTTGCAGGCATTATATTCCTAAACAATCCATGATTTAGTCGCGAATTGAATATAAAGCAAAAAATATTACAAAATAAAAAATGAGATTCGTACAATACGTTTTTCCTATTGATATTCTTTTGCTTCTTTCCAACCACGTGGGCTGAATAATCGCCTCTTTAGTAATTGGCAAACTGGTATGTCCTGCGAAGGAGATACATTTACTTGAAGTAGATCAGTGGTTTTGTTAACAGTATACAAGTAATAATCTGATGAATTGCTTTAAAGAACAGGTGTTCGTAGCTGGAGTTAGTATATCCTTAAGCATAAGGTTTCCGGTGTATCTTTTTACGTCTCTTCTAGGTGGCTCTACCAGTCGGCATTTATGGCTTAAACAGCCAATCATATTTTTGTGAGGAGGGGTCCGGATGTACTTATATTCATTACATAAAAATAATAGCATTAACAATATAAAACTAGCTTGATTTATAACACACCATATATTGGGGGGAAATAAATTTTCTAATATTATACACACACCCACCCACACACATACACACACACACACACACACACATATATATATATATATATATATATATATATATATATATATATATATATGGCGTCCCAAAATAATATATTTCAGTTAGAAACTCCTCTTTTTCATTTTGAGGAGCATTTTATGTTGATTCATAAAGCGTTATATATCTTGTGTTTTTAAATGTTTCATTGTTCATCGCTGGTGCGTTTGTTAAATGCATTTAATTGAATGGCCACTGTTGTCATGTTATAATAGAAATATGGCTTCCAAATTATACAAATATGTCGACGGGTGTGTTCACGTGTAAAGCTGATGTGATGTTGGTGACTGTAAAGATGGAAGGCAGTTCACTGCTTCGTTCGATGCGCCTCATCCGACCAAATGAAGCCTGCAAAAGAAAAAAAAATCGGTATATATGTCATTTACCAAAACATTATATATATATATATATATATATATATATATATATATATATATATATATATATATATATATATATACAATAGCAGGGCTACCCGGTGTTGCCAGGGGCCATGAAAAAAAAAGAAAGTATATCATCTTCATATTAAAACTTCTATCTCTCTACTTGACTCAATCAGTCTTACTATCTGTCACTTTCACCCTTTTAATGTTGTTTTCATGCACCTTTAACTACTCATCTTTAATATTCGCCCACTCCTTTTCAGACTTAATTGATCCCCAGAGAATGTATATATATATATATATATATATATATATATATATATATATATATATATATATATTATTTTAATTTACATTTTAATCATCCGGCGTAAGGCCAATCAAGAATATACCAACTCAGCAGGTGTTTATTTTTACTTTTTAAATTCTTGGTTGGACATAAATTGCGTCTACCGATTATATGCAAATAACAAATTATGAAGTATTTTGAAAATAATTGTATTAATTTGTCATTTCTTGAACGTTATGAATTTTTTTTAGATATTGTATACATAGATTTGTACTCACCTAAAAAAAAAATTGTTAGCCTTGAAAATAATTATTATAATTAACAAAACAGACTAATTCGACTGTCAAATGTTTATTTGCAACTATCATTTTTTTATTATATTTTTCTTATAAAAAACGTTCCAATATTTTATATCAATTTATAGAGATGCTTTAGAGATAATATCATAACTTATATGTGATTTTACAAAAAATAAAACAAAAAATAAATACATATTTAAACATTTCATCATTTATTGCACAAATGCATCTTTCTTTTCAAGGACTCTCATCAGTCTGTTATCAACATCTAATGTTAAATTTGCAATTGTAGAGGCTGATATATTATTTGCACCAACCATAAATGTTTTCCAAAGGTCATGCTTGCTGTTAAATTGCCTCCCATTGCGATAAATTTCTCTTTGGAGAATGTTCCAGAGGTTCTTAGTGAGATTTAAGTCACAACTATTTGCGAGTCAGCCCATATACGTCTCTCCAAAAATAAAAAATAAACTTTTCCTTCAACTATGATTTTGTAAACTTTCATGCGTGACTTGGTGCGTTATCTTGCATAAAATCATAGATCTCCCCTTGGTTTTTTTATCCAGCTATTCAAAGAAGTGTTAATCTAAAAACTCACAGTAACTTTTGGAGTTCATTTTAAATGGATCCACTAGTTCATTGCAAATAATTTCAGTCCAACTCATGATTGATCCGCCACCTTGTTGATGTTTATCAAAAATGTTTCGAATCACGTTGGTTACAGACCTATCCTCGAGTCCATCCATCCGGCCCATCAAGTGTGATTCTTGACTCGTCAGTCAACAAAACTTTATTAAAATCTGTTTTCATGTATCTCTTTACCTACATTAACCTGTTATTTTTTGTTTCTTTTTTATGTTTCTTTTTCTGTTTCTTTGTTAAAATAGGCTTTTTGGTTTGATTTCTTACGTTAACAAACTTCCTTTAATGCGAAAATTTTGTTTCTCTTGACAAATTAGGAGCTCCAGATGCCTGCAATATGAAAGCACTTGATGCATTTGGGATTCGAATTACTTCTCTACAGATACGAGGCAGATCACGCTTAATTAATTTCCTGAATTCAGCCTGTTCTTTTTCTTCCTTTCTTGGTTTCATTCCCATTTGACGAATTTTCTGGATTTTTCGATCATCCCTATTTTAATTTTTCGAAATTTGTAAAGACGACTTTTATTTGCCAATTTCGTGAATTATATAGTTTTTTCATCCATTGTTAGTTCTTTTTTTTTGCGAGTCATTTTGCTAAATTCTACCACTTGCAAATAACCTCTTGACACTGCAAATTACAATGAATATTAAAAATGTGTAAGATCTTATCCGAAATAGAGAATCGAGATTTAAGTGTTTGGAATTTATTTGCCTTAATATTAGCTGCAAATTTTATCATAAAAACATAAAAACATCATTATTTTAAGAAATACTTGAAACTGTATTGCGTATCATCTTCAGACGCACTTTATACACATGCATTCACGCAGACGATTGTCAACAGCAGTTGTCAGTGGATAATAAACAAATATAAATGTTATAATGTGTTTATCTCGCAACATAAACATATATATTTTTTATTTCAAATATCTTTGTTTTGATTTTGTCGTGCGATCTAGTATCGTTTGATCAACATTGATATATCAAACATGTGCGTCTAAAAGTGATCCTACCAAGAATATGATCGGCTGTTTATAACATAAATATCGACTATTATGCCTGTTTGGTGGGGGACGTCGACGGGTATGCCGAAAGCGTCACGCTAACTATTATAATAGTTTCGACAACGAACACTATGACTATGAACACTCGTTCAATTAGGCAACTTATCAGATTATTACTAGAATACTATAGTCAAGGCCACTCAGCTACTTCAAACAAATACATCTCTTTTCAGAGGACATATCAGAGTGTATGCACTATCTATGCATAAGATAAATAAATACACACTTTAAAAATAAATTGATTTACTTGAGGAACATGTATATAGACTTAACATGTATATAAACTTAATATGTATATAGACTTAATACGTATATAGACTTAATATGTATATAGACTTAACATGTATATAGACTTAACATGTATATAGACTTAACATGTATATAAACTTAATATGTATATAGACTTAACATGTATATAAACTTAACATGTATATAGACTTAACATGTATATAGACTTAATATGTATACAAACTTATTATGTATATAGACTGAAGAAATTCTATGGCTATTTACAAACTTTCTTACTTGCTTTACTTTACGTATTTCCCATTATTAACGATAAGTTAGCATTTTGCCGCCATTAGCATCCAATGTATGTGCTACTAAAGTTTATTTTGGGTTTGAATGAAGATACAATAAAAAAAAAAGTTACTGTGATTATATTGATTGAAATCTCATCCTTCAGATAATAAAACTTCTGAATCTACTGCATCCCACTTTTTTATTTTCTTCTTTCCACCACATCAGTGTGTGCAAGCAAAACAACGTTTTCATTATTATCAAATTATAAACTATAAAAAATTCACCCGTTGGGTCATTCATTGAGCTCGGGTCAGATTGTTTGCATCAACGAAAAATAAGTTTGCAAAGTTAGATTTTTCTTTAATGGAAAAGGCATAAAGCCACTTGATGTAAACGGCGCAAAACTATTATATACATATGAAAAACGATTAATGTTTGATACATAGATTCCAACCATAAAACAGCAATTCTTATCACTTTGTCAGAAACATTAATCATAAAATGCGAAGATTGAGGGACAAAATCAGAGAAGTGAGCGTTACGTAGATATAAAATAATAAAAAATAACATATTTTTACTTATTATATTTTCCCCCGCACTCGGTTTCAGATGCGGATAAAATAATATTACTACTCCTGGTTATATTCCTTTTTTTTTCTTTTGTTAAGAATAAACTATTCCAATCATGTTAATCATTTTTATCACCTTTGACTGTTAATAACCAAAGAATGAGACGTGCAAGTGTGAGAGATAGATACCATATAAAATAAGGGTACTTATGCAGTATAGGAACCGCACTATCGTAAGAATTGTTCCAACGGTTTACGGAAAACTCTGGAATGTTCCGACCGAAAGTTCCGTAATTTTTTTTTTTTTCGCGCAGATGCTGGTCACTTATTTTCAATCAAAAAATATATTTCTGTCAGTTCGAAACTAAACCAATGAAAAATTATTTGAAAAATGAAAACAATATCTTGAATAATTATTGAGCAATTTTTACAAAACCTTTTTTGAAAGTGCAATTTTTTATTAAATTATAAACTATAAAAAAAACAATTCACCCGTTGGGTCATTCATTCCATATATAACGTTTATTTTAAGTTTCATGAATAAATATTTATTTTTTGAATAACAACAACTGATAACTAAAAACTTTTGATTTTTTTAATGATTTATTTTTATTATGGTTGAGGCGCCAGCGTTTTGGCATCTTCTGGCGTTTTCTGTAACCCACCTGAACGAGCCTAATGATAGCATGCTCCTTATACTACATAAGTATCGAAATAAGATGCTGATGGCAAACAACATGTAATGCAAGAGATTTAGAGAGTGATGGATAGAACATTCGTAAAAGATCGATCAGTTCGTGTGTTTATTAAAAATTAAGGCTAATTAGAACAATTAAAGTTGAACATTTTACAAACATAACTCAATCCCAAAACAAATGAAAAAGGTCTTAGTTAAACAAAGATTTATCAACTCAACTTTAGTACAATCTCTATAAAAAGTGAGGTATGAGTGTATGTTTGTATGTTTGTGTGTACAAGATTTATTTCGAAAGAAATTAGTCGATTATTGTGAGGTTTTAAACAGAAGTGCTAAGCGTAATGTTGAGCAATGTGGGATATAATCAGTTTAATTTAGTTATATATACACAGGAAGTAAATAAAATTATGATGTTTCTCTTCCCAAACTCATTAACCTCCGATTTTTGTAAAAATGTAATAATAGATATGTATCAATCAAAATATTCGTCAACTTTCAGTTTTTTTTTTTTAAATATTTTAAAGAGTTTTATGAGCATAATATTAGCTAAACTTTTCAATTAAGAATTCAAATATTTCAGATTTGCATTGAATTAGATCCATTGTCATTAGACATAAATTAAACAAGACTCCTTAAATTTCAATTTTGTCTTAAGACTTCTTAAGATTAAGTCGTAAATTTAAGACATTTTCTAGAATGAAGACAATATAATTTCTTTATTAGAATTAAGATATCGATATACATACAGGTTCACTAGCATTGTATCTCTATTTTATCCTAGGTAAGTTAACATAAAAGTGTTTTGTTCGGGGGAATTAATTTGACCTTTCCTTGGACGGGTATTCCCATATATATATATATATATATATATATATATATATATATATATATATATATATATATATGTGTGTGTGTGTGTGTGTGTGTGTGTGTGTGTGTTTGTTTGTGTGTGTGTTTGTGTGTGTGATTATTTCAGGTTAATATTATTCAGAGATAAAACATCCAATGAATTTAACGAGGTTTATACAAGAGTGTTTAATACAAAGTATAGCAAAACACTTCTTTTGTTTTTACATAAACATTCAGGTACTGCTACACAGTCATGAGTATCTCAGTCAATTAGTTATAAGTAACTAGAGACATCATCAAGCGATGTTGCTTTATCCAAAGTTCAGTCCTCAATCAGTTAAGGACTGAACTTTAGAATACCAACATCACTTGAAAATATCTCTAGTTATTTCCATGGCAGGTGCTCGTCTGAACTCCAATCTCTGGTCCCCCCTCGCCAATCTTTCACGACAAACACCCGTCTAGCTGAATCCATTGTGAAAAATTTCCCCCACTCTTTATCTGTGCCTAAATCAAAACGTGGATTCCATGAACAAAGCTTCTTTCTTAGAACTGCACGCCTGTGGAACTCTGTTCCGTCTGCCTGCTTCCCACCTGACTACAACCTGGATGTCTTCAAGTCCAACGTTAACAAATTCCTAATGAACCGCCCCCTTAAGTAAACACTTCATCAAATCTCCACACTAACGTACTGTATTTGCAATAACCCTTATCCTTGATTGGCTTCCTGGCCTTGATAAGTGGTAACCACCATGTAAAAAAAAAACTAGTTGACTGAAACATACTAATGACTGTGTCGCGATACGTAAATCGCTATGTAACAAAAATAAAAGTATATATATATATATAATATAAAGCTGAATGTGTGTGAGTGTGTGTGTATCTGGTCACGAATAGGCTCCTATATGGTTGACTATTTAAAAAAACTGTTACATATAATGATAGAAGATGTATCGAGACACAGGAATGGGTATGTTTGATCTGGCAGAACGGTGGTTCAGTAAAATTGTGGGGTCTGCGTTCGCGCCTGATCCACAAAGTATGGAAATAAAAAATTTAAAAATTAAAAAAACCGTTTACAAGTGTTTTTGATATACATGTACATAAGAATACTTTGATAAGTATGGTTTCACTTAAATAGGGATGGTATAATAAAATTGTGGGGTCTGCGTTCGCGCCTGGCCTCCATAGAATGGAAATAGGCACATACTTTAATAAAAACTTTCTATCTGCGTAAGTATACTTTGATAATTATGTTTCAGTTTGAAGAAATATGGTATAATAAAATTATGGGGTGTTCATTCGCACCTGACCTCTATAGAATGGAAATATGTTACAAAGTTTAACAAGGTTTTTTAATATAGATGCACAGAATATTGTGATAAGTGTTTCAGTGTGAACAGGTATGGTATAATAAATTATGGGATTTATCTATTTAATTTTTACTTTCATCATATTTTGCTTTGGCTTTGATACCCCCGAATTCGAAGCTATCTCTTTACAACCCTACCTTTTCATAACCCATCATACTTTCATAAATCAGAGTCCATTTTCTGTAGGCTGTTTTTGAACCCAGTCAACACCGGGTACTTTTGCTAGTATATATATATATATGTGTGTGTGTGTGTGTGTGTGTGTGTGTGTGTGTGTGTGTGTGTGTGTGTAGTAAGGCATGGAAATGTGTTTATAGCAATTAAGTTACACAGAGGCGTCTGCGTACCATCGCTGAAAGGAAACGGTCAAACAAGGTGCACTCAGCCTGACGATTCCCTACAGGGAAGAAAAGTGGACACATCTATGTAGCTTTTTTGTATTATACATATTTTTGTAGCGTACTACTTAGTTCTACTCACGTATTGGATACCGCTAAAGTAAATGCAGAAAATCGATATGCATAATATTATATCTCCTTATAATATTATGTGTATACCTAAAATAAGTCACACACACACACACACACATATGTATATATATATATATATATATATATATATATATATATATATATATATATATATATATATATAATAGTAAAATGCAAAAAAATAAATAAATTCACGTGCTGGCAATGGAGTTATATGTTCTTTTGAGTTAAACACACAACGTAAACAGCTCCGCAAATCTTCGACGGATCCAAATCCACACTTCAAAATAACCGGCCTTTTGTGTTTCCTAGTCGGGGACACTGTGTCTATCCTGAAAAAAAATATGCATCTTGTATGGCCGAGTCACTTAAGACCAATATTGACTGTTGGCCAACAAGCAAGCCGTGTAACTCTTATTTCTAATAACATCACGGCTGTAGTGCAAACTTTGATAGCGCTATCTACATTGCTAATGTCTCCTCTCTAGACATTCAATTAATCGAAATGACCTAACTTTGCTGGCAATGGTACTAATTACCCGACAACCTTTCACTCTGGCATTGTTTATGTCACGTGTTTTTTAATGGATATTAACGATATTTTTTTAAAATATATTAATCTAATAACGTATACACAATTCACTATATTCAGCAAAAGAATAATGTCAGAATTGCTGCATACTCTAGTAAAATCGAAATTTTTACTACCTCCACCCCCAAAAAATGCTAGGTCATGTGATATTTTTTGTGCTCTCTTGCTAAAAGAATACATTGGCATGAAACTAACCACGTGCTGCAAAAAAAAGTACTATAGACAGACACAAGCTAAAATTTACCATCAAGATTTAGGGTTGGTTGTACGTTAAAGTAAGATTATGTTTTTCGTGACGTGTAACACTAACTGTAATATGTAACATGATTGTCAACACCATTCAGAAAGGTGTAACAGCGTTGAAGTAAATGCTTTCCGGTCGCAAGCTAAAGCATGATTTTTAAATCGATTTAAACAAGAATAAAATTTTAATTCATTTTTGAACTTAAAAGTCATAAAATTTTAATTCATTTTTTAACTTAAAAGTCATAAAATTTTAATTCATTTTTTAACTTAAAAGTCATAAAATTTGAATTCATTTTTGAACATAAAAGTCATAAAATTTGAATTCATTTTTTAACTTAAAAGTCATAAAATTTTAATTCATTTTTGAACTTAAAAGTCATAAAATTTGAATTTATTTTTGAACTTAAAAGTCATAAAATTTTAATTCATTTTTGAACTTAAAAGTCATAAAATTTTAATTCATTTTTTAACTTAAAAGTCATAAAATTTTAATTCATTTTTGAACTTAAAAGTCATAAAATTTGAATTCATTTTTGAACTTAAAAGTCATAAAATTTAAATTCATTTTTTAACTTAAAAGTCATAAAATTTGAATTCATTTTTGAGCATAAAAGTCATACAATTAGAATTAATTTTTGAACTTAAAAGTCATAAAATTTGAATTCATTTTTGAACTTAAAAGTCATAAAATTTGAATTCATTTTTTGAACTTAAATATCATAAAGTTTGAATTCATTTTTGAACTTAAAAGTCATAAAATTTGAATTCATTTTTGAACTTTAAGTCATAAAAAACATGGGTTTTATTTACTTTTGCCTTACCACTAACACTTGTAGCAAAACGAAAAAAAATATCTTATTCCATAAAGTTTTGAGATGAGGATTGATTATTCGTATGATCTGGATTTTTAGACTAATGAACCTACTACTGAATATTTAATGTTATTTTCACAGTATTTCGGTTGATGTAACCTCCGTCCGTCTTCGGGCATATCTTGTTGAACTCTGGAATCTCTTCACATCTCTGTTGTTCTCTATCTTTCTCTCTCTTTCTCGCTTTCTTTCTCTATCTCTCTCTCTCTCTCTAACTACACTTGGGCTGAAAGTAGGTTAGCTTACTACAACAAAAGTATATCTACCCTTCCCATAAACTTACAAATAGAAGGGGTGAACCGGAGGTCAACTGTACCTTTGTCCTGTAAGTGCCCGCCCATTGGATGATTAGGATGGGCGCAGTGGCAACTAGGAAGTTGATTGGATAACTAGAAAATGTAATAGCATATGCTTAACCACAACTTTTCGCATAAGCCTGACGAATTCTCACGAGAATGAAACGCGAAATATTCTGTGTAGCTTCACTGCCATATATATTTTCATAACTTACCATATATATATATATATATATATATATATATATATATATATATATATATATATATATATGTATGTATGTGTGTATGTATGTATGTATATATATATATATATATATATATATATATATATATATATATATATATATATATATATATATATATATATATATTTAAAGTGATGGTTGTGTAGTTCCAACGAGAGAAAAAATGTATATTTAAAAGAGTGTAGCCATCAACAATTGTGGGTTTTTTTTTAAGGTTTTCATCATATTTTTATTTTAAAATATTTTTATAACGCGTTTCGAGCTTAGGGTGTGCTCTCTTCAGATATTTTCGTAAAAAGTTTTTCTTTAAAATGGGAGTTTGTAGATATCCCTCCGCTGATATTAAATATGTTTTTCAGACTGATGCTATGCGTGTGTTCAGTGTTCAGACATTCTGTCTCCAACTGTAAGTGTTCAGTGTCGGTCAAAGTTAGTTTCAAAGAGTGTTTTTTAGTCCATATATATATATATATATATATATATATATATATATATATATATATATATATATATATATATATATAAGTAATAATAAATAGTAATAAATAGTAAAATTAAAAACTGTATAAAAAGAGTTGTGTTTGTATTCCTGTAGGAGAACACCGTTAGGTAAAAACAAGAAAGCAAAAGAATGATGACAAAAATGATCCAGAAAAATAGCAGTTTTTGCTCCTTTATTGCAAACATCGCTCATCGAATGCAAGGACTACAGGAATAATAAACCTGAACAGAATTTGATTATTTAATATGATGGCGTAATAAGGACCTGTTAACACTTAACTTGCAAATGACAACGTTGTAGTTAGCTGGGAAATATTCCCATGGTTTGTGTTCCATAGACGGGCATTTATTGGATATAAACTTTGCTCATGGAAGTTTCGTTAAGGCACACAGAAGAAAAGGAAAATTATTTTCAGTGGTTGTAGTTGGACGAGATTTTTGCATGATTTGTAACAGGAAATCTTATTTTACGGGATAATGTATGGTCCGGCTGGTGTTCTATGAAATGCACAATCTCGGGCATTACCTTCTCCTGCAATCTATTTATTGCTTGATCCAATAAATTTAGAAAAAGATTTATGCTTCAAGTTTATATATATATATATATATATATATATATATATATATATATATATATATATATATATATATATATATATATAAACTTCTTTATTCATGGCGTTTGGTTTTTATTTTGTTTAAGGACATATTAAGCTTCTTCGGGTTATTTAATGCTGAATTCAGTTATTTTGGAAAGTGTCCTTATGTTTCTGGTTTTTATACATTCAAATATTTATTCATTGAGTTTTGTTTGGTTTTGTTGTTTTTTTTGTTTTTTTTTGAGGTAGAGAAAACTTGTTTTTTTTTTTTTAACTTTGCAGAATATAATTGAGTTTTACAAAAAGAAACGAAATAAAAAAGCAAAACTATCAATCTTTGGTGTATTTCGGTCAGGAAGGCAGTATCTTCAAACAGACTGATTTGGTAGCATGTTTTTTTTTTTTTAGCTTGGCGCCTAATTGGTTTATATTAAAAAGGAACCATTTACTTTTCAATAAATTATAACGTTGCTTTTTTAAAAGAAATCAATAATATATCGTTTCAAGTACTAAAATAAAAGTTTTTGTTTTTATACATATATTAACAGAAAGCAAATATGCAAACAAAATTATTTGTGTGTCCAATTTGCATAACTATTTCAAGCAGTTCATAATGAAACAACGTTTATTCATTTACACTTAGCTCATTTGCCTATATAAATGCAATAGTTTAGTCGATATTAATAGAAATTAATTAAATTGGTTAATTAAAAATGATGCATTAATCAAAATCCTTCTTAAATATTATGCTTATTCAATTTTAGGGATATGATTTAAATGGAAATTATTACGCTAACAATTACAGTAGATTTATATGAAGATATGTAATGTAAGATATACAATGAAAAGCTATACAATGAAAAGCTATACAAAAACAAAATACTAAAAGATAGTTACCGGAAAACGAGTAGATTTAGATTTTTTTTTATTCGCGTATCATATTTTGGAGTTTGATTTTCTTTATACTTTTCTTTTCTGACATACATTGCCAGGTCGATATTTCATTAGTCTTCCGTTCTCCTATAAAAAACAGTTTGTTGAGAGAAACATCACGTAACCACTTAAATATTGCAATCGAATGTGGTTTTAACCCGATAATTATACTATATGTGTGCCATTAATAGTTTTCCATTCAATTTCAGCGTTTTATAATGGCAATAGTATTTACCATTGATATGTAAGGAACCAATGGGAATATCATTTCAAACTTAAGCCTTATATATATATATATATATATATATATATATATATATATATATATATATATATATATAAATGAAAATTACAATTGAATTTACAAAAATGATCCAAGATGGTAAAATTAAAGTAAATTATAAATATTAAAGGATTAATATTTATAAAATTATCTCGGCCAGATATAAAAGCTCGATAATACCAAATAGGAAATAGAGCTTATAATAGAGCTTTATATATATATATATATATATATATATATATATATATATATATATATATATATATATATATATTCCTGAAATTGCAGATACCAGCCAATTTCTCCCCTTAAATAATTTTTATTTTTAATTTTTTTAATTTTTAATTTTATTCTTATTTTACTTTATTTTATATTATATATTATATTTTATATTTTATTTTTTATTATATTTCATTTTCTATTTATTTATTTATTTTCTATTTATTATTATATATTTATTTATTTATTTTTATTTTCCTTTTAATGTCGTTTAACAATTCTTGCTGACACTTTTTTTTTTATAAGTGACCTGTACATTTTCAGTTGACATATATTATTTTGCCCTATATATATTTTCGCGCCTTTAACATTTCCTGTCTGGGTCAGTTTGACTTTTGTTTCCCTTTATTTAATATTTAACTTTATCTTTTTTTCTTTCTTTTTTTTCTCCTTTCTCTTCCCAGATTTTTTTTATTTATAGTTATGTCTCGGAAGTAGAGTGAAAAGCACATCTTATTTTTCTTTTATTGATATTATTTTTTCCTTGTACACACTTTTTTGTGGATTATTCCACGGATTTCTGCGTTTGGATTATTATGAACCATCTTCTTCCAATTACGGGATTTCTTTGGATTTTACTTGTACAAATGGAAACTCTTTTAACTTTCTTGAAGTTTTACATTTGGATTTTACCGTCACTGGATTTTTTATCTTCCACCAGACTATCCATTAATGTATAATCACCTTTTTATTTACCATATTCCCTCTGCTTAACTTATTTTGTTTTCAAGTAAGATCTTTGACTTATTTGTTGTTTCATCTAATACTTCTGCATGCAAAATCCGATCCTGCATTTTGCTAATTCCTACCCTCTGATGAGAAGTAGAGTATTTCTTCGAAACTCCGCGGATTAAGAACTATCCATTTATCTAGTGTTTCCATTTTCAGATTAAATATGTTTTTAACTCATTTCAAAGTGTTTTTTAACATATTTCATTAACTGTTTGCTCATATATATATATATATATATATATATATATATATACATATATATATATATGCGGCTTAAGTTTGAAATGATATATATATATATAAAGATGTATAAAAAATACGAAAAGTATAAGACTTTATAACGTTTCTTTATTCATTTTTTTATTGGTGACGAGAAGGAATGCAAAATATTATTATAAAGAATTTAAAAAAAAAAACTCTTTTTACATGTACATAATTTCGACCGATCCTTCCGTCTTCATCAGTGGAGTGAAAGTAATGTGCATAATATATATATATATATATATATATATATATATATATATATATATATATGTATATATATATATATATTATTTCATTATGAACTGCTTGAAATAATTATGCAAATCGGACACACAAATAATTTTGTTTGCATATTTGCTTTCTGTTAATATTAATATGTATAAAAACGAAAACTTTTATTTTAGTACTTGAAACGATATATTATTGATTTCTTTAAAAAAAGCAACGTTATAATTTATTGAAAAGTAAATGGTTCCTTTTTAATATAAACCAATTAGGCGCCAAGATAAAAAAAAAAAAACATGCTACCAAATCAGTCTGTTTGAAGATACTGCCTTCCTGACCGAAATACACCAAAGATTGATAGTTTTGCTTTTTTATTTCGTTTCTTTTTGTAAAACTCAATTATATTCTGCAAAGTTAAAAAGAAAAAACAAATTTTCTCTACCTCAACAAAACAACCAAACCAAACAAAACTCAATGAATGAATATTTAAATGTAAAAAAAACAGAAACCAAACGCCATGAATAAATAAGTTAATATACATATATATATATATATATATATTATATTATATTTTATTATATTTATATATATATATATATATATATATATATATATATAAACTGCGTCAATCGTTTTATTGCAGATTAGTAAACTATCACTATTTCATTAAATATACGCCACAACAAAATTAAAATTATATCATTAAACGACTGCGTTAAGGTTAATTATTTCGAAAAGTTTATTCAACATTATGCGATAATCACGAAGTTATGACATTTTATTCTTTACCGTGGAATTTCCACTGTTTGATCACTTTATTGCAAGTCTTTTTAAATGTTGTTTTAGGGCAAAAATACTATGTTTCATCATGCTAACGTTATTTTTTATTATATTTTTCTGTCACAGAATAATGAGAAAAAGCACATCATACGTGCTAAGCCTACAATAAATGGATTATTTATCGACATTTTTTAAATAACTTAAAACAACCTTTTTCCTAATTGTTTGTATCTCAAAAACGAGTTATGGCTGTAGCAATATTTACTATGTTCTCCACAAGGCATTTTTGAAGTAAATTGCCCTCCTCCCTCATAAACTCCTCTTTTTAATATTGACCAGAGATATTCAATGGGGTTAAGGTCTGGAGAACACGGTGGTCAAGTCATTGAGTTTTTCAAAAGCAACCCATAGATTCAAGGAAGGCTGCAGTCGCCCTAACAGAATGGGATGGTGCATTGCCATGCATAAAAATCATCTGAAAGCCACATGACAATGGTAGGTCATCTAGCCATAGTGGCAAATGTTTATCCAAAAAGGCCGTGTACGCATTGCTGGTAAGTTTGACACCAGTCCAACCAACTTATCCCTAATGATTCCCGCCCAAAACATGAGGACTCCACCTCCTCGTTGGCGATGAACTCTGTAAGGGGTTGGAGTTCTGTTCGAGTTCTAAACTTGGGCCCATCCATCCGGACCATCAAGAGTAGCATTGGTCTCATCCGTAAATAGGTCACATTGGAAATCCATTTTCATGTAATTCTGTGCCTAAGCCTTTCGTTTTTCACTATGTTGTTTGCTCAATGGAGGCCTTGGAATAGTTTTGATGTTCCTTCCCATCTCATTCAATACATTACATCGGGCCTGTCTGAATCTTTGAGCGAGTCCAGCTCTTGCAAAAATGGAAGCACTGATACTGTTTGGGTTTCGGTTGACTGCCCTTACGAATTTTCCGAATATCACGATGTGAAAGGTTTCTCCTGGTGCCCTTATCCTTTCTGGATTTTGTGGTGGGGTTGTTTACGAATGAAGTCAAAGTTCTAGGATCCCTTTCAAGCTCCATAGCTAAATCTTTAATGAACAAATCTTCTGCGAGTCCAGTAACAATCCTTTCCTTTTCGATAACCGTTAATCGCTCCTTTTTGGCATTTAAAAGACCTGCAATAAAGCATAAATATTGTATGAATTACTTGATAATAAATAAACTGTCATAAATTCGTGAATATCGCATGGATTTAAATAAAATTTTGGGAAATAACTAATCTTGAACAGTCATTTGATGATACAATTTTCATTTGGTTGTGACGTATATTTAGTGAAATATTGATATTTTACTAATTTGCAATAAAGCGATGGACATAGTTTGGTTATATATAAATAATATATATATATATATATATATATATATATATGTGTGTGTGTGTGTGTGTGTGTGTGTGCATATATATATATATATATATATATATATATATATACATAACTTCGCATTAAACTCCATCGTGAATGATAATGGTCGCCTAACAACTGAATTTCTTCCCAGAACTGAAAATTCTCTGAGCGACATCCATATAGCTGTCTGAGATGTCGCCAAGCTTATCAAGTACCTTGATCCCAGCAAAACAACTGACTTAGATAACACCTCAATCGACGTATTCAAAAAACTACAACCGGAACTAACTTCAATACTAACAAAGTTATTCAGTCGCTGCCTTAAGGAAAGATGTTGCCCAACACCTTAAAAAACCTCGAAAATCAGCCAAGTATTTATAAACACAAAGGCTTCGGTCTTCTGCATATGAATACAGACTAATCAGCCACCTGTGCGTCATGAGTGAATTGCTTGAGTTCTTTGTTACCCACCTCAACAAAAACAACCTATTTAGCAACAAGCAATATAGTATCCATTCTGAGAGTTACTGCCGATGCTAATATCACACAGAATTAGTGAATCAATAGACGAAGGCTTCGTTTCTAGAGCAATAGCTCTTCATATATTTAACGAATTTGACAGGATCCGACAACAATAAGGTTTCCACTATTCCAGAAACGAAAATGTCCTTTCAACCATCAAATTCTTTCTCTCAATAGGTCTATCACAGTGGTGGTTGATGAGCAGAAATCTGAAGCTCACAGTATTCATGGAATCCATCATAGGTTAAACTGTCTTCCTGATCTTCGTCAACGATCTCCCTAATAACATCCTTCGTTCATTTAATACAATTTACGGCAACACTTCAAAGGCCGATAAAGATCAGTATCTTGCAGAATCTCTCTCCTCCGAACTGGAGTGTGTAGTGTAAAAATTGACAAGCTACTTTTCATACATCCAAAACCAAACTTCTGTATTTTCATGATCAACCCTCAAATGTCCGCTTTGCCTCTTTGATGAAGCATCCGACTTCGACAAACTTCTTTACCCCTGACCTGAAATCGAAGATCTACATCAGATCCGTTGCCAAAACCACTGGCAAAATGATCGGATCGTTCTACCACTCCAGAAGATACCTCACTCCCGATGAAATCCTCTACTTGTACAAGAGTTGAATACGGTTTAAGGTAGTGTTGCTACATCTGGGTTGAAGCCCCAAAACACAGCCTTTCCTGATCTGAAAGGGTACAGGACTATCTTTGAAATTTTGTGGGTGATGGCTTTTTCGCCTCACAGAAGAGACGTTACCAGTCCTTTTGTACAATCGATATTTTCATGAGGACCAATTTATGGTCCCTCCTGGTAAAACGTTCAAAACAAATTTCCTCTCAACGAAAATTCAATAAAAAAAGGTTTCTTTCATAGAGCTGTCCGTCTGTGGAATCCTATATTATTTGTTTACTTCTTAAATGACAATAACACGGTCGCCTTCAAATTTAAAGAATAAAATCTTATTAAGCCGTCCATTTAGATATTCTAGTCCTTACACAAGTTCCGCCATGTTTGATCTTATCTCACCATCTACCAAATACTTATATATATATATATATATATATATATATATATATATATATATATATATATATACTCATGAGCAAAAAAATGGGCCAAAGGTGAAAGGAGGAAGAAATCGATTTTTCAATGTTTCCATGAAATTTTTTATTAATTTTAACTGAAAATGTCTATTAAAATTATAGCATATAATAATAAGTGGGAAAATTAATCCGAAAAATGGTAAGACAATAGGCAACAATAGCTAATAACATCGGATGTATGTATTTCTATCTTTATGTGGTCTAAAGACAAAAAAAACACCCTTCTTTGAAAAAAGTATCTCACACCGAAAGTCTCAGAAAAATTATTTTGATATAATAAAATATTTTATAACATGATTTGATTTCCTAAAATTTAAAAAAATAACCTGTATATTTTTCAAATGAACATGTAATTTCAAATCTAATTATGAAAGACGAAAATGAAATGCAAAAAATTAATATTAAAAAAAAACTAAAAACTGGATTGAGCGGCAGACATAGCCTCGAATAGATATGCGATGACGGACCTCATAAATACAATGATGCAGAGTTCGGTCGGAGGACATTAATTATCCTTTGTCCAATATTTCGGACAAAATGACCGAAAGACAGATTAGTCAAGCAAATGATTATTTCAACAAAAGAGACGGAAGGGGAAATCGGCCAATTCAAGCTGTGCGAATCGGAATCCATTAACGCACAAAGCATCGATATGTTAAGAGCTCAGTTGGTGGTGTCGAGGACAAAAGACCATTTATCGAAGTACATTTTTATACGATCTATACTATCCAGCTATATATATATATATATATATATATATATATATATATATATATGTGTGTGTGTGTGTGTGTGTGTGTGTGTGTGTGTGTGTGTGTGTGGAATCTATTTAAAAAAACTCTATATTTAAAGGATTAGAAGGGATTGGCTCAGTGATAGAGCTGCAGGTTTCAAAGTTTAATTATCTGCTTTCGAATATTTCTAGGTTTAGCAACACGTGTCTGTATATATATATATATATATATATATATATATATATATATATATATATATATATATATATATTATAATGAAGCTGTATTCCTGTTTGTTAATTTGTTTGTTCACAGTATACGTTATATATGACGTCATCGAATATGACCTCATCATATGCAAGAAAATATTAATTAATCCCTGCTCAATTACAGGGATTATATTCTAAAATTATATTTATATTTCGGGAATATGTGTGTGTGTGTGTGTGTGTGTGTGTGTGTGTGTGTGTGTGTGTGTGTGTGTGTGTGTGTGTGTGTATTAGAATAGACTTCCTGTAATTCAGCTCGAATTACAATTAAATGATGACATTTGATTAGCGATTTTATCAAGGTGGATCAGTCGTTTAATCAAGATGAATAAA
The DNA here is from genome assembly GCF_053919585.1 of Euprymna scolopes. Classification (NCBI taxonomy): domain Eukaryota; kingdom Metazoa; phylum Mollusca; class Cephalopoda; order Sepiida; family Sepiolidae; genus Euprymna; species Euprymna scolopes. The sequence continues at coordinate 60,443,814 of NC_136514.1, read as the reverse complement.
TTGATTGATTAAGATGGATTAGTGACTGGATCAAGTTTGGTATTCGGCTTGATGAAGATGGATGAGTCTCGTGGCCAATGTTAATCAGTATTTAAATCCAGATGGACTAATGAATGAGTTGCTTAAGTGGTTTCACCAAGGTGGACTATTGGTTTCATTGAGGGGAGACAGTCTTAGATCAAGGCGAATCAATGGCTTTATTACTGTAGATGAGTAGTTTGGACACGATGGATTAAATGGATGAATCGGTTGCGTTAGCAAATAAACATGGTGCACATGACTATTCAACCGAACAATGTCAATTCTACAGACCAATAATATCCGATCATATGTTTAATGAATCTAAACTAATTGGCTATGAAATTTTCCTCGTACACTAGATTCGCATGAACTCTCACCATCCGACTACGACATCTAAAAAGATCTCGACTATTTACTGTAAAGAATCGCCACACTGAAAGATGCAATCGAAATTGTCGGTCTATATCAAACATCATTCAAATGCATGAACTTATGTTTTGGTATATTATTATTTGTTTCTTCGCTGGAAGTAATGGTATCGATCGAATTTGTTTTGCACATCGCTTGACCAATCGTCACTAAACCTGGACAAACTATTGGTCACGATCTAACTGATTTCTAGGACATTTAGTAAAATACTAAGATGACAGAAAAAGTGAAAGCCACACTTTTTGCCATAACATCGGTTTTGTCCATTGTACAGACTTGCTACTTGGTCCTTGCTGTAGCCAATAAAACTTCACACAGTATTAATCTTGATTTTTGACCTTGTAAACTTCGGTTAAGGCCAAATTTTTCAAATTTAAGTATGGATCCGATGTTCTTCGATAACTACGATGCATAATACAAACTGAACAAATAAACAGTTTTGGCTTATAAATGTTTGCACGGTTGTATTTCGGGAATACGTCATACAATATGGACAGTAAAGCCCAGATAAAACATTGGCCTATTTTTACGATGTCAGGCGAACGTAAGCAGTCGTAAGACTGACTCATGTTTTGGTTTTTATAATTATTTATATTTCGTTCATTAAACCGTTTACAAGCATTTGTAAGTTTGAAGTTTTTAAATAATATCCACATTATTTTCTTATCAACCTAACAACAGTTGTCTCATAGATGGGTGTTTGGTTAGTCAAATGGATATCATCGAGAACAGCGGAATCGGATTTGTTAAGTTAAAACCTCGGAATTGTGCTCATTTAATATTTTCGAGAAAATTATGAACCCAAATCCCAAAAATGGAAACCTTTGTTTACATAGTCTTATACAACAACTTTGTAACAATATTGATTGTATTTCACACGTAAGTAATGGTTCATATACCGTAAACGTGCACCTTCCCGAAAATACAAAATGGATCGACTTTTAGCGTAGATTGTAAAAGACTATCAATACGTAAGTTTCTTTCATTTATATATATATATTTATATATATATATATATATATATATATATATATATATATATATATATATATCAAGATGGGCTAGTGAATAGGTTGCTTGATAAAGATGTGTAAGTGGCTTCATCAAGGTGGATCATTGGTTTCATTAAGGGGGTCAGTGTTGGATCAAGGTGGAACAATGGCTTTATTACTGTGGATGTGTAGTTTGGACACGTGGATTATATTCTAAATATTCGTCCCAAGATGGTTAAATTTGATTCCTTTAATAATATCTTTTCTCATCAATTTTATGTCCTTCTATCAATATTAAAATCCAAATATAAAAATACTAAACCTTAAATCTAGAATCCTTAATACCAAATTTTGATCAAAATCATTTATATTATTTTCATTCTAGAAAATGCCTAACATTTTAGACTTAACATTAAAAAGAGATCTTCAGAAGTTGAAATTCAAGTAATTATCTCTGGTATCCAATCTCTGTGGATCAAACTTAATGCAAATATGATATATTTGAGTTTTTCAATGGAAAGCTGTGCCCATATTATTTCCTCTAAAAAAATTTTAAAATATTCGGAAAAACTGACAGTCATGGAATATATATTAATATATAATTAATTGATACATTATATATATTATATATATTAATATATAATTAATTTATATATCGCTAATATTTCATAAAATAAAATTACACTAAACCACCGTTTACGACTAGCAACTGTGTTCCAAAATTCATAATGATCGGTTAATTAGTTTTTGAATAAATTAGTTTTTGAATAAATCTTGCACAATTGATATATTAATATATAATTAATTATATATTAATATATAATTAATTGATAATTATATATATTATATATATTAATATATAATTAATTTATATATCGCTAATATTTCATAAAATAAAATTACACTAAACCACCGTTTACGACTAGCAACTGTGTTCCAAAATTCATAATGATCGGTTAATTAGTTTTTGAATAAATTAGTTTTTGAATAAATCTTGCACAATTGATATATTAATATATAATTAATTATATATTAATATATAATTAATTGATAATTATATATATTATATATATTAATATATAATTAATTTATATATCGCTAATATTTCATAAAATAAAATTACACTAAACCACCGTTTACGACTAGCAACTGTGTTCCAAAATTCATAATGATCGGTTAATTAGTTTTTGAATAAATTAGTTTTTGAATAAATCTTGCACAATTGATATATTAATATATAATTAATTATATATTAATATATAATTAATTGATACATTATATATATATTATATATATTAATATATAATTCATTTATATATCGCTAATATTTCATAAAATAAAATTACACTAAACCACCGTTTACGACTAGCAACTGTGTTCCAAAATTCATAATGATCGGTTAATTAGTTTTTGAATAAATTAGTTTTTGAATAAATCTTGCACATAAAAATAAGTAAACATACGCACATAACTTTACGCTTCTTTCCATATAAAAGGATGCGCATATGTATAAAAGTGTCCGAAATGAAGCGCTCACAGAATCCCAGCTTAGTGACCCATGCAGAGAAAGAATAGGTGATCTGGAAGGAAGGATACTGTAACTGGATACGTTCGTTTCGCGTAATTGATCATGAATCCTCACTTGTAAGTTATCGGCCGGCCAAATATATATTCCCTTGGGCGCCAGAGGGTGGCGGTGAATCTGACACTAAAACCCCCATCCACAGAGGCAACAAGAAGAGCACTTCGAGTGAGTCAGCGCACGTCCTCATAACAGAATTTGGCTATCCCGGCCACTCGAAGCGCAAATGGGCTTCTTCTCCGTTTTCATTTTGCTTATTATGAACGGTTTATTGTGTTTTCCTGATCGGCGCAAGTGTCCGTCCCCGCCCATAACAAAAACTTTTGACTCACCCCCCCCCACACACAACGTATAAGATATTGGTGGTGGAGGAATAACACGCTGCTGCTGCTGATGCTGTTTCCGTTATCTTTCACGAAGTAGGGAGGGTCTTCCTTTTGCTTATTTTGTTTCATTCTATTTGTCAGAAATCTCTTTCAATTGTTAGTGTCAATTCTGTTCTTCCATCTTCTGTGCCGTCATTCAATTCATAATTAAGTTTTACTCACTCTCAGGAGAGAAAAATTCGTGTATGAAAACGAATGAATTGTCACGAAATATACTTCTGTATTGTTATTTTTTCTTTCTTTCTCTCTCTCTCTCTCTCTCTCTCTCTCTCTCTCTCTCTCTCTATATATATATATATATATATATATATATATATATATATATATATATATATATTTGTACCGCTCTCTAGTTTCCTTTATTTCCCACTCATATACAATTTTCTCACGTATAGGCTGACTTCCTCAAACGCTGTTTCTGTATCACACAGACACACACACATACACACACACACATCTACTCTAATACTTACGTCCACGAATTCTCCTATACTTTTAAAGAGAGTCGCCACTTATCAAGGCCGGAAAGCTACTCAACGATAAGGATTAATGAATATAAGGTAGTAGTGTAGTAATCGTTAATGGTGTAAATTGGGTAGAATTTGATTATTTAAGGGGATTACCCAACAAAAATTTGTTTACATCGAACTTGAAGTCTATCATTTTGTAGTCGGTTAAGGGAGCAGGTTAGAGTAACAGTGTTCCACGAATGGACAGTTCTAGGAAAGAAGTTCATGAATTCTGGGTTTTGGCTAGTCGAGTGTTTTGTGAAAATTTGCACTCTCTCTCTCTTTATCTGTGTATATCCTCCTTTCTCTCCCACTGATTACACTATTTTGCATACATACTCCTTTTCTGTCACTTCCAATTTACAGTTCTCTCTGTCAATCACTTTCTCTTTTCTCCTCTTGGTCTTTTGATCGCAATTTCTTTATCAGTCAATATTCATCTTTTTTATATACTGTAATATCTCTCTTTCAATCTTGCTACTTTTAGAAATCTCTTCTTTTTTTTTACTTTTCTCTTTCTGTCTGTCTGGTTGTCTCTCTCCCTCTTTAACGCAATTGCTTCTCTTTAACGCACAATACCTTTCTCAATATTTATCTCTATTAATCGCAAGTTCATTCTTTCGTACCTTGCTATCTCCCGTAATCTCTAACTTCCTCGCTCACATTTTTCTCTCTTTCTTTCAAACTTTTCTCTCTTAACACGTGTCTCTACCTATCGCAATGTATTTCGCCTTATACTTTGATATTCCCCCCTCCCTCTCTCTTTCTCTCCCTCTCCATCTCTGTCCATGTTTCTAAATGGATATATATTGGGCAAGTCATTTATCATCAGGATGGCTTAGCGAAAACATCTATTTTAACAAATTTTCTGAAGAGGACCCTTCAAAAGACAAAAGATCGTCTTAAACGAGTTAAAATAATTTCAAAGTATTATTTCAGTAATTTGAAAAATAAATATATCAAAATATATATAATAAAACAAGTATAGAAAACATAACAATTGTTGGTGAGACCACTCATTGGAAAATGATATACAAATTACCATTAGCGTATGAAGCGATGCTCTTTGTGTAAACAAATTGAGCTTAGGTATTTGGACAATGTCGAAACATTGTTAATTCACTGCCTGCATAGCAGAATCCATATAGCGCTACAGTTAGAAGTTCTGACTGTCGTTTGAGTGGTCGGATTTCGATCCTGGCTTCAGGTAGTTGCTTGTCTAGCCGCACTGATGAGCTGTGAAACAGCGAAACAGTACTGTATGTGAATGTATATATATGTATATATATATATATATATATATATATATATATATATATATATATATATATATAAAATATGTATATATGTGTGTGTATTGTTTTATATATATGTATATATGTATGAATGCGTTTGTCTGTATGTGTGTATTTTTTTCTTTAATAAAATGAAAAAAATAATTAAAATGTGGGTATTGTAAAATTTCGATAGAAAAACATCTCTTCTTTCCTTATGCTTCTTTGGCCATTAACTTATACGCGCATAGTCTGTGTCTAGCTTTTTGATTCATTTATGATGGAAACAAGGTAGAGAGGAAAGGGTGTTAGTTTTTATGTTGACAAATATATTAGGGGGACGGGATTTTCTCAGGCTATTTCTCTCACACGCATGCGCACATTCACTATCTCTCTTCTACGCATTAACATCTTCATTTTTTACACACACACACACAATTAGAAATACCTATTCCCTTTCTTCTGTATATATATTCGCAGCTCACAGCTATTCGTGATTTATATTTTCACTTACTACAAAAAAGCTAATTGGGTGTATAAATCAGGCAGCTTTATGTCCAAGTATTGCACTCTCCAAAGCTGCTTTCAGACAATACGTAATTCCTGCAAAACAGATCTTTTCAAAATACTGTGTAGGCGTAAATGATTGTCTATTCTATTCTATTGTATGGATTTCTTAATATTAATTCTTTAGTTTATTCCCTTTTTCATTTTTTTTTGCTCTCAGTTATCTCCCTTTCATACCCTAAAAATATACGTCCGTCCCTGTCTTGTTTTAAATAATTTATTTCGTTTTTTGTTCATTTCAAGCTTTTTATCCGTCTTTCCTTTTTTTTCTAAGGGCTATAACGTCGAAATATCCTCTCTCTCTCTCTCTTTCTTTCTTTTTTTCTCTCTCTCTTTCTCTCTCTCTCTCTCTCTCTCTCTCTCTCTCTCTGCATATATGTGTGTGTGTTCATGCTAAATTGATTGTTAAATTTCCGCTCAATTTTGCATTGAATACAAATCCCTATTAATCCGTAACTGTCTATTATTTTAGTTCACAAAAATGTCCATACAAAATTCCGGACAAATCAGTCAAGTAGTTTCTAAGAAAAGTCGAATGAACAAACAGACAGACTAAGAGAAATATAATATTGATTCTCCTCACTAATTGAGACAATTCGGAATACAATGTTAAACAAAAAAAAAAAACGAAATCTTGCAATATATTTAATGGCCAGGCAATCAAGAATAAAACACATACTATTAACCTTTTATGACCTGGTTGAGCCAATTTGTTCAGTCATAAATAAATGAATATAACGGCATAAATAGAGTGAGAATTGATTCAAACACGCCTTGTACGCATTAGTTCAGTATCTGGATAGATGCCAAATAGCTCCAGATTGCAACTGTCGATTGGTAACATTCCGTATGCCGCAATCTGTCTCAGAGAGTGGAAATAAGTTTATGAAATGCTAAAATGCTCAGTGGTAATTTAATTATTGAATTTCATAATTTTTCTAGTTTAAAAGCAATCATAGTATCATTACCCTTTGAACTAATTAAAATTAACAATAAATATTTTTAATCATCGACATCATAATTCAGGTCATAAAGGTTTTCATCAAACGCATTAAACATTACTTTTTTCCGACCTGTATGCTTGTAAAATGCGAAAACTAATGGTAAGATTTGTTATCTCTAAATTAGTAATCGTTAAATTAACTAATTGAAACACAATAAAAAAAATAGCATATTTTTTAAGGCGTCGTTTAATTTTCGATAATTATTTTGTTAAAAAAGTTATAAAAAATAACTTATCTTACTACTATAACTTATAACTTATAACTTATAAAAAATAACTTATCTTATGACTAATTTTAACTTCTGAAGCAGTGATAGGATAAGCCATTTTTTATTAATTTGTAAAAACTGAAATTCCATTAACAACAAAACGTGATCATCAATTTAATTTCTACAGTGATGAAAAATATGTTGGTTTGGTTGTTTTGTTTTACTGTATATTAACCCTTTTCGGGAACTTTTAATGCCGAATTTGGTCATTTTTAAAAAAGTTTTTATCTTTCAAGTTCTTTATATCGTCAAATATTCAGTCATGATGTTTGGTTTGGTTTGGTTGTTTTGGAGATTATAAACGCTGTTTAATGTTCTGGACTTAGGAGAACAGAATTGAATTTTGCAAAGGAAAAATAAAAGACAAAAACATGAATGTTTGCATTATTTGAGGTCATGAAGCCGGGATATTCAGACAGCCTGATCTGGTACCATCAGGCGCGAAAAAGAGAGCTTTGAAATAAATCTAATTTGGAAATTAAAAAAAAAAATAAAACTTGAAAAGATTTAAGAACATTAGAACTATGTAGTTCAGTAAATGTAAATGTTAATTCTTTTTTATTTTGTGGTTTCATTGGACGTTTTTTTTTTGTTTTTGTTTTTTTTTTTTTGCTTTCTTTCAAGAATACCATCACCTTTTACTCTTGCATAAATAACACAAAATAAAAGCTATTGAATTATGTGAGGCATGATTGTGATGCACAAACATTGATTAACAGACAATTTATGGTTGTAAATTTCAATCTTTTTACCTCTAAAATTCACAAGTAATTAAGAATTGATAGCTTCGTGAAAATGACTTCTATTGACGTGTTTTGCATATTAAAATGACCAATTTTGCTTATTAAGTATTCGTGGAGTCCCAAAACTACTTTTCCTCTTTTATGATAGATCATCATTTTGAAAATAAACCATCAATAATAATATTCTGTCCGATGAGTTTATTTCTCTCATAACTCATTTATGCAGAGTAATTCTATAACTACAATTATATTTGACTAGCATTTCAGCCCGGCGTTGCCCGGATGTTTAGAGGTGTATGTTGAGCAAGTAAAAAGCGCTCAATATTTATAACTTTGACCCCTATTATGGCCCCTTAACATTTATTGTCTTAGGCTGTTGGAGGAGTTTGGTAGAGTTCTCAAAGGTCATATCGTTGAACTTTGACCGCTTAACAGCCAAATTTCTGTCCTAAAACCGATCACAAGATTTTCCCAAATCTCAGTACCCTGTATATCAAATTTAGAGTCTGTAGACTTCAAATTGACAGAGTTATTGCGTAGGGAAATGTACACACACCCACAGACACACACACAAACACAGACACACAGATACGTTCACTTTTATAGATATATAGATAGACTAGCATTTCAGCCCGGCATTGCCCATATGTTTGGAGGTGTATGTTGAGCAAAACAAAAAGTGTAAGTAGGAAAGCAGGCTTGAACCAGTACCGCAAAGGATGAAAAGAACGGGGAAAAAACCTAACGTCTTTGCCGTTACGACCACCGCCAACCCGGAAGTCACGTAGGTTTAAATTAAGGCTAGACAATCGAAAGGAGAGGGTGACTTTCGAAAATATCGACGAAAAAAGCACCACCACCCTCCTGTAGAAAAGTGGCCAGTTTAACGTATTAATAATTTTAACCTATTTTTCGATATTTGTCGTCTGACAGGGCCGAACTTCAACTTGATACTGATCTTGTATAAATCTGTCGCCTTTGTCGAAAGTTTTAGGCACACATACATACATACATTTATATATTGGTAACTAAATTTTCGACCCAAACCGATAAAAAGCTTGCCCTATCTCTGAATACCCTTTATGTAAAATTTCAAATGTTTAGACCAGAAATTGTCTTAGTAATTTGGTAGAGACCGCAGAGATTAAATTTTTGTTAACTTTTGCCCCTATTACGACCCCTTAACATTTATTGTTTTGGGTTCAAATCAAGTTATTAAGTCATATCCATGTACAAGCAACCTATATCTAAAATTTAGACCCAAAATTGTTGGAGAAGTTTGGTAGAGTTCTCAAAGGTAAAATCGTTGAACTTTGACCGCTTAACAGCCAAATGTCTCTCCGAAAACCGATCACAAAGATTTTCCCAAATCTCAGTACCCAGTATATCAAATTTGGAGTCTGTAGACTTCAAATTGACACAGTTATTGCGTAGGGAAATGTACACACACACAGACACACAGATACGTTCACTTTTATAGATAGCATTTCAGCCCGGCGTTGCCCAGGTGTTTGGAGGTGTATGTACAGCAAAAAAAGTGGTAGTAGGAAAGCAGGCTCGAAACCGTACCGTGAAGTAGGAAAAGAACGGGAAAAAAGCCTGACATCTTTGTATGTTACGACCACCGTCAAACCGGAAGTCAAGTAGGTTTTAATTAAGGCTAGACAATCGAAAAGAGAGGATGACTTTAAAAAATATCGGCGAAAACCGACCCCCCTCTGTAGAAAAGTGCCTCGTTGAAGGTGAAGATATACATGTTTTTAGCCAATTTTTCGATATTTGTCGTCTGAAAGGTCGAACTTCAAAACGATCCTGATCTTGGTAAAATCCGTCTCCGTTGTCGAAAGTTTAGGCAGACATACATACATACATACATACATACATACATACATACATACATTTATATATTGGTAACTAAAAAGTTTTGACCCAAATCGATTAAAAAGCTTGCCCTATCTCTGAATACCCTTTATGTAAAATTTCAAATGTTTAGACCAGAAATTGTCTGGGTAATTTGTAGAGACCGTAGAGGTCAAATCTTTTTAAACTTTGACCCCTATTATGACCTTTTAACATTTATTGTTTTAGACTCAAATCAAACTATTAAGTTAGATCCATGTCCAAGGAATCTATATCTAAAATTTCAAGTCTTTAGACCCAAAATTGGCGAAGGAGTTTGGTAGAGTTCTCAAACATCAAATCGTTGAACTTTTACCCCATAACAACCAAATTCCTGGCCGACAACCAATGGCAAAAAAATTTTCCAGATCTCTGTATCCTGTATATCAAATTTTGAGTCTGTAGACTTAGAATTGACAGAGTTATTGCGTAGGAACACACAGACAGACACACAGACACACAGGCACGTTCACTTTTATAGATATATAGATAGATAATTCATATCCGACGAGTGCTGGGATCCGGGTTTTGAATTTCGATGCTTCTAACCACACTAAACAGTCTTATAGACACCAAACATGTATCTCTATCATATATACATATATATGTGTGTGTGTGTGTGTGTGTGTGTGTGTGTGTGTGTGTGTGTGTGTGTGTGTGTGTGTGTACTAGCAGAAGTACCCGTCCTTGACTGGGTTCAAAAACAGCCTACAGAAAATTGACTGTGATTGATGAAAGTATAATAGGTTATGAAAATGAGGGGGTTGTAAAGAGATAGGTTTTCATACTCAAAAATTTTACCCTAAGCAAAATATTATGAAAGTAAAGATAAGTTTCGCGAAAATATATGTTTTTATATCAACTTTGTTTCCATTCGTAGCCAAGAGTGACCAAGTAAAGATAAGTTTCGCGAAAATATATTTTTTATATCAACTTTGTTTCCATTCGTAACCAAGAGTGACCAACAAATGATGTTTCATTACAAAGTGAAAATGTTATATATATAATAATATAAATATACAAGAAATAAATGTTACCATAGTCAATAAAAGTTACTTTTATGGTAGAAAAGTTCATTGGTTTGTATTTTTAAGTAGTTTGTAAAAAAATTATTTTTAATTCACGAACCGGTTTTAAAAAAATCAAAATGGCAGCGACTTTGAAATGGAGATCCCCGTTTTCAATTTGAAGGAGGGGCACCTGAGCATTCTGTGTTAACAATTTAAGAGAGTTCCGTCAACGTAAGGCATATTTATAAACATATTTTACTATTTTCCGTTAATTTTTGCTTGAGGAATATTCAATTATGGCATGTGTAGTTAATATAAAAATTCATTTAAGTAGTTATCGCCTCAAATTTCGTTTTAATTTCGGTTCACTGAAATTATTTCAAGTAAAGAGCATTAAAAACTATTTCAAAACAAAAAAAAACATGAACTGAACTTTTATTGACTATGGTAACATTTATTTTTTGTATATTTATATTTTCGGGTAGTCGTTTGTGGCTTTTCTGCTAAACACTCTTACTAAATAATATCGACGAAATATCGAAAAACAAAAAAAGAAAAACAGTTTGGAAAAATAATGAAGCTTTACTTACTTTAGTAAAATAATCCGAAACAGCAAAATGGGATATTAAAAAAGTAAACACGTAATTACTTTAGTTTTTTAAAGCAAAGAATCGATATAAATATGAATAAGAAGAAAATGGCGCCCTTTTCAAGCAGAACAGCTTCGTTTCAGTTTTACAGTATTGAACGTTGTAGTATTGCGCCGTTGGATTCAAGGTTGTACTATTGTAATGTAAAGAACACGCAGAAAGGGTTGTAATCAACTGAATTCCTTCTAATACACTCACAAAAAAAGCTTTAAACAGATATATAAATAAAAATAAACAGATTATGTAAATATCTTTTAAAAAAACACGTAATCACGTGAGCAGGATTTTTTCCTTTTTTTTGATACGATAACAAGTAACGTCCTAATTTTTTATTATTTATCTGTTTTCGAAAAAGTGCCACGTGCAAGTGGAGAAGGAAAAAAACAGAGTTATACAAAATTTGTGTCGAGAATTGTCTAAAGTTCCGACTTTTTTTTGTTTTCACTTTAATAAGAACGTGAATTTATTAGGTGAATTTATTCGACACAATATGATTCAAATCAAAAAAAAGCTAACATGAATTAAGATTAAAGTTAAGGTGTTAATGTGAACCCTCACCCTTTTTGAAAATAAAACTTGTTTAACTTTGTGGCATATTTACATTCTTTGAAGGTGAGGCGCGAACGAACACCTAATAATTTAATTATACCATAGTTCATCAAACTGAAACATAATTATCAAAGTATACTTACGCAAATAGATATGAAAATCTTTGTTAAAGTTTGTACTATAATTCCATCGAGTACAGGCGCGAACACAGACCCAACAATTTTATTATACCATCCCTATTTAAGTTGAAACATACTTATCAAAATATTCTTATGTACATCTATATCAAAAACCCTTGTAAACGTTTTTTTTTTTCATTTTTTATTTCCATACTTTGGGGGCCAGGCGCGAATGCAGACCCCAAAATTTTATGAACCACCGTTCTGCCAGATCAAACATACCCATTTCTGATCCTCGATATATCTTCTATCATTATATGTAATCAGTTTTTTTTAAATAGTCAACCATATAGGAACCTATTCGTGGCCAGACACACGCACACACACAAACGTTCAGCTTTATATATATTATATATATATATATATATATATATATATATATATGCATGTACGCATATATATGCATCCACATACACACACACACACACACACACACACACACATATATATATATATATATATATATATATATATATATATAGTGATGATTATATTTATTGGCACGGTAAAATAAAAGTTAAATTTTGTCTAATAAATTCTAAAAAAGGGATTAAATTAAAGAAAATAACAAAGTATATTATGTATTTTTAACTGGCCTTTCCGATGCAGCAATCGGATTTTAGAAAAAATAAATAACAAAGGAACAACAAACATAATTGCAAAAAACCCTTGTTCAAAATTGTTGGCACGATTTATTTAATAATCAATTGTATAGCCTTTGGCCTTGATTACCTTCCTCAGTCGCTTTTCATAGTTTACAACCAAGTTGTTGCACTCTTCAGTAGTAATTTTAGCCCACTCTTCCTGACAATAATCCTCCAATTGAATAAGATTCGTAGGCTTCCTTTGCATTACCCTCAATTTTAATGTTCTCCATAAATTTTCAATTGGATTAAGGTCTGGGCTTTGTGATGGCCACTCCAAAACATTAATATGATTGTCCTCAAGCCATTTCTTAGTCAGTTTAGCCGAATGCTTTGGGTCATTATCTTGCATGAACCACCAACGACGACCAAGTGAGAGCTCTTTAGCAGAGTCTTTCAGGTTTTCATCCAATATTTTAACATAATCTTCCTTTTTTATGCTACCTGTGACCTTAACAAGTCGCCCTGGTCCAGAGGCAGCAAAGGATCCCCAAAACATCAAACTGCCTCCACCGTGCTTCACTGTGGGTATGGTGTTCTTAGGCAGGAAAGCTTCGCCAGATTTTTTGTAAATATAAGACACTTTATTATGGCCAAATAACTCTATTTTCGTTTCGTCAGTCCATAGAACACGTTTCCAGAATGCAACATCTTTATCAATATGACGTTTTGCAAAGGCTAGCCTTGCTTTCAGGTGCATAGGCTTCAATAAGGGAGTCTTTCTCGGACGACATGCTTTTAAACCAGCTCTCTTCAAAACTCTACCAACTGTATGTCGAGATACATTCACTCCAGAGGTGCTCTGTTCATCAACAATCTCCCCAACAGAGATCCTTGGGTTTTGTTTTACTTGTCGAACAATTTTCCGTTCATCTCTTGGGGAAAGAATCCTTTTTCCCCCTCTACCCTCTAAACTCATAACGTGGCCTTGCGATTTGAACTTGTTTATTATGGCTCTAACAGTGGATTTGGGAAGGTTTAGCTTCTTTGAAATCTTATCATAGCCCTCCCATTGGTATGGCATGCTACAACAAGCTTCCTGACGTCTTCGCTGTGTTCCTTAGTTTTAACCATGGCGATTGAAAATTATAATTTAGTCACTTATAATAGTTTAAATAAATCGCTATCTAAAAATTATCTGAAAAAAATTATTCACTGAATTAGCGTTAAACAAGCATAATATGGCTATAAAAAAGTTCAGAAAGCACATAAACCGGAAATTGATTGATATTATACTGATACTAAAAGAAAAACAAAGCCGTGCCAATAATTTTGAACAAGGGTTTTTTGCAATTATGTTTGTTGTTCCTTTGTTATTTATTTTTTCTAAAATCCGATTGCTGCATCGGAAAGGCCAGATAAAAATACATAATATACTTTGTTATTTTCTTTAATTTAATCCCTTTTTTAGAATTTATTAGACAAAATTTAACTTTTATTTTACCGTGCCAACAAATATGATCATCACTGTATATATATCGGAAGTAAACATATCAAACCAAAGATACATTTATATCACACTCATATTGTTGTTGTTGTTGTTGTTGTTGCTGTTGTTGTTGTAATTATTATTATTATTATTATTATTATTATTATTATATTTCGTCTTACACGTCTTTCTTTGAATGGTGGAAATTCACCAAAGAACTCATCAGAGACAGATTTATGTACCTCGGAAAAATCACAGTTTGTTTTTTTTCCTTGCTTTAAAAAGAATGGAAAGAAATGAAAAAAATAAAGGCTACATAAGGGTACAGACCCCCATTTGTTATATTATTTGTTAGAATCGTTTGAAGTAAAAAATAAAAAATAAAATAAAAAAAAACGGTAATTAATTGTGGTAATTTGGAAAAACAAATTATTGAAATATACATCAAAGGTATATCTTTATTTATAATTAAACGTATATATATATATATATATATATATATATATATATATATATATATATATATACGTGTGTGTGTGTGTGTGTGTGTGTGTGTGTGTGTGTGTGTGTGTGCTAATTATTTATTTTCAAACCTTGCGCTACATAGTCAAGATGTCCAGACAGATTTTTACTGTTCGGAAAATCCGGTGCATTCACCTAATGTGGCCTTTTCATGGAAAGTAATGCATTTACGAGTGAGGTTGGTATTGCTGTATTAGTTTTAATCGTATTTTTTATATTTAAAAATAAATTAATTGTAGATACGAAGGGTGTATGTTTGTCTTCTTCTATGATATATTCATATTTATGGGTGATGGCTGTACTGTAATAAATGGGTTTGCGCGTGGATTAAAATCTGATGTTTTCTTGCTTCTCATTGCAGCAAGAAGTGACACAAGGCCTGAAAGTAGGTAAAATCAGCTACCTCGGGGTGCTACTCTAATCAAATAGAAAAATAACAAAAGACGTGCCCGTCGGCATTTCCAGATAGGGTCGTTACATGAGATGGGTAATGAAGAGTATAATATTGCAGTATAGTTAACAGCCGACAAATCAAACAAATAAAATATAAACAAATGATTTTAACGAAGAAGGAGGTACTGCTTGGAACGCATGCTTACTCAGACCGAACGTAACTATACCTCGTTCCCACAGAGAATAGCCTAATTACCTGTGAGGCAGTTGAAAGCTTGCCAGAATGGTGTTACGGTGAACTTCGGCTTGTTCTGTTTATCTTTCCTCCACAGCGGCATGATGTGACACAAGGGTCGGAAAGTGGGATTTGAAAAGCCAGCACCTAAGATGAAGAACACTGTGGCCCACAAATAATGTCTGGGCAGCTTTGTCGACATTTCCTGTAGTGGCGCGCCAGGCAAATAACAATAATTTAGCCCCTTCCCAGAGAAGGCAAAGCCTAGGAGGATGGATCTTCTAGAAATGCACAAGACATACTTCAGTCAGCAACAAAATACCAAAGTCAACAGTGGTTTAACATTTGTTGACTTCAGAGGATATTTTTCTCACTCTCGCGGCGAGATGTTGAGAAAAGACAGCGCCTGAAAGGAAGGGCATTCTAGCTTGCAAAATTACCTGGGAAGCCATCGACATTCCTTGGTTATAGGCGCTTTAGGCGATTAGCAATAAGCTAACATCTTCTCAAATGGAAAAGGTAAAGTCTGGGATAATGTACCTCCTAGAACTATACAGGATTAGAGACATAATTTAGTCAACGGAAAACAAGCTGAACAATGACTTTAACTCTGTTCATGAAATCAATAAAACTTAAAAGGTAAAAGCAAAATGGAACGAAAAATATTTCTTTATTAACAATTTCCAATTATGTGTGCTTATTCACACTGTTATCTTTTCTTTTTTGCCTTTGGAGACGGCATACAAATCTATTTATAAAGCCATTCATAAAGGTTCGCCCATTATTGGCAATCCACAATCTACAAGCATTTTTGATTGTTTAATCTATTTTAATTGATCTCTACATACACTGAACAGCTCGTTTCTTTCAAGTTAAAAATAGTATTTAAAATGTTCTTTTCGGTGATTGACAACAGTGCTAACATTTGCTTATCAATTGATATCCTAACACTAAACAGTTGTCACGTTATTACAACATCAAATATAAAATTACAAACACTATTTGGTTTTGTTATTTTTTTTTTCGTAAATTAGCAAACGTCAGAATATCAACTGTTTTAAACTTATTTGTTAAATAGTGCCTCAGTCGGCTCGCTATCGCTTCGAAAAGTTTACTACTTGAAATACTTGAAATATTAATTT